>NC_072852.1:173530676-173851509 GCF_028858705.1 Grus americana
TGTAAAACCCCCATTGCCTTATGACAGCTTCAAATTCCAGCCTCCCTCTCTGCTCCTGGAGCCAGGGAAGGAACTGGTGGAGCTGAAAGGACCCAACAAACCCTCCTGGTTACAGGCCCACTGGACGAATTTCATGGCTGACCTCACATGGGCACCACAGTGAACGTAGGGACGAGTTGGACAACGCACCTTGCACAACAGTTTGCTAACTCGACCTCCCCGGGGTTTCAGCTTGTCGCTATTGACGCTGCTGAAGACCAGCTCATGACCGCCTCCAACCCTTCCCAGCTATACCCTCGGAGCAAACCTCCACCAAAATAACTTTAGCAAGGCTTTTGCAGATAATTAAAGCACGGCAGAGGTTAGCAACCCTCCAGGTTTTGGCATGGCATCGGAACCAGCGGGGAGAGAATGCTGGCGTCCTGGAAAGGTGCCAGGTCCCCAGACACCACATTAGTGAGAAATTATGTTTCGGGTATGAGTCAAAGATCGGAAAACGCGTTGCCATCTCCAGTATCAGACCTGAAAACGGCATGAACTTTCATTCTGAAACCAGGCAGACAGTATGTCAACACGCTACCACCTGATCCACCTACAAGAGATTTCTTTCTAATTAAAGCAGTTATGTGTCATTTCACAACATATTTTCCCCTTGTATTTACAGAAGGATTACTGCCTATTCCTCTGATTCCTGTCTTAAATTACCAGGTTTATCAATTCTTAACATTTAATCTGACAGGTTTCCAGCAAAACTCACTAAAGCTTTTTTTTTTTTTTTGGAGACTTAACAGTAAATTCACCTTTGTACCAACACAATATAAAAGGTTAATACTGTAACAAAGAAAGATGCCTCAAGACAATATTTTTCCACGACACATTTATTTTAAAACACCTGTTACGTGTCTATATAGTAAAGCTCCACCTGAATCTCTCAGAAACTAATAATAAGACTCATATGAGGAGACACAGCAGTCCTGAAGTTTGAGAATCCACTAATTACATTTCAGAACCAAACCACTGCTATTTCACAGGAAAACTCTTTTCTCTGTAAACATGACAATTACCCTTTGTGCAATTCAGTACTTGTTTTCTGCTAACACACACACACGCTCCTTGACAGGAGATGTGACATTCGGTGACCAACACCTGATAAATATTTGGAGTAGCAAGACCAGCGGTCCTTTAGGGACACCGTACCCGAGCCTCAGAGCCATTCAGATACGTATCAGAAGTACCACCTCAGCCTTTCAGATTTTACATCAGTAATCTCAAAGCATAAAGGGAAGCGATGCTTTCGATATCATTTAACAGTTAAATTTCCTCCAAGTTTAAAATAACTTGAACAGCTTCCGTCTCATATATTAAATGCTGTAAATATTCATTAAGAATTAGTTTGCTTGCAAGGCATAATACTACTTCATGTTTTAAAATTAAATTTGTGCAATCTTATCTACCAGCCTTAACAAGGCTTAAAACCTCACCACAGTATTCAGTACCAGATTAAAAGAAGAATCTTCCATAGGAAAAAATTTAAAAAAAGAAAAAAAGAAAAAAAGAAAAGGACTGTGAAACAGCTTAGGGGGAAAAGGAGAGGGGAAAAAACAAAAACCACAAAACTTACTTGACTGTAACTCGATTGGACAAATCCTGAAGATCTCCTGGGTGAAAAAGCTGAGCTTCTTTCAGTCCAATATTTTCACACGCTTTCAGAAAAACATTTATATTATCCTGCGAAGAGAAGTAGAAAGCAGTTGCTTAGTTAAAAGCACTAAGCAGGTTTTGCAAGATGATTAGTGCGAGCCTTTAAATGTCAAAGTCCAGCTCACGGAAATAATACTGAAAAAGCAATCTTCTGGATCATAAACGCAGGTTGTTTCTCATGCACACGGGCAGGCTGGGTTGCGATCCCAATGACTGAGGGTACGTTAAAGATTACCTGGCATAAGGCAGCGGCGAGCCAGTAGGCAGCAATCTCCACTTTGATGTCAGCTCTGCTCAGCAAACAAACGCCCTCTTCCTAGCTTTGCACGACAAGCCTCACCTCTTGCCTTTAAAAATAACTCCAGCTACTGACATTCACCACCCAGAAACTCTTGGCAGGGGAGGAAGAAGAGGAGGGACGCTCCGTTTCTATGCTCACAGACCGATGAGGGAATACTGCACCTGGAGTCTGGGTTTGGTTGCTGAGCAAAGCTCCGGAGAGACAGAAACCAAATTGTATTCAGCTCTGCTGCTTCCTTACTTGGGGGGTTTTCTCTCTTTTGCATTCCGCCCCTTCCTCTCCACCCCCCAAGCTCACACCAACATATAAGAAAATATAGGTGCAGTGTATTACAGCACCCAGACGCTGCACCTGCTGCAGATCAACCAAATAGCAAGAGCAAGGTTTTGGTTTTTTTTAAAAAAAAAGAATAATCCAACGATATATAGAGAGATTATACAACTTGTGATCTCTTTCCACTTCATAAACAATAGGCAATAGGCAAGAAATTCCTTCTCGTTAAGGCGGAATGCTATCAACAACAAAAGAATGTGCCCTCTTGCGCACTTGCTCCCTTCAGCTGGAAGCCACTGGAAAAGGTACACAGAGTTACTTAATTCATAAGCTACGCACAGCCCTGTCAATCGAAGGATTTGTAAATCAAGGTACTGGTATCAGAGTTTCACAGTATGGAAAAGCAATTTAATACACTTTAAGCTTTTTTTTTTTTGACATATATTCACTGGACATAACAATTATTCCATCATTTAAAATTTATTTAAAAAAAATACACAAAGAAAATAACAGCTGCTTCTAATACAGACTTTAAAAAGTAAACCAAATACTTTAAAAAAAACAAACCCAGGAATCCCTGCAACCTTCTGTTTTGAAGGTCCCTAGGATTATAGTATTTCTTATCAGTCTGTAAACATGGCTTCATTCAAGGAAAATATTTGAACAAGGTATTCCCCATGCAGGCTGCAGGCTCCCTCTTACTACATCCGAAAGATCCCAAGTGTCTCACACCGTGAAGGTTATGCCCCGAAGCCTGACACACCATGTGCCACGGCGGGGGCCGTTCTGCTGTGGGGGGATGCGACATGACAACGATGATGGGGGACATGATGCGGTGGCAGAAGAGCAGAGGGGGCTGGGAAGGATGGAGGACGGGCAACTTCACCTCTCCGCCTGCACCAGCTCCTGCAAGGGGCTGCCTGCACAACTGGCCAAGGTAGAGCTTCATGCTGGGGATGCAACCTCAGGAGGGGGCACTTATTTTTCCATGCAATGCCCCTTTTTCCTTTTCATGTAATACAGGGGAAAGTTGGCTAGATGTGTCGGTTTTATTCAATTAATATTTAAGCGTCACAAGAGCACCAAACTCTCGAAGACTTGAAAAGGCATTGTTTCTTCTGCATGGAAGAGGCCACAGGCTACAGTCCCATTGCGAGAAGAGGAACTACTTGAAAACAACAACAGATACACGACTATCAGGTGAGCGTTCTGGGGTGTCCAAGAAACAAGCAGGTGAGCAAAGCAAGAAAGCAGCAGAGAAGAGCAGAAGGAACAAGTAGTTTCAAGGTAACGGACAGAACTGACACCAACACTGACCAAGGCAACATGCTCTGTTTGGTCTGACCAGGTGCCAAAACTCAGAGTAAACTCCCAAACCAATGGGTTACATCAACTGACCTGCAGAAACTGAGCACATTGCGCAGGTAAACAAGGAAGAAGAGTCAGAGATTTAGAGAAATGGATGCTGCCCACACCCCGAGCGCAATGAAAACAAAGCAGAGGAGTTGCTCATCAGTGGCTGCTCGGCTGCACAACCACCAAACTGTTGGTGCACGAGGGAATTAATTTTGAAGGTGTCGCAGCAATTAAACGTATTAAACATCAACTTCCTGACAAATGACACTTACAGCTCCTGAGACCATCATCGTCGACATGAGTCGGGACCTTCAGAAAGGGGTCAGAGGCAGGGGGGATAACACGGGAGGCAGAACAGAGCTAGTCACGGCGCTCGCTAGCGCGCAGGATAAAACATGGTTCAAAATCTGCCTTTCCCCAGCTCCCAAGCCAGCAATTTGATCACGCCTGCCATCTCACAGGTGACTGCCCCAAAACCAGCTCTCTTCCCATCAGGGCCTGGAATTCACACCCAGAGCATCAAGAGAGGTTACCCAAAAGGCTATTGCTCGGGTTTGGATATGAAAAGGTATAATTTCAACAAATCAACACTTTCAAATACTGTCCTTGCCAAGTTATTCTTGACCGTCTCTAATCATTGTAGTAAATCACTGCAGCTACAGGTCTCAAAATAGCTAGCAGCTGGGTTAAACTCTACCGGTATAATGAACCTGAAAATTAATTTTAAATAGCACCATAGAAATAAGCAGAAAAAAAATTACAAGCTATCAACCTTGCAAATTAGGTTTATTATTAGAAATGTGAATAGGAACATTGTTCGGTGATTAATGCGCTCAAATACAGAAGCCATCACTCTATTCCTTTTACCAATATAACTGTACTTTAGTAAGACTAATGGTCGTTACCACATGAGCTTCAAAGGGTATACTGCAATCTGAATCTCATCGCGCTCCACAAAAAGGATTCTTTTTAACATTCAGACCTCTAAAGCCTCCAGAAGCACAACATACCAGGCCTATCTCCTGGTGACCACGAGTCACCCAAGCAGCATGCTTTGGGGGGGGGGAGGGGGGTGGGGGGGGTGGGGAAGGGTTTCATGCCTGTGTCCACAAGCCCCTCTGCCACCAAGGGGTTCCCAGTCTCTGTAAATGAGGGCAGGCCATTTAAATTTAAGAAAGATTCCAATTAGCAGGGGAGCAACACCAGATGGGGAGAGAAGAGCTGCCCAGTCCAAAACCAAGGATCCACAGTCAGGCAGACCAAGTACATTTATGTAGAAAACATAAGGTTTCTGACCATTAAGAGACAAAGGTTCTGAACTAACAGGGATAACGCGGACAAAATCAACTAGATGATGATTTTAATACAGAGCTCGATCAATGCATTTCCATGAGCATCTGAAGTTGGAATTAGCATCATACAATTACAGATCTTAAATCACAACAAAAATAAAGCCTGAAGTCTTAACCACAAAATTCAAGTGCAATTCATTTCTGGTATGTTATTACTACTTTTAAGTGTTTTGCTAGCAGGGGGTGGGAAGGAGACTGGGATGGGACTGTTTTTTGCCCCAGATGGTGCGTGCATGATGAAACAGCAGAGCATTTCAGATGCTCCCAGCACGACTTGAGTTTCCCACACGCCGTACAGACCCACATTAAACGCATACCGCAGAACGCTGACTAGGTAGAGCGATTATTGTTCAGCATTTCATTTTTGCCTCAAACTTCAAAGCAAACCGCACCCAAAAACTCTGCAAAGTCGTAACACGGGAGAGACGGAGCCGGCAACCGGAAGCAGGTCATCCGCAGGCAGGAATTTAAACACTGCCGTTTGGGGGAACGACAAAAGATACCGCACGCTTTCAGGCATCCACCGGCCTTTCTGGTCCCCACAGGGCATCGCTAGCCACAAAACCTTCCCTCTGCCTGTTGCTAAGGCATCCCCCTCTAACCAACATTGAAGAGGAGACAAGATGCCAAGCCCATAGTTGAGAGTGAGACTGTGGTCCATGCCCTTCCTCCAACATCCTAGCAGACAGGGTTGCCTCTCTCGCTCCTGCAACCGCATGGACACGAGGAGAGGAAAGAGCGGAGTCTTCCCTGCCCTTCCTCACCAGACTGCAGCACTGCTTCTGCTCCCAGGTGAACGGGATGGGAAGAGCAGGGCTCCTCATTCACATTGCTATCCTCATTCCCATTGCTATCCTCCAGACAGCAAAGAAGAAAGAAGCCAGTCACTTTATGGGAAAGCATGAGACTATGGACACCTTCCTTTAAAAAAATAATTAAAACAAGTAATTAAAATATCAGGGGACCACAACTGGCAGTAGTGCTGTGTTTGCACCTGTAGCAGCTCCTAACATATGTCACCATGGCAAGAACTTTAGGCAAAGATGATGCAGCACTATGAAAAAGAAGACAAACATATAGCACTGGTGAGGTCGTGATGGGGAAGCACATAGGTTCCTTAACACCTAAAAACAGGGAGGAAAAAAGAAAGGGCACTTCTAAAATGGAAAAAAAAATAGCATGAGCAACTGGGAAATGAGGGAAAAGACAGGAGCAGACATGTAAAAAGGATCAAGAAAGTTGACCTTAAGTAGAAAAAAAACCCCAAACAACCTGAGAAGGGATGTACAGTGGGTAAAATACAGAAGTAATTTTAAAAATCTCTAAAGTGAAGGAGCATGAAGTACAAGGTAATTAGGAAAAGAAGTCTCCATATAAGAATGTGTAAACACTACCTTAGTTTGACTACTTATGTGCGACCCAACGTCACAATAAATTCGGTTTGTATATTTGAGCTGCAATTTAATTAAAAAAATAAATCCCTCATTATCATGATTATCTGGGTGGGGTGGGAATATTAATTTAAACAAGTGTGTAAATACATATGCTTTCTTTAGGGTGCAGTCATGCTGTGTGGTAAGCCTGTCTTCTCCCTAGTTAACTGTTTCTCTGAAACCCTACGCATGCACTGAAACACAGTGAGATCTTGTAGGCATACAAGTTATGGCACATCTTTCAATTCAGCTGGCATCTGAGAGAAAAACGATTTAATTAAGATGGTGTTTTTCTGTTTTTCCTGGCTGCATCAGCCAATAGATGAAGCCGGTCTGTTGTCTTCTATGCAAACATTTCAGTTAAAGCTCTTATTTCTACTACTATTCAAGCTGTGTTTTGGCTTTTTGTCGGGGTTTGTAGGGTGTTTTTTTCAGAGTATGAAGGGAAAGGATGGGAATATAATTTCATAATGGCACCCAACACTCCCAGGACCATGAAGCATATTTGCATGGAAGTATTACAGCATCATCCAGACTGTGACTTGGTGCCAGAAGTTGTTTTCAATTTCCAGGCTCCAAAAAAAAAAAATTTAAATCACTCAGTACCTACAGTGCCTAGCAACAAAAACTTTTGACATTTTAGGAAGAGAGACTGATACATTTTTTGGCTACAGAATTCTGAAAATCATCTGAATAGATCACATTTAACAGGCATGTTTCTTAATACTACATTTATGAAGGCATTTGGAGTCATCTTGAAAGCTTACGCTGTCTCCTTCAGCTCTGCGTTCCCTGAAATAAGGCCCTATTTCCATTACAAAAAGGGGTATTACTTAAAAGTAGAAAATGTTTTCCGCAGACGCAGCACTATAGTGACCACTAAAGCTGGCTCAAATCAGTTCACCACAGAATTTAGAGCTGCGTATTTGCAGCAGCATCACTGCACAGCTACGCATTGTTTATGTTCGGAGGTGGGGTAAGGGAAGAAACCTACAGCAGGAGCTCGTTGAACAAGTCGGGTAACTTGCTGTCCCTCCAAGGTACGTTTCGGTTATTAGCACTGGCTGTGGGTGAGGAGGAGAGCAGGGAACGGGGCTGAACCAACCTTGTGGTCTGACCACAGGCCTGCGAGCCAGGAACTCTCAGTTACCACCTTGGCTTTGCACATTTAGATGCTCAGTGCCCATCACCCACTCGTCCCGTCTGTAGACGGCGATCCCAGCTCCGACAGCTCTCTGCTTCTCCAAAGGCTGCTAACGGGTTTGACCTTGAACCAAAAGGAGGAGGAGGAATGGGTGGAATAGCTAAACTACTTTTCTCCTCCATTTTTGAGCCCAAAAGTAAAAATAATTATTAAAACAATCATCCTGCAGGCATAATTGACTTGGAGCGACCTCAGGGCTTCTGTTTGGTAAGATATCCCACCTATAGCAGCATGCACGGAGCACTGTATTGGCCAAAGATCTGAAGTGGTGCTAATTGCTTTGCCACTCCCCTTGCCCTTCGTTGTTTTTCCACATTGTGTAAAATAATAAATTGCCATGATCCTTGACACAAGGATTCCCTGCCCCATCTCTATGCACGATTACAGACACCAACTCTTTAACAATTCACTTCCAGCTTTCCTCTCAAAAAGCAGGTGCTCCTGCTGCCAGAATACAGGAATGAAGCTTTCTGCATAAACTCTCCTGTTACTTTGGAGGTCCCAGTGTCAATAACTAAATCAGAGCCAGGAAGAGGAACCTTGTCCTTCACCGCTGCAATTCACAGGTCTCAGCAGAGTTCAACCATTACAGAAACCATGTTCTGAAGCAGCTTTAGATAAGAAACATTTTGGTTTTGGACAAAAATACACATCCATCCCCCAAACCCCAACTCTAGCTGTGATGACAGCAGCCAGTTGTGGACCTCTGTAAGACCAAGGTGTGTGTTGAAGGATCTTCCCCAGCCTTTGTTCCTCATCTCCTGGCACTGCCCACTGCTGTGTGTAATGGCCAGCAGAAGACCTCTCTGCCCAGCTCACCTCATTGCCTGCAACCTCTTGCAACACTGAGCTCCACAGTTTGTTTCCAACAGGAGCAATGGGATTAAGGAAAACAGAAACCAAAAATGAATGAGGTTGGCTTTCCCCCCCCCCCTTTTTTTTTTTTAAAGCAGGTTTTCCAAGTTCAAGGTGCTTGGCACAGGAAAGGACCGGCTGTCCCCAGTGACTTGAAATCCCTCCCAGGCTCATGTCTCTTACTGTGCTGAGGCGTAACCTTAGCTATGACATTACAGCTGTCTATTACAGTAACAAAATGCACCAAATGAGCCTTTTATTGATAAGGGAGTGAATATCAGGTTGTAAAAAGCAGGTGTGTTTCTGGGATGTCACTGCTACCAGATAAGACCAGCTGGAAAGGAGAAAGTCAAAAGTACAGCATGTGGGCACCCTTGCAGACATGCCTTGTTAATCAAGAGAGCTTTCTGCACTTTACAGCTTCATAGAATCCTAGAATGGTTTGGGTTGGAAGGGACCTTTTAAAGGTCATCTAGTCCAAACTCCTCCTGCAATGAGCAAGGACATCTTCAACTAGATCAGGTTGCTCAGAGCCCCATCCAACTTGGCCTTGAAGACTTCCAGGGATGGGGCATCTACCACATCTCTGGGCAACCTGTTCCAGTGCTTCAACACCCTTATCGTAAAAAAGTTTCTTCCTTGTATCTAGTCTGAATCTACCCTCCTTTAGTTTAAAACCATTACCCCTTGGCCTATTGCTACAGGTCTTACTAAAAAGTTTGTCCCCATCTTTCCTGTAGGCCCCTTCAGGTACTGGAAGGCCGCAATTAGGTCTCCCAGGGGCCTTCTCTTCTCCAGGCTGAACAATCCCAGCTTTCTCAGCCTGTCCTCACAGGAGAGGTGCTCCAGCCCCCTGATCAGCTTTGTGGCCCTTCTCTGGACTGTCTCCAACAGCTCCATGTCCTTCTTATGTTGGGGCCCCCAGAGCTGGACGCAGTACTCCAGGTGGGGTCTCATGAGAGCGGAGTAGAGGGGCAGAATCACGAGTAGAGGGGCAGAATCACCTCCCTCGACCTGCTGGTCACACTTCTTTTGACACAGCCCAGGATACTGTTGGTGTTCTGGACTGCAAGCATGCATTGCCAGGTCATGTCCAGCTTTTCATTCCATTTTGGACAAGACAAAGGGAATTTAGCTTGCCCACTCACAGACATTCTTACTGTACAGAAAGTATAGGCTCGGAAAGCCAGTATGGAAAAAACATCCCAGACTACTTCTGTTTAGACAAGCCTTAACTTTCCCACCAGTTACTCGCATTCCAGTCAAAGTGAAGGAAAAAAAAAAAAAGGAAAAAAAAAATCAAGTTATGTGCTTTTCACCCCGAACGGTTTATACAAAACAGACTTTACAAGAGAAGTGAGTAAATTACTCCAGTGCCAAGTCACCCCACTACACTGAACTGGAATGACAGTAATCCACTTAAAGGTGAAACTCCCCTGAAGCCTAATGACTAATAAAAGAAGTAAAGACCTCTTGTTCTTGAAACACAAAGTTTTGGCAGAGCTTGCCCCCCCCCAACTCCCCCTTTTCTTTTATTAATATACCCTAGTTTTTCTGTTTTGCCCACACAGGTTAACAATTTGACGTAGATGAAGTTCAGCCCCTCTGTGTACAGGGCTTGAAACAGAGGCGTTTCCTCAGGTCCTCAATTCACCAAGTCCCTGAGTTTAGACTTAGATTTAGGACTTCATTCTTCCCAAAAGATAATTTGGAAGTTTCCTCTGACTTTGCTTCCTTCAACAGCCAGATATCTTTTGTTTCTCAAGAGGAAGAGCATCCTACTACCCTATTTAACCCTTGCTGCTCTACGTGGGCTCATCCCTCGGCGTAGAGAAGCTCCCCCACGCGCCTGGCTCAATGAGCGGGTTCAGAGACGATTTTGCCTTGCAGCCCATCTGAACTCCTGCATTCGTGCCAGACTTCCTTGTGTTCCTCCCCATCCTCACACCCCGCAGAAAGCCAGCTTGGTCACCACGGCCGCTCAGCATCCTGCATTCAGCAGTGTTTGGTGTTGGCGTCGTACCTAATAGCTCCTTTACATACATCACTGGAGGAGGATGATTCAGCACGGGCACGGAGGTGTTCAGACAGGCGTTAAAATATGTGGTATGAGGATTTTGTACCAAACAGAAGAGTGAGTAGCGTAGCTATACGGCTCCAGCACTGATACGGCAGAAAAAGTTATCAGCGCTGCAATTAACATCTACTTTCTCTGGAAATCGCCAAGAATTTTAAACACTGCATATCAATAAATATCTGACAAGCCAGAGAGGAAAAGCACTGTAGCGTCCAGCTTATGAAGATTTAACACAGATAAGCACCGACTGCTGCTGCTGCAAAAAAAAACCCAACTCAAAACAGTGCTTCCTTGGCAAAGGCATGAGAAATCAGATTATAAATGTCATAAGTATGATTTAAGGTGTGTACCTTTTCTACGTGGTTGACTTTTTTTTTCCAGTTAGGAAGGAATGTTTCTTTACAAACACAGAAACAGTCATCAGTTATTTAAGGAAATAAAAATAGCATACAAATGACACAGTATACCACAGACTACAGCTGATTGAGTTAATAAATGGAAATTTTTTGCAGTTCGTTTGGCAACCATATTTATGTATTTTGTTAAGTGCTGGCAAGTTGAGACAAAAAGGGTCATACTTTTTCAGAGCTTTGGTTTAGAGCAGAAGGAGGGAGGAAAAATTTCCACATTAGAAAGTTCTTGCTGCCAATCATATAACCTTACAGTTAATTTACAAGAATTTTTACATTAATTAATTAGCATTTTGACATCTTATCCTAGTAACATGCTGGAATCATCAGTTTGGAAGACATGATCTCATTTAAAGCATCCCCAAACTACTACCTTTGCTTCATAGAGTTCAACCAACAGGCACAGCACTTACTGTCCCCTGACAGGGGACCAGGGCGAGTAGTTGAACCATCATTTCCTGGGGCCTGCACCCATACAATTTCTCCCCACTTATGTCTCCTAGATACATTTCACTTCCTCATCACCCACCCAAAACCTGTCACGTTCAATCCAGTGGCTGGGTTTCATTCTGCCTGATTGAAATCTTGAGCAGCTACTGGAAATGTCACAGAGAGTTTGCATCAACCTCCCCTTTCCCCACACCCTACATTTCAAAGTGTTTAGGCAGCAACAGAAAACAATTAAAGGAAATTCAGAGCTAAGGCTGAAACATACCATATGTTTTCAAGCAGAAGGGCACAAAACATCAGTAAACCACTGCCGAGATTACATACTCCCACTATCAGGCATTGAAAGACTACAGAACAATGTCATCTCTAACTATTAATAACCATACTTCCTTTCTAGCACACAACCCTCTTTTCTTAATTGTCTAACAGAGGTATTTCCATACAAGCCGCATTCCTCTTTCCCATAAGACAGCAGAAAGAGTACCAGAAGTTTTTTTACAGTTCCACATACATTCCTATCAGGTCTTGTATCACTCCTGACATTTGTTAATTTATAGCTTTAGGTTCTCAGAGCTCAGTTCAGACCTTTTTTCGTTTGTTTTGCAGTATAGTCTATGAAAGAATTGGACTGACAGTCAAAATTTCACTCCTACCCTACCCTGACTTACTGGTTGACCTCAGGAAAGCCACTAAAACTCCCCTGCCCAGACTCTGCTTTCTTCAGGTATGGAACTGAAACCACAGTAAAAACATCTCTGCAAAGTACTTTGAGATCTAACATTTTAAAAGCTTTTCATATAAGAGGTAAGACTTATCTTAAATTCTTAAGCACTGTGATCCAGTTTCTGAAATGTGTCATCAATTTATAGAGACCAATAAAAAGTCATAAGTTTCTATTTTTTTATTTTTTAATTTTTTTTTTTTAAAATTGGGATTTTCATCCCTCAGTTTTTGTGCCCATCATTCTCCCAAGTCTGAAGCATCATCTGCTTAGGAGTCTAAAGTAATGGCAACTGAAACTTCCGAATTTTACAACAAACATGCTCATTTCCAATTGCACTTTTTGTAGCACTGCCAAAATCTCACTAAAATTCATTTAGTAAGAAATTTAACACGTTTGATGGTTACATTTGAAATACCATGCTGTGTCACTTCCCAGGTGAAAATATATTTTCTCAGACTAATATAAATTCTTTTATGTCCAGGAAACTTGTTTGAACACCTCAGCTGGACCACTGATCAAAGAAAAAAGTTTCCCCTCCCATGTAATTGGTACTTGTCAGAACAAAACCAGATACTTAAGGTGTACTCTAGTCACCTGTTTGCTAACAGTCATGTAGAAGTCCTCATCTGGCTTAAGCACTTTTAAAATCTAAAGATGTTACTGCGCTTACTTAAAACAATGTAGTAAACATACCACTACTTATTAAAATGATTTTCTGTATTTAATAAGACTGTATCATTTGCCAGAGCAGACTGGATGCCAGCTAAATGCAACAGGAGGCTGATATCTAGAGGGGGGGAAAAAAAAAAAAAAAAAGGCAAAAAGCATGGAGAAGACAGTGCCTCAAATTGTTCATTTGGTTTGGGTTTGTTTGTTTTGGTTTTTTTTTTTTTTAATATAGTTAAATATGATTACTTAAAGTTATGCTGGCCTTCCTGGCAATTGCCATTTCTTTATTGAAAAATCTCTTGCTTCCCACAGCAAAAAGGAAAATAACGCTCATTGGAAGTTTCATTACCTGCAGCATAAAAAGAATATTGAACAAAACCAGGTAGATAACTACAACTAGAAAGAGGAACCTGACCTCATTTCTGCCATCTGAAATGTTCCTGAGCCTGCATTAAATGTACAGGCTGCCTTATGAAGGAGAGCACGTGTTGGATGAAGGGCACGAGTTCTGGCAGACCGTATCCACTTCTACTTTCTCCCCCTTCCTCTTCAAGTTTTAGACATATTAAAGTTAAGAATAAAAAAAGTCACAAGAAATACTAAACGCTCCTGAAAAACAAAAGTCTCCACTCATGCAAGCAAAGGTTATGCGAAGTAACTAGAAGTCTCTTAGAATATCTGTCTTCTGAATTCCCCAGCAACATTTTCAACCAGAAAAATGGGCGATGATGCCTCTTTAACTTTGTTTACATGTTGAAATTATCATCTTTTGAGAAAAAGGCGCGTATCACCTCGTGCCTTGCCTCATGAAAAGCAATACCGGATTAATCAGCTTCCAGGTGAAAGACATCAAATAGGACTTACGCAACTTCACTCTTCGCAGCGGTGCTGCGTACACACTCACCCCGTACCTCTGAATTTACAGTTCAGAGACAAATCAAAATCCCAAGACCCAGGTCAGCCACAAGGGAGGGCGATGGAGGCAGAGCCCACAGCCACCGTGTTAGCCGTGATGTGTTCTGGTCCCAGTCAAAAAGGTGACTTAAAGCTTCAGAAGGAAAAGCAACGCTCCACATCACTCTGTATTACTCCCTCATCGCTGCAAAAAGAAATATCAGACAAGCAAACAGAGCACGTCAAATGGTTATCAGCTCATTAGTCAGCTCTCGACCAAAATTTACCAGGCTATTTCTTACAAGTGTTTTTGGACACTGATAGCTGTTGCACAACCAGCAATTCCATCTGGGTTTGAGCCTTTATTTTCTGGTGTTTGGTAGCAAAGCAAACAACAGTAGCTTTTATGTAACTTAGTCCGTGTATTTGTGTATTCATCCTTTCTCATTTTCCAACAGGAACAGAAAGAAGGAGAAGCTCTCTTATACTCATTTTCTGATACCAGACAAGCGACTATTAATATTACCAATTTAACCCATACTAGTCAAATTCACAGAGCAAGAGTTGAATATTTAAAAATTTAAATTATTTAAAAAAATACAAAAATGCAAGAAGATAGAAAGCATAAACCAATGTAAAGGCTATTACTAAATACAAGGAGGTGAATAGCAGGAGAAAAATAGGATTTTCACCATGAAGGAATGATTCCAACATACTTTAGAAATAGAGCTGGTTGGGGGGGGGGGGAGATTTTTATAAAATTTAATAAAACCTCCCATAATAAATTTAAAAATCTGATGGTTAATATTAAGTGAAAAAAGGAAATAATTTGATTCCAAGTAATCTAGAGAGGGAACCTTGTAGGCAAACCCTAAATAAAGCAGTCAACATTATTTCAGCTGTAAGTGTGGATTTTACCTGAAAAATTATTTAAAAGTATTCTATAATGAAGTAAAAATGTCATCTGGCAACACACCAAAAAAAAAAACCAAAAAACCAAACCCAACAAAAACCCCTATCAAGAGAGCTTTCCCACAGAAAAGAAAATTTTGGCCAGCTCTACTTGATGACCAGAGATAAGGCGGTAGCAGGGTGGTTCCACGGTTTGCAAAGCGTTAGACACAAAGGCTCAGAAAAATATTTTTTAATAGCAGTATTTTTATCTTCTCCACCCCTGTCTTTGTCTCCCTTTCATTTTGGTATAGCTTGCTTGCATTATTTCTCCCTTCTTACCTTTATTATTCCCTACTTTACTGGCGTAGGAGGTACATGTCAATGATCTCCATAGCAAAGTGGCTCTCCCCCAGAGTTTGAGGTGGTTGTCTTGGTGCGGAACTAATACCTTCTGATAAATAAGTTATAGAATGTAGTGGTATTATATTAGATTGCATTAAAGAAGAGAGGGAATGATGTTTGAGTAGCCCTTGTCAGGGCATGTTGGGCCTTGGTGAACAGTGTTTGAAAAGTCCTGCCTGGAAAACTATCAAGACACTCTTCACCCTAAAGAAACTCGAATTCCCCACTAGAACAAAAAACTCCTACTCTACAGTATTTCAGATGCACATTTTCAAACCAGGGACTGCCTATAGATGTGCAGTTCTATTTCCTTGTCTGAAAGGAAAACAAAAGTTCACCAAAAAACCCTCTGCCAAAGCTGAAGATCTTCATGAAGATGACGTTTGGTGCCAGTAGTCATCCAGCACTCACACTGGGAGAGTTAGCAACATCTCTACTCCTTTGAAATGAAGGTCCAAGCTCAAAAAAAAAAAAAAAAAAAAAAAAAAAAAAAAAAGCAAGCGCACTAACAGCATTACATTTACAATTCTAAAAACCCCAATAGCTTTCTACTCTGCCCTGTGGTTTGACCACACTCACGCCTCTGATGTGATGAAACAGTTCCCAAACACAGAGCAAAACGCTGCACTTCCATCTTTCTCACAGGAGCTGCAAGGAAAGACAGATGGTCTTGAACAGCCAAACTGGTACGTTGCAAGGCAAGGTTCCCAGCAGCTACCACTCTCCAAAGGAGGTATTGACTCTAACTCTGAAGTTACTTCACCACCTAACCTCAGCTGAAAACTTTGACTAAAATTTTGCCTTTCTACAGAGCATACAGTTATTTCTCCTGAGCAACGTATTATTCTGACAGATAAGTTGAGCTTGCATACATTGTACAAAACTCATTCATCTTCCCACTGTCTCATGATGTCTTATGACTTCCATTTGGAAATGTGAAGTTTCTGGGGCACAACGACACTGCACCCAGAGATGCGCCTCTGAAAACGCTCAGTGGAGCCTTGTTGGAGAATGTGTTGTCAGACCACAAAGTCCTCCCCTTCGTGCGATTATATACAAATCATCTCACATGCTAGGATTCAGGCTGAAATGCCCACATTTATTGAGAACTAGGTTTTCTTTGGATTTGCTTTTGCAAAGTATTAATTCTGTTCCCCTCACCTCCTGCCCCAAGAACTGTAGGCAAAAATAATTTTGCAATTTCAGATTTATTTAATAAAATCCTGAGGCTACAATATTTGCCTCACTCTTTCTCCTCTTGCCCATTTCACTGCTAAAGCAGGGAGAACTGTATAAAACAAGTAATCTTTAAAAAAATTATTAAAATAGCATACAGCGTCAAAAAAAGTGGTTGTTCTTAGGGGTGATAATAACTATTAGCTTTTCAAAAAAAAAACCCAGTTTCTCCACAGTCTTTTGGGATTCCCCTTCTCTTTCAACAGAAACTCTGGAACAACTCCAGGCTGGGGGAACAGCAAAAGGAACGGAGCTCCGCAAACTGCAGAGAAACAATCAGGTATGGCACTGCACTAGAAAGAGAGGAGACAACAGAGAAGTGCGGATTGCTCTTAAATGCAAGGTGGATCTTCAGAAGGTGAGGTGGAAGATCTGCCATTCCTTTCCCATGCTCAAAGTGCAGCTGCATCGTACTGGCAGATGGAACAAGTCAGGAAATTTGTAATTCTTTGTCTAGATTTAAGTTGGGTTATTCTAAAAAAAATAAAAATAAATCAATATAAACAGGGTTTCCTCTTTAATAGAAACAAATCAATGGGGATAAGATCAACCCAGCAAGATTTATCACAGTCATTTTCTTTAAACCCCATCTCTATTTCACGTAAGTATGGACCAGAAAAAGTGGATTTTTTAAGGCAGGCTGCACTTTCATTACCATGCATAATGAAACCCCAGCTTCCATAATCCTCCGACCTTTCAGTTATCCTTACTATATCCCCCAGAAATGCCAGAGGGCTTCAGGAACTGCTGCTCTGTGCCAGTTTGCCTGCCTGCTCTGCTACACTAGGGAAAAAAATACATGCATTGCTCTTTACACAAACTGTGTATTTTGGACAGTTTGAAAGATAAGCAGAAATTAAATTTTCATTTTCCAGAATGCAAATTAGTGCAAAGGTTTTAAACAAACAGCATTTTGAAAAAGAGACAAAACGAAAGTAAACAACAGCCACATCCCAGCTAACTCCCTTTGGGAAACCTACGGGAACATCACCGTCTCCAAAACCTGCCGTGTGCTGTTAAATCAGCTTGCACCAAGTGGCATTTTTCTGTGCGTACTGCCGGAGTTAGTCCTTTGCACCCCGCAGACGGCACGGCTCGTTCCTCAGGGAACCACCTCGAGAGCTGTACAGACGCTTCTTTGGTCACTCATCTTTGACCACCCCTTCCCTGCAACAGCTCTGGTACTTGCCTTAACCCCAGTGCAGCAGTTAAGTTTCCCAAACTGGAACATCAATTAATAAGCAAGCGTGGCTAAGATGATGGCCAGGTCTCACCCAAACCATGGGAGGCACATGCCTCAGAAGAGAAACGGAGCAGCGGGGCTGCAGCACAAGTTGCTAGATGGAGATCAAGTTATGGCCGCGTCCAACTCTCCCTCCCAAAGAGTTTTAACAAACCCTTCCACGCAAGCTGCAGCTCAGCCTTCCTGCACCACGCCAAACTGGGGAGAAGTTTAATCAATTTTTGTTAAGTTTGCCTGGTACCAATTCAGCATTTTTTGTTGCCTGAATGCCAAGTTTCATTTCAGTATTTCATCATCAATACATGTGTATTTATTGATCCATTCCATCATGATTATACCTGAACCACTGCGATCCACACCCAAAAATCGCAAGACAGCGGCATAATCAATCTAAAGGTGAAAGCTAAGGCTTATTTTCAGTTGTCTAAAATGCAGTTGGAATTTAGGCAATTCTGCTAATATAAAGCCCCTTACAGATTTTTTTATGAGAATCTATGTGTCACAAAAGCAAAAGTGACCTAACAAATTAATACATTTACTTCACTAAAAAAAATCACCTCAGTTCCTAACTCAATACAAAAAAGTATAGCACACAATATTCCACATAAAACAAATTTTTTCCTTATTTATATAGGCTTTCACTTCCTATTTTATTCAAGCAATTTGTTTTCAAAATAACCATAAAGTCAAAGAAACAATATAATGAAACCCTTCTGGAGATTCAACTGAAGACGCCTGTTGAACACTATTTCTGTACTGCTGGAAGAAAACTGCCAAGTATTTGAAGTGAACTCAAAGCTTAAAAACCACACTCATATGAAAAGTCAAATATATTAGCTCCCTATAGAACAAAACCAAACCTGAAGAAATTCCTGGAGAGGAAGGGGGAAAAAAAAAAGAAAAAAAAAAAAGAAACAAGATGTCTTTTAAAGCATTTGTTTTCTTCTGATAATCAGGCTGCCACAAAACTCAGCAATACAGAGTTTTTGTTTCCTTTTAATCAAAAAAGTCAGGAGAAAAATGGATGCTAGTTGTCCAATGATGAATGCATAAAATGTCTTGGAAATGGACTTGAGGACATGAGTTTAGAGGACCACAAAGAGGAGCTGTAGAAAAAACATGATCAAAAGATCTTCAGTTTACAGGATTTGCAAGACCCAAATTCAAGTTGTGGCATCTGTTTACTCTTTAGAAAACATATGCCATCTCTTGAAGTTAAAATTTCCTTCTGGTTTAAAAAACACCAAAAACCAAAACAACATCCCCCTAATAGTAATTCCTAAATCTCAGAAAGCTTGGTGAAGAGCAATTAATGCAAGACTGAAAGACATTGAAAACAACATAAGTGAGAGTCATGGAAGTATACATACGAAGCCACACAAACACTGTCTAGAAACAAATTTGTGGGATAAGCAACTTAACAAGCAATGAAAATATTCCAGAATATGGCAAGCAAGCCTACCAGCTAATTCCTTAGCAAGCTCTTTCCACCTCTAAATCCCATGGTTCATCAGCCACAGTACCCCAAGCCTGTCAGGTACCAATGCTTGCTTTTCTATAAATGTACAAACCGATCATTTTTAGTTTGAGTTTTACATGCTGGGATGAAAGTTGGGCTCTTCAAAGCTGGTATAACTAAGCACATTCCTCTCAAGCCTGGGAAAATACATCTCCCCTCCCACCACTGCCATCATAAGACCATCTTCTGAAACCCTCCCATTATCACCCTCATAATCACGATCTTCTGAAACTGAAGTATTTATGTAAAACCTTTTCCATGGGTTAACACAAAACATCAGCTCTCTCTATTTTCAAGTGGTATTTTAACAATCATAGAATCGTAGATTGGTTTGGGTTGGAAGGGACCTCAAAGATCATCAAGTTCCAACCCCTCTGCCATCAGCAAGGACACTGGACACCCTCCACTAGACCACGCTGCCCAAAGCCCCATCCAACCTGGCCTTGAGCACTTCCAAGGATGGGGCATCCACAACCTCTCTGGGCAACCTGTTCCAGTGCCTCACCACCCTCATAGTGAGGAACAATACCACTGGCTGATCTCTGTTTACAAGAATCACTCCCCTTTCCTCCCCTTTCCTTTATTTTTGAAGACTTGTAGGAACTAGAACAACTTGAAGGAACAATAATACACTACAAGATATAAACTACACACCTAATGAATACTCTGAATTTTTGCATCTGGAAACAAACAAACAAAAAATACATGTAAAGACAAGAGTTCTTACAGTTATGATTCAAGACTACACTTAAGTCACCACAAAAATGAAATCTAGCCTATGGTTTTCTGGCTTGGATCAACTGGCTACTTCAGAGGCCACTTAGGCACTCAAAGTGCTGATAAAATAACTGCGCTGCCGTCCCCAGAATGATTTTGGTTTCATTTGAATTCTTTTTTGCATCCCTCATGGGAAAAGAATGTGTAGCACTTGTTATTTGCAAGCCTAATACCCTGAGCTTTTCTGGGACAAAGGCAACTAATACTTTCTACATTCATTTGATGTGGAAATGCACGTTCTCAGCTGGTGTAATAATATATGGTCAGTTAACCCAATCTTAGGGCCTCTGGCCAAGTTAACTATGCTTCTTCTCTAATGAAATACACAGCTGACCAGCAAAAGCAGGTATTTTTTTGACTCATCCCATTAAAACATATAAAGTGTCTAAAGAGATATCTAAAGTATCTAGAGATGATCTGCATTCAAGTCCTATTAAGAAATCAAGTAACTTTCCCTGATGTTATGATTGTGTGTTTACCATAAAGTGGGATGTTCCACTTGTTACAGGAATCATGCATACACCCCTGTTCATCTCAGGCCTTTTAAGATGAGACCAACAGTTCTGGTGATGGGACTGAGTGGCCTAGATACCCTAGTGACATGAATAGCCAACAAGGCTTTCGTAAGAAAAAACGATGAAGGAAAAAATTATTTGAATTCCTTTTCTAATGTTGAATTTGTTTCTCACGCTAAATGGCCACAAAATTTATCCTACAGTCTCTGACCAGCAAATCTGCCAGACAGCGTACAGGAAATTTTTTAAATTTCCTGTGAAAAGGATTACATGCATCTCCCTCCTCCCCCTGCCCCGACAATGTGATTTACAGCCAAAACATTGGCAAATCCCTCAACTGAAGCCTGAACAGAGATCTTTGCATCAGAGTTATTTTAATGCAACCTAAGCTTTGCTGTGGGTGGGGAGAAGCGGATTCTAAAAATACTCGGGTTACACAGAACATTTCCAAGTCTGCCCCTTTCTTAATACAGGGACATCTGAAATGGCTTGTGAATACAAAATAATAGGATGGTGGCCTTTACTTAAGGACAAATAACACTATATAGGTCTGTGCACAGGAGCCATTAGTACTTGATATATCTGGAGGTGATGACGCTTCATGCGGTGACAAGCCAATAAAAGTCACAGATCAAAATCACAGAACAGGTAACCTCCGCAGTCTAAGACCACGTATAAATGGTAGTATTTTAAACAAAAACAGAAATGGAGCTAAAAGTCTTGAAAACTTAGTAGGTTTCGTAGCAAGAAGCATGTAGGAACAATAGACAAGACAGCACTCATTAAGAACAAACAGAACTTGCCGTCATATCCCAGATACTAGATTTGATGTCATTACTTACCAAACCAGCTATTGGAGTTGACAGACGATTGATCTTCTTAATGATTCCAGGTTTGATCTTGTTAATCAAACTGAAAAGAAGTCATATGATTTTGTTATATAATCAGCTTTATTTAAGAATGGAGCATCTATACTTATTAAGAAACACTAGGTATATCGTCCTAACTCATATGCCTTCAACCAAGTAAATTTGAACCTATTAATGCCCCCTAAATTTTTTTGTAAATCAGCTTTCTAAGAAGTGACAAGCAACAACAGATTGTAGAAACAAAAATAGGACAGGTCACACACACACACAGAAAGAAAGAGATCGCTGAGAATGGCAAAGTGAAAAAGAAGAAACGAAAATGCCTGGGTATGCGTAGGCAGAAATGGATCTATGTTTCTACTACATGGGTGGTGATGTTAATCAGACTCCATTTTCCCATTTAAAGATTTTCTTCAGATAAAAGTTCTGATGCAGAAGATGTCAAAAATATATCAGAATATTATTTTTCAGTGTCCAGTGTGAAAGCTCTGATATTCCTGTAAGTTTAGGAAATAACTCAGTTTTTGTATGCTATCAAGTCCAGTATGACGTGTGCAACAATCATTTTTGGTACATATAATTTACACACGCAAGTCCTTTTCAGTAAGCCAGAAGAGACTGCACCTCATCTCACTCTTACTTTATATTAAAATTCATAATTAAACTGAGAAGATAGGACAGACTAACACATCACTGTTGAATACACAAGCCCAAACGCACACCTTGTCCTGCAGTGAGGATGAGGCACAGGATTCCTTGCACATTTATGCCCAGGTTTTCAGTCAC
The DNA here is from genome assembly GCF_028858705.1 of Grus americana. Classification (NCBI taxonomy): domain Eukaryota; kingdom Metazoa; phylum Chordata; class Aves; order Gruiformes; family Gruidae; genus Grus; species Grus americana. The sequence continues at coordinate 173,552,617 of NC_072852.1, forward strand.
AGAGGTAGGGAAATACTGTGGTCCACCAAATTACACGCTAGACCACAGGATCAACAGAGAACGGGGACCTCAGGGCACCCTGCAGACTTCATCTGCCTATATACCTTTGAGGACTGTGGTGCCTCTTCTTGTTGCTGCTTGTCTGGTCAGATCCTTTACTCCACAAAGCATCTGCAAGGTTTTGTGATCTACCCACGCCAATGCAGAGTCAGGACCTGGAGTTTAAAGCTCTATGTGGGAAGAGGCATTTTTTGCTCAAGCAGCAAGTATATTTGGAAAATACACAAAAAGAACAGCATTTACCTAAAGACACTGGAACGGAGAATAGATTTCTAAGTGCCTGCAGAAGAAGAAATAATGGCTGCGGGTCCTGAGATTTTTCAATGCATTAAGTTATTTAGTAAACAAAATACATTTGATGACTTTTCCACAAAAAAAAAAAAAAGATATCCTTTGAGGTGGAATTTAAAAAAGTTTGGGGTGTCATGTCCCCCCCTTTTTTATGATCTTTCAAATGCATAATTTTTATTTGCTTTATTGTACTTAAGAACATGAAGTAGCATGTGATCAGGAAAACTTTAGTGACTTTCTTCTTCTAATGTATACACAGGAGATCTGCTAAATGCAAAAGGCTTTATTTTATCAACTACTGATCGCTTAGTCCAGGATGCACACTTGATCATTAAGCGGGCCAAACGAACCAACTGGACTGCTGTAGGAATACAGGGTGCAAACATAGGTCTTGTCTGCTATAGTTTAAGTCAAACGTACCAACTCCAGAAATAACGTATCTGTGGACATTAAACCAGCCGTGTCACAGGTGAACCAAGGAAATGAGCAATGTCATGTCTAGTTTGTCTCCACTATTTAAGATCTTGCACTCTATTGACTTTGGTGAAAATTAGACATCTGAAAACCTTTCTGCATCTTGGTCTTGTCTGTTTCCACAAAATTTCTGTGAAAATCACTTCTCCTTGTACTTCAAGTATGTTAAATTTAAAATTATGACACAGGAGGACAGCTATATGATTTACTGCAACATAATGAGGCATTTTTGCTTTAAAGAAAGTTGCATGCCTCCTAAGGCAAGCTGCTCAGCTGAAGAAATTACAGGATGTTTTTCTTGCATATGGCTATTAATTACGGATAAATTTAACTGATTTGCATTTGGCAGATGGAGGTTCATATTCTTTTGCCAAATAAGTGTCAACAATGAAGATATCAGAGGAGTAGAATGTATCAGTTCACTGCCAGTTCTTAAAGACACTATTTAAGAGTTACAGCTGAATACAATATACACATCCCACTAAATACATACTTGAAGAAATACCTTCTTATTAAAAGTATAAACTATTTTTATTGCCACATTCAATCCAGTTAACATTTGATTATGTAAGTTATGAAAATACAGTGTCCATCTCTACAACACCCTTCAATCTTCAAAATAAATCAACTCCTACGTATCACAAAGAGAACTGCAAAGTAACTAGCAAGACAGTGTGATGGGCAAAGGGCCCAAAGGAAAAAATAAGGGCAAGACCAGAAGACACAATAATATTCACAGAAGGAAAAACGCAAGAATGTTGCCTTATTGTATTTTCGTTGGTTATTTTTGATATACAGCAAAAAATTCAGATAACTGTACCTTTTCAGAAAATTTTCTGAAAGTTAGCTTGGCTGAACTGATTTAAAAGTGGCTCTGAGATTTGAGATTTTTTTTTTAAAGGTCCCAGGTAGTCCTCTAATGAGTTTTCTCTCTTACTGGCATTCTAATGACATTTACACCTGCTGTTCTTTAAAAATACTAAGGGATTAGCACCGCTTCCAGTCCTGGAAACCTGTTCCAGTAAGTACAAAACCAACTAGAGATATGTGGAAGAGACCTGATGAGTGGACATTTTACACCTCTGACTCAGTCTAGCAACGAAACCAGACAAGTCCCATTATTGCCAATAATTACCTATAATATATAAGCACAAGGAAGCTTTTTAGAGAAAGCACTCCAGAAAAAGCTGAGGTCAGAGTTTGTTGTTGAAAGCAATAACTGAGTCAGTCCAGCAAATACTGAAACTGGGGCTGCACGTGCACATATATGGCAACATATTTCTACATTACAATGAGACCCAATCCATTTACTTTCATAATTTAAAGTGCTTGTTAATAAAAACATACCTTTTTTTTTTTTTAAAGTATGCCAAATGCCATCCAATAGATTCTACATTGAGATACTTGAGTGTAACCATAATTCCCCAGAAGACCAAATAGTCCCTCTTAGGTATTATTGCTTATATATATATTACTTACTACATATATTACATATACCTATATTACTTACTAATATTGCTCTTCAGTATAGAACATGAAATCAAAGGCCCGTCTGTTATCTTTAATTTATAATTTTGTAAAGTTGACTTCAGAAATGAACTACTTAAAAAGAAAAATTCTCTGGGTATAATGTTCTCTGTTTGGAATAGGTAACTTTCAGGATTTAGAGAACAACAAGCACACAGAATTTACAATAATTTCTTACAGGTGGGTGGGGATGGGGGACAAAACCCCAACAACAACAGCGGATATACAGGTAACAGAGTGCCTTGACCCCAGCCATGACCACACCACCTTGCACAGGCTGAAGAGAAAGCCCATGAGCATCATAACCAAAAATCCTCATCAGCTGGCCAGAGAATCAGCACGATCCTCTTGCTAACACATGAAAGCGTGCATAGGACAACACATGAAACATAGATCTTGAGACACAAAGTTTGAAAGCTGTTTTACCTTCCCACAACAAACATCACGCATATAAAAAAGGAAAAATTACTTACTGCAAAATATTTTTGGTACTTCAGAAAAAAATTTCAAACAAGCAGCCAGCATGGAAACAGGTCAACTGATGTTAACCCGAAGGTTTTTTATATAGTCAATACTCACTCGCATAACAGGACTCCATTCTCTAGAGCTGCTCGAAAGTCTTTGGTTCCAAAGCTTTTCCCAGTAACTGTCTATAAAAATAAGAACTGAGAGTTAACTGGACATGCACACAAAATCAGGACTAGTAAGAGTATCTAAGATGTACTAAAAAAAACCCAAACACACTATTTAATTCAACACTTAGTTCACACTATCTATTATTTTCTTATATTAATTTCAAAAGAACTAAGTTTTTAAAAAGCAGTTCTTTATGCCTCAAAAGAAGTCAGATCAAACATCTTCAAATAGTTTTCTCTAGTGTAAACCAATAGTCAGCTGAATTCTGTGGGAATACTTATAATTTTCTAAAGCAGTACCAGCCACACAGAAAAGCATAAAATAAATTTCAAACAGAAGTGTAAAAGAGAGTAAAAGTCTTTTATCTCCTATTCCATATTACAGCGTGTATACTTGTGATATCTGGCACAAAGTATTTTAATGGGGGTTTTTTCTTGCCACTTGCACCTAAGGCAGTGTGACTGAAGAACCACTCCAGCAAGTCTGTATCACCACATGCGCATCAATTCCCATCACTTAGCAAGCGGCAGGACTACAATAATGAGACTACTTTTTATATTCAGACTGAAAAGCAGTGAACAAGAACAATGTCTTATAAAGAACTTAAGATACCTGATGCCAAAAGCATTACCTACAGGTTTTCAGCAAAGTTATTTTCCACCAAAAAAAAAAAAAAATCTGCTCCTGGCACTAACTCCCTCCATCTCAAACAAGATCATCAACGCAGCAGCACCCTGCTCAAGTCAAAACTCACTTGGATTCTTCCTACTGGATCCCCCTTCTGCCCACATCCCTTGAAGGAACCAAATTTGGCAGATTTCTTCTAAATACTCAGATTAGTAACCCACGCGCAAGTCAGAAAAGGAGTCAATATTCCTAAAACAGTCCAAAAGAGGGTTTTATCCCAGCTGGGTAGACAAATCAAACACTAGGAAGCGTATTTATTTGAGCTTGGAGGTCACCAGGTTCGGTCACCAGCTAATTACAAACCTCCCTTTGGGGATCCTGGCCGTCCCCCGTACTACACAGGACTTCAGGCACACAATTAAATGTGCTGTGGAGCCTGTGTGCATCCAGACCAAAGCTACTGGTTACCACACTAATTAAGGAAATTAGTAGTGAAACAAATGAGATGTGCTTGGTAAAAGAGCAAAGGAAAGGATGTAGTGCTTTAACAATCTGTTACATTATCACTGTATTATTTTTCTCTGGAATTGCAAAAGGAATGTATACTAACACCAGAAATGCTAGAATTTAAGCAAGTAGTCTTTACGTAAGTTATTTTTTAATTAAGAAGCTGTAACTTCAATCTCCCTATTGAGAACAAATTTAGATGTTACAAAAGTCTTCTTTAGGGTTTAAGGTTTTTTTCTAGGATTTAGCAAATAAGGAGAAAGAAAGAAATTATGACAAACCAACTCAAGATAAGAAAAATTTCAACATTCAGGTAAAATTAAAAAAAAAAAACAAAACCCAACCAAAAAACCAAATCAATCCCAAAAACTTTTCACAACAAAGGATGACAGTGATTCCCCTGGGAGAACTTCATTTTATGCAATATTCATTTAACAGTCTGTTCTTACAGAAAAGTAGATACTGCATCTTAGCAATATCATTTTCAAGAATAATTTCAAAACACAGCATCTCAAAATTACCCTTATCTCAAATAAAAGATGGCCTTTTGCTTCCAAATTTGTATAGAAAGCTGTTATATTTAGTGACATAAATTTTGGGCACCGAAAGTTTAAATATAAATATTTGTGTTCCCTAGGTAATAGGGAATATGTGTTATAAATTAAGCCCTTCATTCTGCAAGCTACAAACTTGAAGTTTGTAAGATGGGGGTCTAGCTTTATGGTTACATTTCAAACTCCAATCAATACTTAAAAGTTATTCTCATTCTGGAGTTGTTGCTGACATCTACAGGACTACAGAGTCCAAACATTTGGTTTAATATAGACCATTTACTGGTAAGTCATGCATGCAATAAACGGTGAGATGTTTCCTTCACCTAGAGTTGGGCCCATCCCAAACCTCCAATATCATATATCCACAAACAACCTTCACACTGAATTCCTTAAAAAACAGAAAACAAAAAAACCCCCCTAGAACTGCAGCATGTAGCTAAGGAGATCACTCCTCAAAAATTATTCTCCAGAAGTCAAGGAGCACACGCCACTGAAGACAGGTTAGACTTCAGCATAGCCCCTCCAGAACACCGGACTGCCACACTGCGGTGCATAACCATGGTTTCATAGGGTAACTTGTGGTTTTTTCCACAACTCCAAAACCTCAGTCTCCAAAATGGTACGTGGAACATTTTTGACCACCACTCAGTCTTCAGGCACACGACATCAGATAACTAGAGGCCATCCCTGAACAACAAGCAAGTCCAACTTGAGTTCAAGGTTGTAAATGCTACCATTAGACTTGCAGACCTCTTAAAACTACATTAGAGGACATTACACTGGAAGCATTTTTACTAATTTATTTGTGCAGCCACTGTGGCAATCAACACTGATTTGACAGACAGGATGGAGCTGTCAGACCAATCTTGTGACCCACAGATTTTGACGACTACATGGTTTGTTGACATTAAAATAAAAGCATTGGTACTGCCAAGTTAGGTTTCATTAATACTGACTTTTAAAGGATACTAATAATTAAGTAATTAAGAGGTATTCTCAAGGAACAATTTAACAGTGATGGCTTGAAACCTAAATGTTTTCCAAGTTGCACAACACCTTGAATTTGTTGATGTCATAAAAATAAGTACTCTGTGTTAAACCCGGCTTTCGTACAGAGACAGAGGACTTTTCTCAGCATGGACTTTCATCTGGCTTATGCCCAGTGCAAGCACAGCTGTAACTATTATGGTCTACATAGGAACTAGGTATCATTAAAAAAATTGAAAGCCACAGACTGACACAGAGTTCCTTGACTTTTAAAAACCTGAGTAAGACAAAATGAATCCCACCCTGAGATATTATATCTTCGAATAATGTCTATGATTTGTGAGTCACTGTTTATTCATTAAAACTGGTTATACTGGGTGTGGTACTCTTATGTAATAGGCATAATTGATTTTGGACAATTTTTCAACCACTTAGGCCATGTGAGACACCAAATAATAAAGGAAATATCTTGCAAAAGCAATTTTTATCCATGTTTGAACAACATCTCTGTTCAAATTATCTCTTTTCTCTCCTTCATTCAGCTGAATGTATTCTGCTTCTTTCTCTGCTTTTTTGATAGAAAGAGAGCAATGACATAATTAACAGTTATATCATAAAATCACGTTTAATTGCTGCTATAAAACAGTTTGATTTATTTTGTAAGACAGCCTCCCCTTAATACTTTGGTAACTTGCAATTGCCAGGTCCAAGCAATTTACTTCAAACAGTATGCAAATCAAATCTTTACTTTAAATTTAGACATTTTAAAAATGCTTACACACACACATACAGAGGGCTAGTTTAATTTCAGGTTTGCTGTGATTCCTGTAGGAGGAGGCAAATCAAGAAAAAATAACCAAAGATCAACCATTCTGAAGATGGCATGACATCAAGATCATGATGGAGTGAACAAAAAGCACACGGCACAGAAGAATATGATAATTATACGCCTCAATACCAAAATTAACATTGAGTACATTTCTTTGGCTTGTCCTACTAGAGGCCAAATATAGCTGATGATAATAGGCCTTATTTGCCTTAAAAGCTATTCAAAATTGCAAGATTTTTCAATGTTAATAGAAAAACCAAACTAAGGGGGTTCATGTCAAGTTGCTTCCGTGGTTTACGCTGGTTTGAATGGGTTTAGCAGAAAGGCAGTTCTACCACGGACGGTAGGTATTTTCAAGTGGGTTGGCTTCCCATACATACCACCACATGCAACTCAAAGTGCAAGGGACTGGCAGGTTTCTCAGTTTAACCAGAAACACCAAAGCTAGATTCTCCCCATCCAATGCAAGACTCACACCACATACACAGGCATGCTGGCTAACCGATTCTCTATCGCAAAAGCGTTAGCTGCTCAGAAACTAGGAGGTGGCACTGCATCATGTCCAGCCTGTGACCTAAAGGATGACTTGCTGCAGAGGACCCAGGTACTCGCCATCCAGCCAGCTCCACAGTTGACACAGGCCAGCCCTGCAACCTCCATCTCATTCAGAGCTCCTCTACCACTGCCCCATGTAGACTACACCATTTCAAACCATGCAAGGACCCCGTGCGCCGATTTGAGAGAAATGCTAACTGCAACAGCGTGAAGCATGCAGCTCCTGGATGTAGGATCATAGGTTAGGGATGGAAAATTCAAGAAAAATACTAAACCACGCATGATAGCAACAGCCTTAATGCAGGCTCATGCAAGGATCTCATGGGGCAAACAATTAATCGGATGGTGACCTCAAGGATACTACACTGACTTATGAACTTCAGGTCCCCAGCTCAGCCTGCAACAATAAACACCAAGTTTATCCTGCTGCAGAGAGGACTGCTCATGTGCCGTAGGGAACTGGGACAATGATACGAATCTGATGCTGTGGTACCAACCCCACCATAGAATTTCAGCTACGTCTGCCAGTTTCTGTCACAGTGCCTGCCTCGGTGGATCACCTCACATACACATCAATATCTGAATTACTACCTTGCTAATGGCCTTTCTTTCCCCCACCCCAGTTACCAACAATCTGGATCAGATGACACGACAAATGGCTCCATCCTTACATAATCCCAGTGTTACATATCTCCATTCACAGCACTCCTTTGGCTCTAACCGCCCTCATCCAATATATCACTCCAGAATGGTACTGATACTGTAAGATGCACAAGGAGATATATAGGCTACACCTGCAGCCAAAAAGCAAGCGTTCAAGACACTCCCAATGCTCTGGCACCTGTACGGTTTGGCAGGGCCTGGAAGTAGACTCATAACACATTTTATATGGTATTTTGAGTCCACTGCATTATATATACAGTTGTTAGTTACATGCTCCACCCCAGCCTGACAGATTTTACCTTTTAGGGACTGTCAGGAAGAGAGAGTAACACATAAAGAAAAAGTAGGTACTTCTTCCTCTCTTGCATTCCTGTAGGAACTGGTGGATCTTCTGGACTGTGACCATGAGTAGCTGCTTTGTGGGACACTGCAGATGTACCACCCGAAGTCCTGCCTCCCCCCTTAACAGCTATTTGTAGTCCTGTTTAAGTGCCACGCAGGATATGAGCTTGTCTTTGAATGGCATATGGGGTAGCTGTTAACAAAAATGCTGCCTTTATGCTTTGAAGTAAGGACCTTGGGGTGGTTGGCCTTTGCAGACTTCCCATCTTGTTTTCTCCTCCACACTGGTTCTTCCTCTCTGAAGTTCTTTTTTTTTTTAAAAAAAAAAAAACCCACTAACAAACAAACGAAACCAAACAAAACACTCTACCATTGCCACAATTTGCTCCAGCAGTCAATTGGTTTATCCAAATCCCTCCCAAAGGGCAGATGGTAGGAACCATATTCAGAGGTTTGCTGCAAGCAATCTTGAACATACAAGTGGCAAAATCAGCCATTTGGGAAGAAAGCCTTTGGCGTTGCAGCACACACCCTGGCCACAGCAATTACTAGATTTCTCAAGGTCAAGCAGTAGAAAAAGAGTGGCAAGTGGGATCTGCCTCCCCGAATTTTGGGCCCTGGGAAGATGCACAGGAAGAGTGGGCATTCATATCTTCCACCTGCACGAGAACACTGCTGGTATTGCACCTCTGGTAGCAGGAGGGACACCGGGTCCAAAGCAGCTAAGGTCAGAAAGGGAACTGTCCTGCAATCTTCCCTTCCGATGACAATTTAATTCATGGTTCAACAAACTCTTGAGAGGTCAGCAAGTGCTCAAAAAGCTGGTACCCATGGAGGCTTTCCTGGTCAGCTGTCCAGCAATGAACTTAGGACACCGCCTAGCCTAACAACTTGACAGGAGTCAAGAGCAAGGCCTGGATTTCTACAAAAAGGAAGCTCTTCATTTCAAGTCCTCACAATTCATTGCTAAAATCCACGACAGGCTCAACTCCACTGAGGAGAAGAGCTGGAGTGGCTGGAAATAAGAAGGAAAATATCTACCAAGAAATCTGCTGTATAGTCTAACTGCACAGCAAAAGTAAGGCTGCAGGAAATTAATGTTTTTGCCATTGATCACTTATGCTGGTCCATGTGAATGTTCCCCTTTGTATCTGTAAGACTTTGCTCTTCAGTTGGAATCGTTCCTGCTCTATTGCTCAATGCAAAGCTGCACTCTCCTGTTTAACCCCGTACCCCAAATCCCTGGACATCATTTCAGAGGATGTGGAAATTTTTCAATCTTCAGCCAAAACTGCCTTTGATAACAAACCAGAACAGACATTTATAAAAGGAAATGACTGATTATTGAAAAAGTCTTACTGTTATTTTCTATCATCAACATAATGATGGGGTCTTATTGTGGTCTTATTGTGGTATGCCTTATTGTGGACAGACATGCCAAGACTCCTGAAATAACATACCACTACATTTTTACAAAAGATGAAGAGAAGCAATGAATAAGGGGCAGAGAGGCACACAATTACCGATGTGGAAGGTGCGAGAAGCATAGATCTTGGCTCATCAGCTGCTTACACTCTTGTTTTTTCAGCTCTTCTGTCAAATTGCACATAAATATACAATCTGAAGGATGGAAGTGAAGTTTTTCTTCCGCTATTTAAGGGAATCCCTGACTTAAGGGAACAATACTGCAGAAAGAGCAGGCATTTGGGATCAATCAATTCAGTTGAGCTTTTTTCCCTCCCACGGAACAGCAAGATAAATAAGCTTACTGTTGTTTATACTGATGACTGTACTAACAGGTGTCAAACTAGGAAAAACATAGATTAGTTTGTGAGATAAAAAAAGGTCTCACTGTATATGCAGGGATGAGCAGCATAAACTAGACGGAGGTAGGTGGTCCAGTAGGACATAAAACTTGCAAATGCAAAGTGGAATTAGAATTACTAGGAATCTCTGAAAAAACAAATAATTGACATTTTATTGTAATGATGTAGGTACATCTGATTTATTTGGAACTTATTAATTCCATAAATAGTTTAAATGTGCACGAGTTCTAAAGCCACTATCCTAATTGGTGCATGCTGATTTCAACTTCAGCTAAGTATTTACTTTCTCACATATATTTGCAACTAACTTCAGTTACATAGAAGTGTCCTGGTTTCAGCTGAGATAGAGTTAATTTTCTTCATAGCAGCTAGCATGGGGCTGTGTTTTGGATTTGTGCTGAAAACAGTGTTGATAACACAGGGATGTTTTTGTTATATAGAGATGTTTTTGTTGCTGCTGAGCAGTGCTTACACAGAGCCAAGGCCTTTTCTGCTTCTCACACCACCCCACCAGCGAGTGGGCTGGGGGTGCACAAGGAGTTGGGAGGGGACACAGCCAGGACAGCTGACCCCAACTGGCCAAAGGGATATTCCATATCATATGACATCATGCTCAGCACATAAAGCCAGGGGAAGAAGAAGAAAGAGGGGGGGAAAACATTCGGATTGATGGCGTTTGTCTTCCGAAGTCAGCATTACACATGACGGAGCCCTGCTTTCCTGGAGATGGCTGAAGACCTGCCTGCCCGTGGGAAGTGGTGAATGAATTCCTTGTCTTGCTTTGCTTGTGTGCGCGGCTTTTGCTTTACCTATTAAACTGTCTTTATCTCAACCCATGAGTTTTCTCACTTTCAGTCTTCTGATTCTCTCCCCCCTCCTGCCAGGGAGGAGTGAGTGAGCAGCTGCGCGGGGCTCAGCTGCTGGCCGGGGTTAAACCACGGCAAAAAGTGAGTATTTATGCACTTTCCCAAAACAATGTAAGAGTAACATGATTATTTTAAGATTTGCCAGCTGAGTTCCATACTAGTTCAGTGGTTTGTGGTAGAAGAAGGGTGGCAGTGGGCACCTTAACTGTAATTGTTCCTAATTACGCAGAGAAAAGGATGAAAATCATCATGAAAAGGCAAACATTCAGTTCACCCCGAAACAACCAGAAACTAACCACTGAATACCTTAAGTAGGCAAAACCACTGGTTGATTGAAAGTTGTCTTTTCCAAGTAATTCACAGTATAATGGTGGTGTACTAGAGCTGGATGTTTGTGTCTGCCATAGGGAAAAAAGTTTAAAAATTTAAACATAGCCAGGAAATGAGGAATACAAAGGAAAGATATCTAGAAGAGCGATTGACTGAGATCACAGAAGTGGCAAGCAGAGATACCAGTTTCACTGCTTAGATAGCCTTTAACGATTGTGTTTCATCATGTAAGCGCTCTCCTGCTAGCCAAATTTTGAACTTGCCCATTGTGAAAGCCAGTCACTCCGCATGCCATTTCTTTATCTTTTTTTCTGAAGCGTCTTCAAATGGTTTGGGTTGGAAGGGACCTTAAAGATCATCTAGTTCCAACCCCTCCTGCCATGGGCAGGGAACACCCCGTTGGTTGTTACCTGACCTCAAGCTATTAATGCCTTTCCAAGCTGGGGAATAAGCCATCAAGAGATAAATGAATCCATGCGTAGCTGTGTCTCAGCTGGACTCCTACGTAGTGTCCACCTGGGGCACACAAAAAGCTTGCCCTGGACAGAAAATAAAAAATAAAATAAAAAAAAATAATCAGTATGTTCTCAACATCTCCTTTAGGAAGTTGAAATAAAAAAAAAAACCACCTGGAAGAATATCAGCAACAACACAGCTTAGAAAAGAGGCCTTGCAAGAAGGCTTAGACACACGACTGACAGAAGGTTTCGTAGGGCTGGCTGAGCACTCCAGTCACAGAAGAAAACAATGATCTTCCTGTCCTCCTAAAATGGCATCAGAGCCTCCTTCCACTCTCTTCCTTGTGCCCACGTGAAGCGTTTGCGTTTAGAAAATGTCCTGCAATCACCCAGATGACTTTGTTCTTTAATATAGTACTAACAATAAAAATAAAATTAAAAAAAATAAAAATCCCTACATAACCCCCTCACAGATCTCACCGCCCCTCCCCAGCCCCAAAATGACCACGGCAACTAAGCCAGGGGTTCCAAGCAGCAGGGAAGGGCACCCCAGGGCTGGAGCCACAGCACGCTGGAGATGAGAGAGGGATAACATTTGGACTTTGAGCAGATTCTTGAGAGGCTTAACATACCCAAAGATCAAGTGATTCAGCGCTCTGACAGCCAGGCAGTACATGACCGATGCGATGGCCGGCCACGCACCCTCAAAGAACTTCAAGTTCAGACAATAGTTATAATAAAAAAATCCCACTCCAAAAACCTCTATGCAAAAATCTGTCTATACCATTGTTTTTGCTAAAGGAAGAAAAGCAAAGTTTAATGACAAATGCACATTTTGGTTTCAGGTGAAGAAGAAAAAAGAAATACTTGGTTTTACAAGCTTGAAGTAAAATAGAGGCATTACTTGAAATATTGACGGATAAAACGTTAGTGATACTAAAATCACATTTGTCTAGGGCAAACGTAAAGAAAGGATTAAAGCACATATAAACTTGGGCATTTTTGCTGTAGAGGGTACTAAAGTCACATTTGTCTAACATTTTAATCTATTATATGTAGTATTTTAAGTACTGTTTCCACTTCACTGTAATTGAATCTTTAAATATTTTGTTCTTGTTCATTTCAAACCAGAAGATAAATGCAAGCGATAAAAAGCCTTCTGACATTTGTATTTCCTAAGCTTTCCTACTATTGTAATTCTGGGTCAGAGAATATATGCTACAAGTTTCAATACAAGCTTTCAGTTCATTAGCATTTATTTTTATAGGAAAGACCTTAAAGAAAACAATATCTTTGCTTACACTGATTAAGAAAAATATGCTAAAACTCCGCTGCTATTTGCGAGCGGGTCCCTGTTGGGATTATTTACATAAGTGGCTGCGCAATACAGAGATACCAAATGAAATGGCCAAAACCAGAGCACGCTTCTGCCCTAGATTCCAGTTATCTCTTACAAATCGACTGCTGAGATCCTGGGTGTATTTAATACTTTGATTGGTCATATATTTTAAATGCTCATGATTCTCCAGAGGGCAGCGCCAGTGCCATGAGCGAACCGGGGATCTAACCGCAAAGTCCCGAAACTCCGTTCAGCAGGAGGAGGAGAAAGGCATCTGATAAAAGAATATGCACGCAAGAGGGAAATGCTTTAGATACACTTGCTTTTGCGTGTTTAGCGAGGTTATTCATGCGTGGAAGTCTTTTCTTGTTGTTACTGGAGATTCGTCAATCTTTTCAGATTTTCCAGCCTTTCCTGGAAGCAGTACTTTGAGCAGCATACGTACCGAGACGTGGTTCCAGTCGGCTGCAGCCAAAAATGTTCAGCAACACCCCCCCTTTCTCTCTCACGCACACCCCCACGTGTGCGCACATAGGGTTTGGGGAACCAACAGCCTTCACACCACGTCTTCCCTCCCATCCCCACATCCCCTGACTTTTGCATCTCCTCCTACACCCACTGGTTTCCAACCCATTTCACCGGGTTTACTCATCTCATTAACAAGGCAACAGATGGGCAGCGAGCAAAGAAATTGGGTGGAAATGAACATTTAACAGGGTCAAAAGACGCCCTAAAGGCAATTAATGTCACGTACAGAGTCTGGAAAAAAAAAAAATTGTCACATCACTTCCCAGTAAACTATGGCACTTGGCATTAACTGCGGCACTTAACAGCATTTAGACATTTCAATATTATCTAGCAACAGTTATATAGAAATAAACCGTCAGGCGGAGGTCACTGAAATTAATGCCGACTTCAGCTGTAGAAATATTATGCTCTTCTCTAGAGTTGGAATAATTCAGGGGGAAGGATTAGCTTAAGAGAACTCCATTGATATTACCTGTTCAAATAAAAATAAAAGCAAGATTGTAAAGCTCTTGAATACTACTATGATTAGTAGTTGGTTTTTTTTTTTTTTTCCAAACTACATTTAAGTTTCAAGAAATGACAGTGAGTAAGCCAGTAGGACAGGCTATACAGAACTGTGACATCAAGAAAGATGGTACTTGGGGGGTTTTGTGTGGGTTTGGGTTGGGGTTTGGTTTTGGTTGTTTTTTTTTTTTTTTTAGAAATTTTTAAAATCTGAAATTTGAAGTAATATAAACACACAAACAATTATTTTGGGATATTTGAAATACACTGCGTGCATTAAGTTACTAAGCTGGGAGTGCGACTTCTGAAGGCTCCATTTCCCAAGGCTCATAGCGATATACTTAATTACAGGTAATGAGCTCCTATATTACAGCGCTGGATGGCAGAAGACATTGCCACTGCTTCGCAGCACCATCTAATGAGGGACGCCAGGTACGACATATGACCAGAGGCTTTGTGCTTATACGTAGTCCTTCTCTTTGGCAGGAGATGAAAGAAATTGCCTCTGGCAAAGAAATTAAATAATTGCAGTCAGAGGAGGAAGGATGGCTACGGAGGAAATTGAAGTCCAAGGGAGCCGCAGAAGGATGGCGTGCATCTGAAAAGATGACAGGAGCACAACTAGAGGAGGCGGAATATCAGTCTGGGCAAAGGAATAAGGACGTTTAGGCTCAGTAAGTTTGGCTGACCAACTCTTGTCTCAGGTTATGATGTTGAGGAGTTCTAAAATATGAGCATTGCCCTTTTAAATATAAAGGAATATTTTAAATATAAAGGAATATTTGGCGAACATGTAGCAAGTTACTGAAGTGTCTTTATGATACTTGGAGAACTGTGATGCGAACATGGTTTTGTGCCTGATGACACAGCTTTCAGCTTTTCAGGGGATCCTCTTCCAGCTACACCTCCTTCAAGATGCTTTCATCATCTCACAGCACACATGGTACCACTCTGAACAGTAGCCTACGCTACTTACCCAATATTCCTAATTATATCTTCCCCCTCCAGAAGTAACTTCTTTACTGTTTGAGATTTATTTGCCTTTACAAAAATAAAATGTCACTGCTAACAGATATCAGGGATCAGGCTACCATCAACCTCAAAATCAGGACTTCAGCCTACTTAGAGATTAAAAATGACATGAAAAGGCCCTTCTTTATGCACCACACCGCCCTGTCATCTGTCTTTCCTATCTGAACGTTTCTGTCTACTCATTTGAGTATTTATTAAGCCAAATACACCACTAGCAAACTCTCATTCTCCATGGAACTCTTCTGCTTGGTTTGCAAAGCCACAGATAGAAGCGTTAGCAGCTGTCAAAGTCATAGGTTGCCCCACACAGGGATAATTGCTACGCTTCAATTAAAGAATTAAGGTGAAGAGCACGGAGGAGAGATTGTGGTCCAGAAGGGAAGCCACAAGTGACAACTGCTGCTCTTCACAACTCTTTCAACACTTCCCCCTCCCTCTCTTTCCTCTTCGACATCATCACTCACCACCCCACTCCCGATCCAGGCTGAGCATCCATACAACCCAAGCGTTACTCAACCACCTCCAGCATGGCAATTCCTCCAGCCATTTCACTGCTCCCCGTCAAACGCAGCTGTACTTATTTAGTTATTTAAGGAGCCAAACTGGTTTGACAGAGTGCTTGCCTCCTCACCTGGGTGTGTTTAGAGGAGCCCAAGATAAGATTGACTGTCATAGCAGCTACACAGGGTTGCTATGTACACTGCCCAGAGGTAGGATTTAATTACTAGTCGACAGCAGCCAATCTCCCCCTTATTACAGAAGACAATTATAATTTGCTTATATTTATTATGACATCCTTGCAGAAATGTTCATGAATCTTTGTAAACAATTCCATACCCTGCAAAAGAGAGGCAGAAATTTACCCCATAGTTTCCATATTCAACCGATTAAGCATTTAAAATGAGAATTCTCAATATCCATAAGATTGAACCCAATCTTTTTATATTACCAGAAGATTCCACGTCACTGAAAGAATATAATTTATTTTCCTCTAGAAAAAAAACAATATAAAATCATTTATCCGCATACGGCTGATGCATCCTTTCTCAAAGAGAGACGCTGACCTGAAGTCCTGTGTACAAAAACCAGAAAGGTTCCAGCCTATAGTGGGCTGGTTCACATATATTCACATAACCTCCCCTAACAATACAGCCAAAAAGCGCCACAAAATGCACACAAGAAAAGCACTGGGATGCAAGCAGGCAAATTGTACCAGAAAATGTTCTATCCAGAACCATAAAAACAGTCTTGGAAGACTACTCTGTTCCATTCATTTAGTAGGATTACACTTGTACCTTATAACCACAGAAAAGATGCACCTTCTGGATTATAAACAGATGCACGTACTTCGGGTATTATTTGTCTCTACCTTAACTTTCTTCTGTCTTTAAAAATAACAATGCATTAAATGGAGAAATATTATCAGTAACCCATAGAGACTCTCATAGACAGCTAATATCTATGTCCCGGAAGACTGAGATTTTCTTCTACCGTAGGCAAGATGCATTTCAGGTTTGAGCCACAAACATCTGGTTTCTATGACCAGATGCTTTCCAGGGTGCGCAGACTTGAAGAATGTCTGAAGTTTTGCCTCGCAACAGAGACAAAGCATAGACTGCCCCCAATTTAAACATTTTCCTCCATACATATCGCATGAAGTTATGCCAATTTCTGCTGCTTGATCTAGTACGTGATTACCATTTTTTACCAATTTAACCATTCATTACAGCTCAGTAGAGCAGTTGAAGACACTTTTCCTACCATAACAAAAACAAAACTGGGAAGTGCTTTTAACATTAGGCCACTGGTTTATCAAAGCAGAAGGATGTCTTTGGGTTTTGGTTTTTTTAATTCAAAATTCCAGAGAGAAAGGAATGGTACTTTGTATCATCGATTTTATTTCCGATATGAGATTTAATTTTGTTTAGGGACATCACAAAATGATGCATTTTATTAGACACACGTCCTCTTAAATATCTTCTGTTAGAACAAAAAGGTGAATCTAACTTCAGGTTGAAGCATTCAAACACCACTTGCACAACAATTATAGACTAACAAAGGAATTATCCCATTGCGTTAAACTGGTTGTCCATCTTGCCCAGCATCCTCGGTCTGACAGTGACCTGTATCAGGTATGTCAGCACCTTCGCAGGGTGGGGAGGGAGGATACCAGTACTTTCATAGTTAGAGTAGAGGAGTTGTAGCCTTGTCTGTAATTAAATGGTAAAAAAAACACAGATAGGGAGAGCAACACATTTTCACACTTCTATTGCATCAGAAATCATTACAGAAAGGAGAAGTATCACCCACCACTTCCTCCTGCCCCCATATAATTTTTTTTTAAATATTTGCTTGCTTAAAGATTTCTTTGCTTGTAATATACAATACAATAGGGAAATATGTATCCAGAACAAGCTAGACAGAAGGCTAACTTGTGTTAAGTCCAAAGTGTTACATCTATACAATGATTTTTTAACTAAGGCATATAATCACGAATATGCTATTAAAAACTCATATATCTTATGCCGGCCAATCTTCTCCAAGACTGGTGCCTCAGTTTGAAAGCCCGCATTGATATCGGGTGTGAATTCACACAGAATCTGGGTGTCACTACAAAATTGATCTCGCATATCTCCTGACATATTCTGACCTCTGCTGTTATAAAGTGGAATTTATTTTGACAATAATTTTTTTCTTTAAAACATTGCCTTCAGCTGACTAAGAATTTTCAATATCTGCAATTATCCAGGGTAAAGAAAAGATAGGAAAAAAATCACTTTTATTTTAAACCATGAAGCACAAAAAAGTGCCAAGCTTTCTTTTCCCCCTCATGTTCCTATCATCCTGTCATTTATTATAAGCAGCATATTTGACTACTACATAAATATACATACTCTGTTCTTTTAGCATCTGGACTCTACATATGCTACCAAACTGTCCCACATCATCTTTCTCTTTTTATGACAGATATCAGCAAAACCACCAAGCACACCAATATACAGACTATCGCTAATCTGAAACTATTCAAACAACTAGTTTTAGGTAGCACTTCCCCCCCCCCCTTTTTTTTTTTCAGTTTAAGTTGCATTTTCCACTACAAAAATATTCTACAGCAAGCTCTCTTAATTATGTACAAGTCTAGGACTCTATGCTGAATTTTAACAATACTGGTTAGTAAAGAAATCATTATCCTGTACATTAACATCAGTGAAAGTGTTAATCTGAATGAATTATGACTATATTGGTTGACAAGATTTCGAAGGCAGCAAAACACCACTTTTTAAGTGATAAGCACACTCAGAATGGAAAAGAATAAGGGTGTGTGCATCATCATGCTCTACTTCTAAATTTCTCTTTCCCTCCTGGATAAGAAGTCTCTTCTCAGATCTTGAAGATTAAGGCATGGACCTTTACTGTACTTATCACAAATGCTCAAAGAACATTTGCTCTTCCCTTCCCATAACGCCCAACAGACTTCAAAATGAAACTGCACCTACAGCTTGCATTATTTCTACCAGATTTGCTGATTTTCCTTGGCTTGGGAGATGACGATAAAGTATTTGATCAAATATTTATAAACAGTCTGAATTTAAGACTGTATGCTCCCAGTCAGATAACGCTTTTGACTAAGGAATAGAAAGACAGCGGCACAGTGCCCAACGAGCATTTTAGCACCGAATGCTCTTTTTATCCTCATGTTTAACTAGGAAAGAGACCCTAATCTCAAATCAGCAAGTTCAGCCTCATGCCAAGAGCCTACCTCTTTTAGACTTACAAGTAGGCAATAGTCTTGTTCAGATCTTTGGCAATATTTCCTTAAAAAAAAAAAAAAGTCTGTTTTCATCAACAACTGTGTTGTTTCCTAGTAATACTAAAATTAATAGGTTTTTTATTGTTCTGCATGTAACTATTTTCACATATGCATATAGTTAAGTGATTTTTTTTTTTTAATCATTAAATATTTTGCTTCTGCTGGGACAAACATACAGAAATTTGCCATAACACCTTTACTGGAGTAAAAGCAGGAAGTGCAACAGCCTAATATGAATAAACCACTGAATCTTAAAGGATCCTCAACTACAACTAGAAAACAAACAGTCATTAAAACGCAGCGCAGCAACCTTACTCCATCACACAGGCGTCCAGGGCACAGACAGCCTGTTAGCTTACATACACCCCCCGTTCCAATAACCATCCTCACGTCATCAGAGGGCTGGAGCACCTCTCCGATGAGGACAGGCTGAGAGAGTTGGGGTTGTTCAGCCTGGAGAAGAGAAGGCTCTGGGGAGATCTAATTGCGGCCTTCCAGTACCTGAAGGGGCCTACAGGAAAGATGGAGAGGGACTGTTTATCAGGGAGTGTAGTGACAGGACAAGGGGGAATAGGTTTAAGCTGAAGGAGGGTCGATTTAGGTTAGATGTTAGGAAGAAATTCTTTACTGTGAGGGTGGTGAGGCACTGGAACAGGTTGCCCAGAGAGGTTGCGGATGCCCCATCCCTGGAAGTATTCAAGGCCAGGTTGGATGGGGCTTTGGGCAACGTGGTCTAGTGGAGGGTGTCCCTGCCCATGGCAGGGGGGTTGGAACTAGATGATCTTTGAGGTCCCTTTCAATCCAAACCATTCTATGACTCTATGTTTTCTTTTGCCTTCAGTTGCAACCACCATCTGCTGGAAACTAAAACAGAGAGGGCCCCCAAAAACATTACTGCAACTCCAGTAACAAATACCTAGACTGTCTCCCAGGATGCCAAGCAACAAGTTATACAAACTATGAGTGTCCTGTAGGTTTGGACATTAAAGTTGATACCTTAAAACATGGAACTACTTTTAATAAGGCATGTCAAGGCAGCTCAGTTTCCCACTCAAAAATTTGATTAATCAAGACAGCAGTTTTGCACAACATAAGAAGGAAGCCTCAGTTCTGCTGTCTGTGTATAGGGACCACCCAGCAGTACCTTGCAGATTTATTTATTGTTTTAAAGGCTATTACAGATTCTCGTAGGTGTTCAATCAAATCAGTAAAGTACCGTGGTTAGTTTAATTTTGTATTCTATCAAAAATGTGATGAAAAACTGAATAGCCTAATCATACTACTGTTTGGTTTAAACAGGAACTCTTTGAGAAACCAATTAGCAAAAATAGAAGTGCACAAAATTCATGCAACTAGCATAGTAAAGAGTCTGGCAAGTTGAAGTGAAAAAGTAACTAAAGACAAAAAACTTAGAACAAATTCTACAGCCATGCTAGAAGAAAAAGAAAGGACAGATGAAGGTGAATAAATAAGGACAAGATGGCTACAATGTTCAGTTAAAGAGCTGTCAGATTCTTCAGAGAAGCATGGGACTGGGTGAACAACCACGGAGAGTATAAGAAAAATGTTGAAGATGGCAAAGCCTGGAAGGACTTGCTTAATTAAAAGTTCTTCTGTGTTCTAGAGCCTGCTCTAAGCCATTAGCAATTATCTTCAACTCAAAGGGCTGGAAAGGTCTCATTGACTGAAAAATTAAAAATAAAGATCCCCTTTAGAGGTGTGATGACATGAGAAGAAACCAGAATAAGAGTTAGGAAAACATTTAGACTATTCTCCCCACCTTCACTTTCTAGAAGGATATTAAATACTGCTGATTCCCCACCACCACCAAGCCACAGCTGTTTGGAAGGGAGATAACGCTTTGGTTTGAAAAAAAAAAATCACATATAAATAATTATTTTTTCCTGCTTTGGCAAATTAACTGGTCTGATACACAAGAAGAAAAACAGTAAGTGGGCTACAGATGGACTTAAGTTACACAACTGGCAAAAAGCCTTACTATTTTATTTCAAGACAGACAGACTGTGGAAATACAGCCTAGGTAAGCAGATTAAAAGGCCATTACGTGACAGCAGGAATAAAATCGCACACGTAAAGAGCAGGTTTCTAAGGTGCAACACCAGACTGGGATAAGTACTAAACCAGACGCAAGAGAAGTTACTCCAAATTCCGGGACTCTCTAGTGTGTTCTTTACAGAATTAGGTGACTGACTGCAACCATCTTTCTTACAAACCCAAACTGAGATGTGACATGAGCATTAAGTGGGGAGATGAGAATTTGCTGTTCCAATTCTGAATTGGAACACCGGCCTAAAGTTCAGCAAGAAACAATTCAACAGAACTTATGTCAAAATGCTAACTTTTTTTTTTTTAACAACAGACTTGACCTCAGTTTGTAGTCAGTCAGCCCCACACCCTTTTATGCAGTGCCACTGCCTTAAGTGATTATTTACCAGTTTGCACTGGTGCAATAGTTAGTTGTCCTACTCTTAGTTTGGTACGTGCTATTGCATGTATTGCACTTCAACACAAGACAGAAAAGAAGCTTCAGAATATGAGTAGTTATTATAGAGAAGAGATGAGACAGAGGGAACGGTTCCAATTTATCAAAGCAAAAGTTGCAAATTCAACCAATTAGTACAAAGAATATTATCTCATATAATTAATAGAAAAATTAACCATAAAAGTTATGTACCATAGACCAGTTTGCCAGTTTTTTAGAGGTTAAAAAAAATATGCCAGGAACAATCTAGGTATAAGAATATCTGGTCTTACAAGAGAGTAGTCATGAACTACGTGACCTCTGAGATCCTTCCAGCCATATATGCAATTTCCACATGAAAGAACTTATTACTCATTCAGTCTCATCATCTGAATACCAAATCAAGAGAAAATTCTTAGTTAAGCATGCATGCATCTGCAGGATTTAGGGCATAAGACAGAACAAAGTGAGTTTCGGGGGGAGTTTTGGTGTTGTTTTGGAAATGAGGTACTTCACAGCAACTGCTCAAAACACATGATAACCCAAATGCAAAAAATGTCTACACAAAAATCGGTTCATTTTAGGATGTGTACCCTAAGTGTCAAATCAGAAATCCCAACCTATAGTGCTGCCTATGACCTAACATGGTGTCTGTTCCCCCACCATGGGTATACAGTTTTTCTGTTTTGTTGTTTTAACAAATATTCCCCCCTCAAGTAACTATAATTATTCAGATCAGGATAACTATCAACTCTGAAGTCGCACAGTTTAAGTGGCACTTACCTATCATACATAACTCAAACACCAGACTCTATAACTCTAATGTTATGGTAAAAGTTGCATAGGGAACTATGATTTATTAGAATTTAAGGGCTAAGGTACTGGTTGGATCTGATTTATGCTCTCTAATGAGTTCTGCTCCCAAAATAAATTCCTCTGTATGGCCTGTTAATTCTCATCACTTGCTGGGGGTGGGGAGGAAGGAACTGACCGGTCTCTATGTGCACAGTTATTAACATTACATAGCTTAGAGAAGATCTTGGTGGTCCAGCTGTGCTCCTCTACTGGCCTTCTGCCCTGGAACCACTGGAGATGCTTGCAGAGAGATGGGAGAGCACAAGGTGGTGGTGCTGAGGTTGCCTATGGCACTTTCTACATTTCTACAGAGATTGCGTGACAGTGTCGGACAACATAAAAAAAAAATATCATTTCCCTTTCCTTGATGGAGGATTGTCTTGATCTAATAAAAGTGACTGACCTACAAGCTCTGAAGGACAGAGGGCTCCTCCTGGGCACTTCCAGTGACAGAGTTATGTGGGAATGGGGCAGGTACCAGCGGAGAGAATAGCTCCAGCTACTGCAGTGTTTACTTTGAAGAACCTCCAGAAACCACATAAGAAAAATAACAGAAACATATTTTTTGGAAGGGAACATTCAAAGTAAAAGCAGGTCTGGACTTCATTACATAGCTTTTGGTCACAGGTGCTACATGAATTCACCTGCTCAAGGCGTTATTTTAGACACACACATTAAAAAAATAAAAACACATAATAAAAAAACAAACAAGTTTTTGTCACCTCAAGGAGGAAGATGCAAAACCCTACGCAGCCTTGCTGCCAGACGAAGGAACAGAAGACACACAGGACAAAAATGGAGAACCCTGGAAGATGTGCTGTTCACGTTTGCATTTGAGAAATGGGGGGGTGGAAAGATGAGAACAGCCACTTTTGATGCCCGCCCCATCCTTTCCAGCGTGCACTAACAGAGCGTCCAGCAAAGCCCTTGCATAACCCTGCCTGAGGTCAGCAGCAGGGAACGTGACTTTTGCTACACCTTGGTCTCCTGCCTTTGCCTATACCCAGCACCGGAGACGGCACGAGTCTGGATAATTCCAGTTCCACTGCTGCTTCCAGCAGCCCTGTGCAACGTTACCGCAGAATTCAGGGAAGCTTCACAGAAACCCGGCAAGCTGAGACAGCCCCAAGGCCTGACAACCGAACATTTCATGGTAATGCCAGCTGGCGCAAGAACCTCAAAAAAAATCCCAAATTTGAAAGTCAAAAGCTGGTAAACCAGAGGTAGCCCTCCAAGGTTTTGTTTGGACAAGGATTTGTAGTAGTCAAGGCAACATACGCTTTAACATGTGCCAAATTCATACCGTTACGCGTCTCTGTCGAAAGATCTGTCTATGAAAAGTGACTGTCAGTCTTTATATTAGATTTATCAATAGGGATCAAAAGGGACAGATTTGGGGCCAATAAAGTGAATGGTCCATCTTTTATTCAACAGCTTTTAAGAAGCAAATTAAATAATGTCCGACAAACCAACAAAAAGCTTGTTAACATGCTTGCCTACATGCAGGAATAAGTCAACAATATAACTACCCAAAACGCTTTTTGCCAAAACAAAAATTGGGTACAATAAAACAATTCTGAAAAATATATTCAACATTATTTGAAAACAGCTTATTCTGGAATGAAATATTTTCCTTATAAACACTATAATGGCAAGTTGAGAATCCCTGCAAAATATCTTCTGAATCCTTGGAAAGTCACAATGCACTGCAATGGAAGACATTGTTATTTTAATCAAAGCTGAAAACTTTGCACAAAGTGAAATTGGATTAAGCGGTAAACATTTTTCTGGCTAATAAAAGTTTTTGTGAGTAAACTTGTAATAGCAACATTTCTGCTAAAAAGAAAAAATACTACATGTGAAAAATACTATGGCAGAAAATTCCTTGTAGCTCTTTATAGTAATTTTACAAACATTGTAAAGATTTTCTGCTAGTCAAAAATGCACAGCAGTGTTCAAGTTAACAGAATATAACTGCCACAAAACATCAATTCAACTCCTTTCTGTGCCTTGATCCTATTTTTTCACATAAATGAAACATTTGTGAAATTCATAGCATCTGAACGCAGAATACACATTTTTTCAGTATGACATAGTGAGGGCTATTTAAAGATGCTGGAATGTCATTAATTTGTGCCCCTTAGCTCAGCAATTTGTAAATGATTAGCTCTAGAGCACCAAAACAAAGTAAAGCCTGTCTAAGCCCATTTCATCTGACTACTAGGGTTTAATTTAAACACAATTTCAAGATCTAATGCCAAAACCCAGCATATACTATTCATCATAAAATTGAAAAGGAAGCCTGATGTATGATATATACCTACGGGAAGAAAAGAAAAAGTTTGTTTTATGAGCCTAAAGCTTGACCCTTTCAGTTTCCCAAGATTTCAAACAAGCGCCTGCATTTCTGCTGGTAAGGAAGCCCCTGAGGAACAAGTTTAGCTTGAGATGTCTCTATCAAGTCTTTTTTCTATAGTGTCAATAGGAGGGGAGAGAAAGAAGAACATGATTAAGTATAATGCTATTTAAATATCTATTTTTCTGGTTACAAGAGATTTCCATATTTAAGGGCAGCCTCATGCCTTAAAGAGGGAAGAGACTTGAACCATCAGATTCCTCTTGAGCTTTACGGGAAATAGCAAGCCCTTGGCTGTTAGGCGGCTGCACGATGGGTTACAGGACTGCGGCAGCTCAGTAGCTCTGGTCTCTGGAAAAGCCTTAAACTCTCAAGAGGTCGTAAGACTCCCCAAACGAGGCTAAAAATGAAATTACATGGGGAAAAGCAGGGAGCTCCAGAAAGTTTTTGAAAGTTTGGTTCTAGGAGAGCAGCTCTCCCGACAGCAAACCGCTCTGAATGGGGCAACAGACACTACTTTGTGTTTGTTTGTTTTTAAATCCATGAAACAGAACACACCTACCACTTCTCATTTCATCCTGAGCAATTAATTCAAAGGCAAAGCTTTGGTCTGAAAGCTTACAGCCTTTTATGTTATTTTATTTAGTTCTGGGCTAGCCTTAAAGGAGCAGTGAGAGAGAGGTTTAAAACTGGCAACGTCATTCACCAGGAAATACAAGTTACCTGCTCTCAGGCACCTATGGCATACACCTGTTTCAAGTTCTTCAAGTTTGAGAAGAAAAAAAACCTGGACTTCAAAAATTCCTTACTTTAATTAATGACTTGCTCTAACTTGACTTTAAGTGAGTTTAATCACTATGAAGGAACAGTAAAAAAAAAGTTCAGTATCACCTGATATTTTAAAGTAACAGCTTTAAAATGGGACTTTACATTTAAGCAACCCCCACTTTGAGCCACAGGACCTTCATACCAGGCTTCAAGAAAGGAAAAAATAAGCAGTGACCACACTGACGCAACGCTGAGGCTTGGGTAAGAAGAGATGCTGAAGGTTCACAAGTGGTGGTGAATGGTCCTGCTGCATGGTCCCACTCCTAGCCAGCTCCTCTCACAGCAAGAGAGGACAGAGGGCTCCTGTGATCCCCTCCACCCCCAATCCAAACATTTTGATCAGATAATTTTAATTCCTATGTATATGAAAATTCATTTTTTAATAATTATACAAGTCTTCCTTATGCGAAAGGATGCAGAAGCCAAAGGAACATATTGGGGAAGAAGAATTTTGAGAAAGCATGATCTGGAATCCTCCACACTTAGACAAAGAGAAGTAAAATCTAAGCATCCAATTCCTAATTTAAAAAAAAAAAAGTTATAAGAGAGTTCATTTTCATTTTGAACTTTTATCTGGAAGTTTTATAAGTCCTTATCCACCTAAAAGAAATTTTAATGAGGAAGGCATCACACTGAAGCACTGAAACCTAAGCTAGCTAATTTCTATAACCTCAGAAAAAAATATTTCAGGTTCTTTTCCCTGGCAACTGTTGTTATCCCCAGTTGGAAATATCTTCTCTGTTTTGTGCTTAAAGAAAAAAAAATTCAAATACACAGGCAGGCTGCTGTAGCAACTCCGAGTTGAGATGTTCCTCTTCACCTCAGCTGGGCAATTTCCTGACTCTGATGGGTGCCACTAAAGCAATGGGATTGTTTAACATTCTATGCAAATTACTGGAGATGAATGCTCAGATCCACCAGCACACATACAAATGGAAATTAGCAAAAAAAGCAGCAATATGGTAATTCAGCATGATGCTGAACTTAATACAAACATCACTAAAGGAAATCAGCAGGTGACAGAAAGCAAGACAAATTTGGGGACTGTAGCATGAGTTACAACAGAAGGTCCATATGATGATACTCAAAACAGAGAAAATCCTACTCCATACACTGGAACAAAGAATCTTTACCTGCTCCTAAAAAAACAAAACAAAACAAAAACCCACAGAAAACCTCCTCCAGCCATGAGTACATCTTAAAGTTGTGGCGGCAGACATTCAGTACTAACCACCTTGAACCCTCTCCCCCACAAACTTAATCTCTGTGTAGTTAAACAAATATTAATAATTGAAAAGTACACAAAGTGATTTTACTAAGCGGGTAATTAACAACTTCATTTCAGTTTAGCAGCTGATTTTTAGTTGGCATTCAACCAACAGGAGCTTAAGAGAACATATTACACACGGATAAGATTCTGAACAACCTTGTGAGTTACTAGAGGGGAGTCTGATGTGGTCCTCAGACTTCAAAAGCCCCTTTCATAAGAAAACAGGACAAAGGCAGAGAGGTCTTTATCATAATTTATGGTAAATAAGATAGACAAATCCACTATATTCTAGAAAGCTGATGCAAGGAAAAGACTGAACTTTGCATGAGCTTCATCAACGTTTTAGGAGCCCTAAATTACCCAGTAGTTTTTTTGATTAGAAGATGACACTAATTTGGAAAGGCAACAGCACAAAGTCCAGTGGCACAGACGGACCCAAATAAAGAAATTTCTGCTACTTTGCAATGAGCAGCCTCTTGGGAGGACCCATCACCAGACTGCAGCGGAGCACGCGCCCAAGCGTTTCCTCGCGCCTCCAGTGAACAAGTCACAGCCTCCCACCCTGGGCACACACGGCTCAAACTCTCTTCATTTTCTAATGCTCAGCTCTAACGATTCCTACTACCCTAGCCACGAACACACGGGCAGACAGGCCAAACTGGCAATCCCTGGGGAATTGCATGCTAAGGCCTAATCACTAAATACACACACTGCTGATAATTAGGCCATGAAGAAACACAAGGATCTCCCCCTTACCAGAATTCACTGATGAAAAACCAGCAAGGACATATGGCTTAAAATTAACGTAGCGTGAAATGAAAAGCACAAACCTTTAGACGTAAAGCTGCCTAATGTAATTTTCACAATTAGCATTTAAGAAGCAGATCAAAGAAGTGCATCATTTACATTTTCAAACATTAAGTTTTAAAGATCAAAGACCTCTAGTATTTCCAGACTGCATATATGCGAGTAACTTGGTTAGAGTAATGAATCTATGCAGAGGGAGAACATGAGCTGCTCGTTTGCTCCGTGCAGCAGTTTCCCCATCGTCTGAGGCCGTAGCAAGTGGTATCTGCAACAAGCATCATCTACAAGCACCCGCTGACACTATATATAAATAGAAGCAAGGGGCTTCAACGTCTAAAATAGCATTATACCAATTGTGTGACTGCTAGAGAACTCTCTCCTTGAGACTAGCCACTGCTGCAGAGATTCTTCACAACTCCAGCCTGACAGCTATGATTTAACAATGCTTATACGATGTTCCAGAGGTCATTAAAGGCTGCACTTCATTGTAGTGTTTAACCAAAACCATGCTTCCATGACAGTGCTGTAGCCTAATTATACCGAAAAGTTAAATAAAGTGCACTATGTAAATATTCCAAAACATGTCAGTTTAATTCTATGTAGAAATGAACTACCAGGAGCAAAAGTGATGTTTTAATGATCACTGGGAGCTGCTGCAATAGACCCTGGACAAATTTAGTGTAAAGTAGAAAGTGTCCTGGCACTTATATCCAGGAAACAATTAACCTCTTCGTTCATACTGAAGACTCATGCCCACACCTCCCAAAAAAACACAGCTTAGAATTCAAGATTAAAACCAGATTTTTCTCAGCAGAAAACCAGAGAGCATCACGGCCATAAAACCTATGCAAAAAAAAAAGACGATCATTTAAACTGAACCAGTAAACAGGAGCTGCTCATGAAAGTTGAGAAGATAGCCAAAACTTCTCTTACTAACTTGAGGAACATGACAACACCACATGTATAGTGTGCAGTGATACCTGATTGCTGGTGTTGCAACAACATTCAGTCCCCAGAGTCTTCTTCATGGTACACTGAGATCCTCAATACACTGAGCTGCCTGTGAGACTGGTCTCAACCACAGGATGGATTTTTATCTGCATCTCCCTTATGTTTTCTATTTCCCTTCCGAATCCCAGGATTAAAACTATTTTAAAAGTAGATGGGACAGGATATATAATGTTAACATGTACACGGAGACTTTAATTCTTCTATCACGGTATTACACATTTAATACAGGAAAGAAAGGGGCATGTGAAATCCACATACCTACCTCTAAACACGAGAGGATTTAAAGCAGCTTCCTCAAGAGAAGCTCCTCCGACAGACACTTCTCATGGTAAGGACGTTGCATTCTATAACTAAGACTATCAAGCTCTTAAAAAGATGAACTTTATACTTTTACAATAGTTGAGGAACCTATGTTTTATTAGTGCTCCGGGAAACAGTGTTCCTGACAGACAAAAGAAGTTACATAGAAGCAGGCTTCATACTTTAAATCTTCCACATAATAAGAAGGTGAGCAATATCCAGGTTCTTTAGATGAAGAAAACCATGAGCTGCGTCTGGCTGCAATTAACTCGTAGCATCCTAATCTCAAAGGATGTTTAGATTGCATAATGCTGTAGAATACGTGGGTATTCCTGCCAGACCTAAACTGGCTCAGATGGATTTCTGTGTGACGGCAGCCACGTTGCTTCCAATTCCCAGCCTACATCAGGTAGGTAGACACAGTCAAAGCATTTAAAGGTCTTAATCTGCATCTCTGTCAAAAATTAAAACCACTACATGCAATCTAAGCATAATTTTATGCATCAGTAGGTGAAAACACTGGTAAAATTGGCGCATGTCACATCTACCTCCACTAGCAGTTTGTAGAAGAGTGTCCCTTCCCAAAGGGAAATATGTATCACCTATCTCAAGAAGAAACAAGAGACACTTACACTTCTTTACTTGAGTGTAAAGTGCTGAGGTTGGGATGAGAAGGATCTGGAGATCCAGATCTCTTCTCCATATCCTCCCCCCAGGAGCAATGTCTGTTAAACTGAGCCTGCGCCAGGTTCACCCGTTCCCAGACTGCGCAATAGTGCACGAATGAAGATAAGACGCGGCCGAGCTACAGCCACAGCGCAGCTGGGTGAGGGATAACACTCTAAGGAAATTAAAAAAAAAAAAAAAAAAAATCAGACTGAGAAGAGGAAGGCTGGCATACCTTTAAGAATAGCCTAGACACATCGATATCCTTTCCACATTTCAGTCCCCCGTATCTGAAAGGCAGCGTGACATTAGAGAGGTCTTCTACTGCCTGAAAGACACCCTCCTCTATCCTCCCTCCTCGACTGATCACAGAGGAAAGAGAAAACCACCAGATGAGTCACCCCTGGAAATCTGCACGGCTGGATCGCATCTAACCCATCTACGCACCAGACACAGGAAACCAAATTACTGCCAGCCTCCCGACCACGTCTGCTTAGACGGTGGAAAACCGAGCTGCTCCAACCTCACGCTTTGTTACCGTGACCAGTAGCAAGAGCTCTGGGTTCTTGCAAGAGACTTGCCCGTATGCAAAGACCAAATCTTGTTCCCGAAATGTGCATGGTAAGTATTTTGTATTCTGACAAAATTAACCATTATATTGAGAGCCAGACATGATTTAGTAGCATTATTCTTCTTAACTACGGTATATCCAAGTAAGTTTAAGAAAAGAATATTCACCTTTTAACTGTAATTTTCAAGGGGGGACAATTTTCTCAAGGAAAGATCAAAGATTGCCCTGGAAAATAGCATGCCACAAGATTTTAGTTGCCATGTTTAAAAAAAAAAAAAAGAAATTCTTAGCTAGGGAGGTAGGAAAGGGAAGAAAAAAAAGGAACCGCAGCGTACACATACACGCATTTTTCAGCCAGGTCTAACAGTAGGCTTCCCTGCCCCATGATAGGTAAAGCAGACGAGATATTGATTTTACAAATATGTAAGTGAAAAAATTAAAATAAGTATGATAACACATTCAGAAATTTAAAACAGTCTGAGACTGCATTCCCCCAGTCTTTCAAATGATGAAAATGCAAAACAAATAAAAAACACCCAGATTTTAAAAGCCAGTACATTCTACAAAATTTCATAATTTAAATACTTACAAAGTAAGAAATTCACTCTAGTAAGAAGAAAAAGTAGTTATTCACAGATAACCTTAGGAGCACATTTCTCCTCTTCCCTTTACAAGCCTCTCTCCTGTCATTCCTCCACAGCACACAGCTCCCAACCTCATCCACTGACACTTGACATGCAGAACTTCCCGGAGTCTTTAACGATGCTCTCAAATGAGATTACAGCCCATGTCTGCAAGACGTACCCCAACGTCACGGAGGACTTTTGGATTTTATCAGACGCATGACAGTCAGGATCATTAGTGAGCAACTCAGTCTGTGCATTTTAATGGGGATTTGTCTTCGAAAAAAAATTACTGACACATAAGACTCGTAGCTGTGAAGCAATACCTTCCTGAATAATCATTGAGTCGATGTTTATTATATCAGAGGGGTTTTTTCCCTCCACGGCATCAGGCAAATGTCTGTGAAAGATATCCATCTGTACCTGGAGCTCATGCCATCTTCCTCACCACATTTTCATGCAGCCCAATTAAGAGCAACTCCACACAACCTTTTTCCTGAACACAGAGGACTCACAATGAGGATGCCCAACTAGCATTTAAAAAAAAAAAAAATTTACAAAGATGGGACCTTTCTAGTTAGTTAAGACAATCCATATCACTGTTACAATCCCTTTCTATTTGCCAAAGAATCTGCAGTCGGGTGTCTGCTTCATTTTTTGCTCAGGATTACAATTGCAGGGGCATCAAAAAGGTACATTTTGTCAGCAGCAGCACTTCGGCAAACAGCACGTGATGACACAAGGAGAAAATGAGGTGGTTTGGTTTTTTTTTTTCCCCTAGAGTGGAAATGCAGTAATGCCTAGCTTCGTCCCCAGCTTCACCTAACCTGAAATAGTATCCCATGAAGCACTGAGGCAGTGCAACAGCTGCTGCTACCAAAAAACCCCCTAAAAACCAAAAAACACATCACCACCCCCAAACAAACAACAAACACCCCCCCCCAAAACACAACAACTCACACCACAAAACCCAAACCAAACCACTCCTGTAATGTCAAACCTAGATCTTCATTCTTCTTCATCTTCTCCACAGCCACTTTGACACCTGGCTTCATTTGCCTCTGCTCTTTATCACATCGTGATTTACTAGCTGACACGGTCATTTGACCACAAAGAAACTCTCAGATCAAACTACACAAGGTAGATTTTTCAAATTCCTTCCTGAAGGAAAAATAATAAATAAATAAGAAATAGCTGGGTCAATAAAGCACTTCCAGGAAAGAATTTGCAAACAACACTGGAGATTAGATCTGAGATTAGATTGCACCTCTGAAGCCCAGGTGATGATCACTGCAGAACTGCTGGGCCAAACGGCCCAACACCTCTGAAGGATCATCTCCCAACCAACGAAACTCTGAGACACAAGGGCTGCTTCTGCCGTAGCAGAAGTCAGCATATAAGCATATCAAATATTTTCAAATGCTTTGGCCCAGAAACTCCTGGAAGAGTTTCTATTTAAAACAGCTCCAATTGTATTTATAAGCCTTATGAAATTCATCCTGAAGAAGTTATTTGTGGCTGGCAGCCAGCCTCCCTAATTCAGGTGTCTAGCTTATACCTCAACCCCAGGCACCTAGCAAACGGCTCCCGAGTCCTATATGGAAGAGAGCTGGGCCATGAGCAGAAACAGGTGACTTGAGAGGCCTCCAGGGAAAGAGATGGCTTGTCTCGATTCAGGTGTCTGCCTCTCTTCATCCCATTAGCTCGGTTGCAACCCAACAGCGAGCTGCCACCAAAAGGCCAACTTCACCATCACCACCTCTTCCCCGGCATGAGCACTGGCACCCATCTCGCCTTCCGGGAGCTGAGAGAGGACATAATACCACAAAACACACTTATTCTCCATTATCAGATGAACTCCTTGAACCAAATCACTGGAGGGTCAGACAAAAGCCACCGCCACCACAAAGGAGGCAGGAGAAGCACATGCCAAGCACAGGAGTTTCAATGACACCTTGCTGTGATAACGGTCCAGCAGTAACACAAAACCACATCATTGTGGACTTACCCTTGGAGGACAGCTTGGCCCAACACCTAACATTTTCACTGTCTGCGCTAGTCGACTCAATCCCAACCCAGATATGCCTTTAAAGCTGTGTTGTATGACAATGATTTTGACTTTTTTGGCCAATGTAGTAATAACTATTTCCCAAAGTTAGTATATTGGGTTTCTTTTCTAATAGTAATGATTCAAAGCTGAATCACATCCAGAAACAAAGTTAGGACTTTCACATGAGCTGGTGCAAAAAAAAGTGTGCCAACACACCCAGCACTGGCCTAAATAAATAAATAAATAAAGCAAGTCATAATCCTTATGCTCTTCTAAAATAATCCCAGGCATTTCGCACCACAAATGCGAAACACTGTTGAAATTAAGTTTCTCTGTTCAGTGTCACACAAATGAAAGTTTTACAGCCAACTATCCAACTGGAAGCTAACACACTGAGTCAGATCAATACAGATGTCTTTTCATTAGAAAAATAAAATAAATAAAAAAAATCAGCACTATTCATAAATGCTAAATTTACAACTGCTTGCAGAAGCTCACAGCATAAGGAACCAAAGAACTTATTTTAAAGAAGTAGCTTATTCACTACACTCCTTTCAAGTTAGATTTTCACTTGGATTGACAGTATTCAGATATGTAAAAACCAGCAAAACCAAAATACTCCTCCTAAGGTAATTTGGATAATGTGTTAGGCGTGTCAAGCACACCTTAGTCCAGCAGAAGTATTTCTAGTGCACTGGGTCTGAGAACATGTGTTGTTTTTCATTAAATTGCTGAAATTGGAAAGCCCATTTAAAAAATGAGTTAAGAGTTATGTTAGTCTCGTTAAGCAGAAAAGGTTAGGGGTTTGTTTTGTTTTTTTTGTAAAAAAAAACCAAAACAAAACCCTCCTCCAAGAGTGAATAAAGGAACTCTAAAGATGAGGAGTGGTAGGTAGAAGAAACAGCTGGAATGTATCTGTTTCTTACAAGACAATAAAACCCAAGTGTTTTCCAAGCTCAGCAAGGTCACTGTCTAATATAATACACACAAGCACTCATTAAAAACTTTAAAAATTGAACTAAAAAAAAGCATGTTTGACAAAGAAAAGGTGTTAAAAGGGAGTCCATAGTAATGGGGGTGGGAGGGAGCATGCTGGACATGGGAGTCACCATCTCACCTCCTCCCCAAAATATGGGAGGAAAATAATATGTGACCTCACAAAACTGAAGAAAGGATCAGGTCACAGATCAAAAAACCAAACAAACAAAAAGACAGGAGGAAAAAGAACAAAAGAAACACCATGACTAACTGTAGTTGGTAACCATAAAATACAGAATAGAAGAAAAAAGTCCAGTAAGAACTGTCTGTAGATCCCCTTAAGCTGCAGTGCACTTCCCCGCTATAGAAGACATACCCATTTCTATAGTCAACTAGTTAATTCTTCCTCTTAAAGTGCCTGCAGATGCTGCTTTCATGCAAAATTTTAAAACAATGCTCAAAACTACAAAGAGAAACCATCCACAAAGGAAAATACACCGTGAACTCAGCTCAAAGCTATGCACGCCTATCACACAGGACTGCGTGAAGACAGACTTCAAGCATCTCTGAAAAAAAATGATTACAGACTTAACTTGAAAGTGTATAAACCCACCTTGCAGAAGCCAGGAAATAGATTTTACTCTCAAGCAAAAATCAGTCCATTTTTTTTCTCAAATACATCACAAAATGCACCACAGATACCTTTCCTGAGGTCTGGCAGGAAGGGGACAAGGCAACAGAAAGAATAATGTTCAGCCAGATAAAACAGTTATTACTGTCACCCTCCCCCTCTAAAACATTATTGTTAACCCTGTTATATGACATTTTGCCACAGCACTTGCATAGTCTGCAGCCAGCAGAGAACATTATTTCTAGGCTTTACATTCCCACAGTATTTACTTAACAACATATATATTTATGTATCAATTCATATTTATATATTAATTGAATACACTAGATTTACTCCATGCAAGGGCTCACTGCCAAGAATCTACACACAATAATGAAATATTGATGCATCCACCTAAAGGAGGGTTAAATACATCCCTTATGTAGACGCGAGCCAGGACTTTGGCAGCAGCGCTGTAAGAAGTTCTCCAGAAACCAGCCCACCCAAGTTTTATGACTTGACAGAATTACTCAGTATTAGACATGGTTTAGGCAACACAATATATAGATTTTGCCTTTTCATTCACACATTTTTCATTCTGACACTATCCAGGACATCAATTGGCGCTCTCTACACTATCCGAGAATACCTTACCCAGAACTGAGAAAAACCTTCTCATAATGATGAGTTCAACTGAAATAAAGGTACCTACGAGAAGAGGATTTGAACTGTAAGATGCATGTTCTGTCTCTACAGTTATTCCTCCCATCTGCTACACCAGACTGTATGCATTAGATTCATGCTTGGGGGAAAAACAAAACAAAATAATCACTGAGGTAAGATCTCTATGCAAATACAGGGAAAACACTGCTGCTAGACCTTTTGCTGCATTTGCAGAAGCCATAAAAAAAAAATACAGTAGAAATGCAGATTTCAAACAGTTTCAACAAATGGAAACATTTGGCGACCACATGTCAGAAACCATTCACTGGATTTGTTGCTGTACTGTTGGTCCAAACCAAAAGACTTCAGTAAGTAATCCTGACTCTCAAGTTTTATCCTCAAGCTGACTCTTTCTACCAAGCTACTCTGCAAACCTGCTTTTATAATCTTCTGAGCAGGCGGGGGGGGGTGTGTCTGCATGTGTAAAAAACAAACACATTTGTTTTTTTCCTGGAAAGAGACAAAAACAAAAGCCCCCAAATAATTTTCCAACACCCAAAATGTAACAGATACTTTTAAATAATGACACAGGAAGATAGTTTTGGACTCTGAAAAGCATGCTGTAATGCAATAATAAATGAAGTTGTTAGCGCACACCACAGCATTCAGTTAAGTTAGGCTATTTCACTACCTATTTAATGGCCACGGCAGATACAAGCAGCAGAGGTATCTTTAGTTGCCATCCAGACATGCTGGGCTCCCTTCCTCTAATGCAGCCTATCAAAAACCATAAAAACCTTATCTTACTACAGAAATCCTAACAGGGAAATGCCTCTCTCCATCAACACCGGGGAACGTTAGCACTGGAAAGGACTTCTCCTGTTGCACTGCAGTGTCTCTGCATGAGGAACAGTCCCAGGACTACAGGGTCTTGCTTGTGACTCTGAGACAGACACTCTCGACAATGACATCAAATGAAATTAGTAGCTTTCAGAACATCTGATTTTAACAACTCTAGATCAGTTACGAGGGGAAGAAATTCAGCTCCCAAGAGGCCCCATAATAGCTTGCGATATTAAGAGTTAGTTGGCCCAACACCTATTTTTCACTTCATTGGCTTTGTCAAGGTTGCTCCATGAGCTTTCCTACAGCTCTGCTGCTTCACTCCAACAATTCATTCAGGCACATGCTCACTGGAAAAAAATAAAAAAAATAATAATATCAAGTGTTATTTGCCTCAGGGCACTTTAACTAAAGATTTACAGACTTTGTGGGTCAGGTTTCAAGTTGCTTTAGCAAACAATTTCAAATCATAGACGTTTACCTGAGGATTAGGGTTCATTTAAGACACAGAACACGAATCAAAAGCTGAGAGCTTTTATAAGAAAACAGCATGCTCTCTTCTCTCCTCTTGAACTCTTAGAGAGGCATCACCCCTAAAATGATGAAGGGTGTTTTGGGAGAGAAGGACCATGTCTCCCCTTCGTTCACAAGGAGGAACTTTGTGGTGAACTGCAGAGAGGAAGAGGCAGACTGCCCTCCCGCATCTTGAGGCGGAAAACCAGACTCGGCAGTCTGGGATATTTCATAGCTGAGAGAAGAATGCTTTGGTTTTGAGGAACAGCTTTTGGCTTGCTTAAGTTATAATATGGAACAGAAGGCAATAAAATAATTTTAACCCAGCTATTTCTAGCTTTGGCAAACACAGCTCTACCTTAGAGGAACTATTTCTAAGTTGTGCTGTTTCAGTGTTTTTTTCTGGTCTCGGCACACACCATCTGCCCAGCTGTGGTGCTAAGTACAGCCTGAGCTCCACGTCAGCTTGACCAGCACCACTTGTTACAGGCAGAGCTAAGACGACTCCAAAAGTCCCAGATGCAAGAACCCAACACCACTAACCAGCGCTGGGCTCTGGATAAGGGACACTTTAAAGAATCCAAGTTTTGCACAGAAAGTGACTACTCTTTCCCCAAAAGAAGTAGATGTCCTCAACAGCCAGCTCTCGTAGAGTAACTAACCATCTCCAGCTACAGTAACCGATACAGAGACAACCAATAACTGCCCCCCCCAGTTCACCATAGCACACAAAACCCATTTTACAAGAGGTTGGGGACTACACTTGAAGAGGTCTTTGCACTGTAAAGACTACAGACCTGCCTTGCCTGCATTATCATAAAATACGCCTCGACATGAATCTAAATTAAAGAACAAAGTCTTTCATTAACTAACACCAGATATCAGATGCAGTTTTGTTGTTGTTATTACTCTTAATCAAGTTGTTGGGGTTTTTTTATATAGCATAAGAACTAGGATCAAAGTTTCAGCTCCCAGCAGCCAGTTGCTGCTGTACAACATGGAGACTCCAGCTGGGAACAGGCAGAAGAGGGACCTGACCAGGACACAATTTTCTCTCACCAAAAACTTCAAGAACAGATAGAGTGAAAATTTTTGATGTTTTGGGGTGGGTTCCCCCCCGGAGATCTAACAAATAAATACAGCTGGCCATTCCCATTACAAAAAGTCCTTCGCTTCAAGGTTTGAGTCCAACACAGTCCAAAAATCTCAGTATTGAAATACAGAAATACGTTATGGCAGATTTCATTAGCAAAGGGAAATATTAACAGTTTACAAAGAGATTTTTGCTTGTTCTATAAATATATAGTAGCTAGCGTTTGTATGCTTTCATCTTCCTCTAATGTTAGGGGAAGCTGGCACACAAAATCTTACCAAAACATAATAACAACTATCAGTTTATAAATATTTGGAAATCTGCCTCATCTTCAAAAATAATTGCTTAATCATTAGGACTCACCGAGCTTCACTCTCAATCATGTGCACACCACTGCATTTCATCAAGATCCACAAAACTTTGGGAAATGTCTCATTACTCTAAAAATACCTTTATTCTTCTCATACAAGAACGGAAACGGCTGGTCTTGGCTTTTTAATCCATCTGGATTTAGAGAGCAGAGAAGCACAATGAACTCTCTGACATGCAAACCTCAGTTTCATAGGGCAATAAATATTTACATTTTCCTTCAACATTACAGAATTCTTAACATCCTGTTTATCAATACCTGCAGGTTTTGAAGTTACTCGATTTAAACCAAAAAGTTTCTCCAAGGGCTAAGTTTGAAAATGAGAACAGCTTTCACATATCAGAAACAAAGTATAGCCACACAAATTAGAAGGGGAGGAAGGTGAACATACGGTTTTTTCCACTATAGAAATAGCACACGCTTTATACTTGCATCACTTTGCTAGCGTGCCCATGTGCTACTGGCAGGCAAAGAGGGAGCCTTTTGTAGGAATGGTACGACCAGCCAGTATCAAATGAAAAATAGAAATAATTTTAAAAAACCCCACCCCAAAACCCTGAAACCTCAAAATAGGATTTTCAAAGATGGTATTACATGACCTGAATTAAACTATTTAAAATAAGCTTTACCAATTTAAAGAAAGCAACGCAAGAATTGTATACACAAGAGAGGAATGCTTTAATCACATCAACTCACAGATAGCTCTTACCAAATTGACACTTAGGAAAGCCAGGACTGCTTTAATTACCTACATACATGGACGGCATTTACAAAATCAACACTTGTGAAAGTCATTTGCGATACTCTTCGTTCAAAATTTACTCTTGGTTCAAAATTCTCAATAGATTTTAAGTACTAGATGTCATTGTCTTACAGAGGAAACAAAGAAGCCTGGACTTAGGTCTTGACAAACTTGTGAAGATGGGGGGTAAAAAAGTAACAAACGCCCTTCTTTGGAAGTTACTGGGATAGCATTTCTGACAATAGAAGTTTCACCTCAAGTGAATGGGCTTAAAATGTTAAAATACACATAAACCAGTACGCTAAAGCGCCTCTTTAAAAGCACGTAATGACTTTAAGTGAGGCTGGTCGATATGTCTAACATTTCTTAAAACCCCTTCCACGCCACCAGCCTGGCTTACCCGGTACTCACACCTACACCCCCGGGTACTCCTAGGAGCAACCTCCTTCCCCCTGCGTCAACATAGACTGCACCGATGCGATTTTGTGTAACGATACAGAAACACAGGTATTTACGTCAAGAGCTATGTGCAGCCAGACACTCATGTTTAAAAACAGGAGAGAAGAAAACGACCGTAATTTCAGGTTACTCTCCGTCCTGAACTGTTTTGAGACAGGAAGATGAAGAGTGCCTTTAATTCAGACTGTCTCCGAGCAAGCGCTAGAGAAGTAATTTACAAGATAGCAAGAAATTATAAGCCTTAATGACAGGAGGGCAGCCCTACCAGCCTTTAATTTGGATGTTGGGGAGGGGGGCGTTGGCGATACTGCAAAGACAGATCCCTGCGAGCTTTCACGATACCTTCTAAAAATAGTAGCGCGCAGTTGCTGACAAAGAAACAAAGTTTAGGAGCCCCGTCCCCGGCGCTCCTGCCCGACCACGGGGCAGCCCCGCGGCGGCGTCCTGCCCCCTCGGCCGTGCGGAGCGGTGCGGGGGTGCCGAGAGACCCCGGCCTCGCCTGGGGGAACCGGGGCGACTGGCAGCCCCGCGGGGAGGGGGCTCGGGGGTGACACACAAAAGGACCGAAAGACACCTCACCTCTACCCATCGCTGAGCTTCAGCGAACGCCGCCTGGCAGCCGCACTCCGCGTCCTCTCTCCCCTCCATGGCCGGCAGAAAGCGTGAGGAGGGAGGGGGGGTGGCGGCGAGCGGCCGGTCCTTCGGCGGGGTGGGGGCGCAGGGAGCAACCGCTGTCATTCAGCTGCCTCCTTTTAACGCTGCCCGCGCCGTCTCCTCCCCCCTCTGCCTCCTCCCCGCGGAGCTCCCCCTCCCGGGAACTCGCTGGCGTTCAGCGACCGCAAGAATTTGAAGGAGTCGCTGACTGCAAAGCAACGCCACGACCCCCCAGGGGCAGCCGGACGCCCGGGAGAGGCTGCAGCCCCCGCGGCGGCGGCTCCGTCCCGCCGGGCCGCGACGCCCCTCGCCCTCCCGCCCGGTGGAGGCCGCCCCCGGCGGCTCCCGCCCCGGCGCATACCAGGAATAGCTGGGGACAATCGCACCTTTCAGGGCCGGCCACCTCCGCCCCGGCCCCCGCCACCTGCCGCCCCGCGCACCGCCCCCGCCCGGCCGGGACTACCCTGCGGGCCGCCGCCTCCCTCCGGCGGGGCAGTGGGAGCCCTGGCCCCGGGCCGGCTGCTTCACCTCCTCACCAGCGGGTCTTCCCTTGCAGCCACCGACAGCGCCGTGTTCCGGGGAGGTAAACGGCTTCACACTCTTGTCTGCAGCGTTGTCCCGTTTGGGGACGAAGTTAAGAGCCTTTTCCACTGCCTTGGAAGACGTGAGAAGTCCACGCTTTCTTCTGAACTCTTTTCACAGAAAACGACCGAAGCAAAGATGCAGGGGGCAGAGCCGGAGCTGCACAGCTCAGCCTCAGCGCATCCCTCCTGCGCTCCGCACCATTTGCCTCAATTCTGGTTTTGTTCACGGCACCCCCGCTAGTGCCCACTGCTTTATTTCACTCGCGTCTCTGCCCCCGAGACACTGCAACAGTTTCTTCGTGTCTCCTCCGCTTCCCACCCCGCACTCAGGCTCAGAGCTACAGCCCCGTCTTGGTGAGGCCGTTCTCGGCTTGACGACTCCTGAGCCTGGGTGGATGAGTGCTGGGCTCTGGCCCCTCTGGTAACCACAGACGTGGGGCGAGTTGGGATTATGCTATGCCACAGCAAAGCGTCTTCCACCCTGTCCTAGGCACTCGAGAGCCGGGAGAGAGCAGGTGTGCTGACTGAACATGGCAAACCCCTTTCTGCAACTACACCAGTAGACACTTTCACAGCAGAAAATTTAATGAAATATCAGGGAAAAGATCCATTTGCTGGAACATTCATGCATAGCATTAGAGGTGGAGTTTTTTTAAAAGTACTTGATTTCCTTTTAACATTGTATTTAGGATGGTATTTTTTTACTGGAACTGTTGATAATATTTTTCTTTCCATATCTTCTCTGTAAGCAAAACTGAGTTGCTTCACCCATCTTCTGCTTGTATGGCCCAGGGCAGAACACATCACGTAATTTTTTTAGGGACTACTGAGAAAAAGGTAACTTAAAATTTGTACTGCACACAAATGAGCTTCTCCTAAGATGTTTACTTAGGAGCACATCTTATTTCTGCTCTGTCAACAACTTTACAACAGAAAAGAAGACTTTAGGAGATCAATTCAACATACCAAGAAGCTATTAGCCATCAGTTTCTGCAGTACATGGAAATTTGTGTTCCTGGTGGTACACATAGGCAGGAAAACCCAGTGATTCCAGCTGAAATAAGTTCTACCGGAGATGTTTGACATTTATTAAAGTTACAAATGCATAGAAATGATGTAGTTAGCTCCTCACAGCAGTATGATTTGACACATCTATGCTACAGAGCCAGTGATGAATGAAACAATAATCAAAGCTATAATTTTGAAATTTTTTCCTGCTCCGAGCCAGATCAGCCACAAGACCAAATACAGATGAAGAATCTTCCTTTTTCTCAAGTGGGAAGCCTAAGCACCAGAAAACAATCCTCTCACTATTTAACATTCATGACTACAAAGGCTTAAAAAAAAGACTAAATAAAGCATGTATATGCTGCTGCTGGCTGACATCAGTTTGTGTTAGCTGTCATTATGAAATATTTTTCTGAAGAACTGCAGCCATTCCCAGATTCTTGAGGTCTGTCTTTTCACTTCATATAAAAATATGATGCTTGTCCCTAAGTAGGAGAAAGTAACTATGAATACTATAAAAGTTTAAATTCATTTGAGAATAAAATTCTATGAAACAGGTTTCAAAAGAGGTTAAAATCCAGTTTCCAAGTTCTCGCTTATTTCTGGCTGTTTTATTTCACTGGCTGTTTTATTTCACTTAATGGCAAATCAAATCACTTTTCTTGTGAATCAAGTGTTTAATGTTTTAGATCAAATAATTCAAGTAATCGAGTAATTTGATTACATCTTCCTTTTTGTAAGCTGCACAGACCACAGCAGTTTTCAAGTCAAAGTTATTCACAAGTAAAAAAAGTTCCAACATGTAAATTTCTTCTTCAAAGTGAATTTTAAGTCAACTGCCACAGATAATTTATCTATGAAAGCCCAAATGACCAAAACACTTGAATATTCCTTTGAGCTAACAAGGTAAGTCACCAGACTCCTAGATCAGAAAAAGACAACGTATACCAGGTATGACTGCTAATTGTTGGTGTCAAAAGTAGCAAACAGTATTGTTCTACTCAGCAGCTGTGTGTCCTAAGTCAAGCAACCGTTTATGTTGTATTCTTTTCATAGAGAGTTCTACAAATATTTGATGCAATAATATTTTTCTACCAAGGCAGGCTTCTTCCGTTAAGGAAAGACCACATTTATTTTTAAAATGTGGGCTGTTAAGTGTGTTTATTTTCTAAAACTTAGATTTCAATGACAGAAAACACTTTTCTCTCCTTCTTTCCTTAACTGAATCACGCAGCCATGATTGAAAGGAAAGGGCATTCATTGTACTGGTTATTAAATTCTTACAGTTTCTCAATAAAATGCTTGTAATAACATGGGAAAACTAACACCAATATACTTGAAAGAGCTTGAACAATCCTGAGTGCTTAATAGCACCCCAGCTCCACTCGGCTAAAATTAATATAAGCGCTGAGCATGCATCATCGCTTCACTCCTACATGCACCATTTCCATAAGATGATGTGTAGGGCAGGCCCAGGCTGCAGGAGCTGAAGAGAGCACTAGTGCTGCATGCCTGTGGCCAAACCACGCTCCACACAAAGGTGGCAAGGCTCTGCAGGGCTGCACAAGTTTGGAAATAGAGTGTTATTTTCCCACAGAGCTTGAGCTAACAAGCACAGATTGTACAGGTGAGGCAACGTCTGCCTGGGCATTGCAGAGCCAAAAGCACTGAGTGGCTCCGCAGGACTCATCAGCCCCCGCTCAGGACCTTGCTGGACTACACAAGTCAGCCAAGTGTTCAAACCTTACTCCTTGTATCCAAGTTATAGATCTGTTATATATCCATCTTTACCAGCACTGTTGGGCCCCAGGCCTTGGGAACAAAAATCCAGGCTGATGCAAACACAGACCCACCGTCGGTGAAGGAAGAGTTGGTATGTGAACTATGACAGGAGCTTGACCCTTATAAATCAATGGGCCCTGACAATATCCACCCGAGGGTGTTAAAGAGAGCTGGCTGACGTCATTCCAAGGCCACTCTCCATTATCTTTGAGTAGTCGTGGAGATCACGCAACATCCCAGAAGACTGAAAGAAGGCTAATGTCACCCCCATCTATAAAAAGGACTTAAAGGAGGATCCAGGAAATTATAGGTCCATCAGTCTTACTTCAGTCCCTGGGAAAGTTATGGAATGAATCCTCCTGGGGGCTATCACAAGTCAAAAGAAGCACGTGATTGGGAAAAGCCAGCACGGATTCACCAAGGGCAAATTGTGCATGACAAACCTGATTGCCTTCTATGTCAAAGTAACCTGCTTGGATGATGTGGGGCGAGCGGTGGACATTGCCTGCCTGGATTTCTCCAAGGCTTTCGATATGGTTCCCCACAGCCCTCTCCTACAGAAACTGATGGGTTATGGCCTACACAAGTGGTCCATGTGGTGGATGGGGGACTGGCTGACAGGCCACACCCGGAGGGTGGTGGTAAATAGCTCCTTTTCAAACTGGCAACCTGTCACAAGTGGGGTCCCCCAGGGATCGATATTGGGCCCAATGCTGTTTAATGTCTTCATAAGCGATCTGGATGATGGGATCAGGTGCACCCTGATGAAGTTTGCCAATGATACCAAACTGAGTGGGGAAGCGGACACTTTGGAAGGGGGAGCCACCCCACAGAAAGACTTGGATAGGCTGGAAGAGTGGGCTAACAAGAGCCTTATGAAGTTCAACGAGGACAAGTGTAAGGTCCTGCACCTGGGAAAACATAATCCAGGAGTGCAGCACAGCCTGGGATCCACCTGGCTGGAGAGAAGCTCTGTGGAAAGGGACCTGGGGGTCCTGGTAGACAGCAAGCTCAATATGAGTGAAAAGCATGCTGCTGCAGCAAAAA
Source organism: Grus americana (assembly GCF_028858705.1). Taxonomy (NCBI): domain Eukaryota; kingdom Metazoa; phylum Chordata; class Aves; order Gruiformes; family Gruidae; genus Grus; species Grus americana. The sequence goes on from NC_072852.1 coordinate 173,596,528, forward strand.
AAAAGCCAACAGGATGCTGGGTTGCATCAACAAGGGCATCACCAGCAGAGATAAAGAAGTCATTATCCCACTCTACTCAGCCCTTGTCAGGCCACACCTGGAGTACTGTGTTCAGTTTTGGTCCCCACTATACAAAAAAGACGTGGGCAGGCTGGAGAGGGCCCAGAGAAGGATCACAAAGATGGTCAAAGGACTGGGAAGCCTGTCATATGAAGAAAGACTGAGAGAACTTGGTTTGTTCAGCCCTGAGAAAAGAAGGCTTAGGGGAGACCTCATCACCATGTTCCAATACTTAAAGGGTGGCTACATAGAAGATGGAGACTCCCTTTTTACAAGGAGTCACATGGAAAAGACGAGGGTTAACGGATGCAAGTTACTTGTGGGGAGATTCCAGTTGGACACAAGCAGAAAATTGTTCACACTGAGAACAATCAGCCATTGGCATAATCTCCCCAGGGAAGGAGTGGATTCCCTACGATTGGACGCTTTTAAGATTCAGCTGGACGGGGTGCTGGGCCATCTTGTCTAGATGGTGCTTTTGCCAAGAAAGGTGGGACCAGATGATCCTTGAGGTCCCTTCCAACCTGGTATTCTATGAAATTATATGGGTTCTGTCAATGCCAAAGATATTCCATCATCTTGTAGATCCCTTTACTTCCTGTGCTCCTCAAGATGGTCACCAATGCCCATGCCAAAGCACAGTCCTACAAGCACTGGATGACCATTACACCATACATGTCAAGCAAGACAGTATTTCTGCAGTGCAGTCTTTCAAAATTTCCATCTAGCAAGGGACTGGATATGAGCTGAGATACAGCTCAGCCTAAAAACTGGTGCATTGCTCTTCCTTTGTCATCTCAAACTTTTGAGAAACTTTCTAAAAGCAGTATTTACTAAAAAGTACCATCTTATATATTAATAAACTGGAAATTAACACTGAAAGTAAAACAAAATAGAAGGAAACCTTACCCTGCAGGAAAACTGATTTGAAGACTACATAAAAAACACTGAGCAAAACTAGCGTATTGCAAAAACCCTAAGAATTCTTATAAGTAAGCTTTTACTTAAGATTCAAAATATATTTTCCAGCGTGATGATGAAAAATCCCACCCCAAGTTCACTATTCTAACCTTGATTTCCTTTGTCATGAATTTACTTAATCAGTGCTAACACTCAATTAAAGCTCCAGTTCTGTAGTGATTTTGCAATAAGTAATTGCACAAACCCAAAGTTCCTCCATTTATTACCTAAAAACCACCAAAATCTTCTGAACACTGAAGAGCATATATAGTGTGAATATTTCCCTAAAGCAGACAACTCAAGTTTAACCAGCTTTGAACTGTACTTCCTTTCTCTCTTTCCTCACCCTCCTCCCTACCCTAAAAGCACCGTATCTGTATTAACTACGGCTTGCTTTAACTGTAATCATCCGAATCAACTTTAGCATAAAATATGCAATATCCCAATTAAATTGTGACAGCTTTTATTTGATTTTTCTGATATTAGCAGGAAGACAGTGGTTTGGTTACTAAAGCCTTTGTTTTTTATTTAAAAGCAAGTTTCATGGCTTTACTAATGAGCATAGCAACATAAAGCAAGTCTTAAAGGTACTGCATTTTACTGGGGTGAAAAAGTGCTCAAAAATAGAATCTCATTAGTGTTGTTCTTCCCCTTCACTTTTCCAACCAGCTCCCTTATAGAAAACAGACTCTTTTTGTTAGTGGACTCTCCAGGTGACATGTTTTAGACAGACACTCCGACTTTTTCTTTAGAGTGCAAAAGATGTTCTTAAGTGATAAGACAGACTCCCAGGCCTCTTTCTTTTCTATAAAGAGGGAAAACTCTGCCAGATTGCTTCTGGCATAACACCATTCGTTTCTCCTGCAATGACAATTGAGAGAGAATGAAAGCACCCTCTGAGACACAGAGGGTTTAGTTTCCTTTGGCAGCGGTCTTGATTGGAAGCAAACCGGAATTATTTCACTTCAAAGCAACAAATAAGGAATATTTTTCTGGAATGTCAAAAACACGCACATTAAACAAAACTAACCTTCACAAGAACCCGAAAGCATAAGATTGCCTAGCCAAAAAAACCAAACCACCCCAACCCCCAACACAACCAAGTTGTTACTAATTCAAGTGTAGAAGTTGGTCAACAGTACCTTAAGATCCAGTGAGTGGGGTGGGAAGGATGGCACAGGGGAAGGGTATCACATAGCATTCAGTAATGCCACCTGACAAACTTACTTTCCTAAAGGAAAAAAAAAAAAAATGACCATCACGGCTATCTTAAAATCTATAGTCTGGTCCTGTTCTTGTTACACAAAACTTCATTACAGCAATCATTACTTTTCTATCATTTATTTCAGTTAGGTGAGATACTTCACATTGCTGTGTTCACCTGTGTGTTCCCTCCACAGTCCTACTGTTTGAACATTAATTCCTAGTGTGGCTTTTCTGGGGCAAAAATCCATGTTGTTTTCCCACATATACAAATAGCAAACACTGGTTTAACTAAAGCTTTTTGACAATTTATTAACGTTATTAGGCTTGCGAAACAGAAGTAAGTTTTATGCAAAATGTAAAGCTTAACATAATTTTAAAATGTTAGTGCTCACCAAGTAAGAAGAAACAGTCCTTTTTCTGTCTTTTTTTCCCCATATATTTATTTATAAATAATGCACTTTGTCTTTCAAGTCACCTGCAAAAGTTCTTATAATATTCTTGTATCACTCTAATTAAAAGATGGAGATAGCCTCATATTTCAAATTTTTATCCACTAACATACCACATCACTCAAAACGTTATCTGTGAATGATACAAATGTTAGTCCTGCTCTGAACTAACTCACCATTATTATGATGAAATATCACAGACAGTAATTCCCAAAACTTTTAAAGGGGTGGAAAGGAAAAAAACCCACCACATAGTAAGTCTTGCACAAAATGCTATGCGTGTATATAATATCCAAAGTTGCTTTAGGAACAAGCAGGAAGATATCGCAAGGACAAATGCAAAGTTTATTCCATGTATGCTACAATTAATCAACATGTTAGGGAAGTATCAAAATTTGTATTATTAACATATGGCAACAGTTTTATTGTTACAATACATTGCAACAGATTAACCCCACTGGATGCTTTTAAGCTGCAGACAGTGCAATTGCATTAAATCTTAATTCTTCTGGGTCACGTTCCATGAATTTCTTGCAAACTTCTATTGCATCCTAGGGAAAAAAGTAAAAAAACAAAACAAAACAAACAAAAAACAAAAAACACTATAAATCATACTTATTTAAAAAAACCACAACTGAAATATGAAGATATGCTTTATATGAACTATGCTCAAAATGGATTTTTCCATGAAGGATTACTAAATAGTGTGACATATCTACGTTAACTGTATTTCTGATCTGAGTTACCACTATTCAAGACTATTTACAGTGCTCATAAGGCAGCATAAGAGAGCAAAAGTTGTATGTAGAACCTTAGCAACAATGATTTTTGTGACTGAATACTACTTTGTGCAACAGATGTGTTGCTTGTGTGACTTTCTAAATGCATCTCTGAAGTTTGCCTTTACTAGTACTGCTGTATTCAGAAATTTTTGCTTTGTCTCAAGATGACTAAGCTGTGTGGGGTAAGTGAAAGATTACAAGTAATTCCTTCATCTAGCTTTAGGGAACAATCTGGAGAACACATGTTATCAGTAAAACAGAAAAAAGCCACATATGAAAAAAGGAAAGCTTTATCCAACTTCTCCCCCTGTCCAAACAAGCACAAATTGTATGAAGTCTTTACAGACATTAGTCTATGCTACTAAAGCATAAAAGGTTTTGTCTGGTTGGTTTTTAGTTTCTCTAGTTTCCTCCATTTGTAAAGCTAATCCAGTCTGGATACCATAAAAGTCAGATCTATGCATTGCTTTCTCTCAGCTTCAACTTCACGTCATTCTGTGGGGATGAGAGTTTATCCTCCCAATTCAGTGTATTCCTTTCCAATTAATTTCTCAGCTCAAAAACTCCTGACACAAAGCAGCACCCAAAACAAGCCACAGAACTGGAAAAGAATGATATTCAGCAAGTGTCAGAAAGGAAATGAACTTCTGTCTAGCATGGCACCTATCAAACTATAACTAAACCAAAGGAAAGAGAATGAAAAATTATCCCAAGTTTTCAATCCAATGACTTCATCTCATATACAATTTGAAAGGAGCGAAGGTATATGAAAATCTCAGCACAGAAGAAAAGTCAGTCTGATCTTGTGTTATCGTCAACCCTTCTGACATTTCTTGTTATCATGTTAGGATATTCTGTCATCAAGATTCACAACATGAGCGTTCTGAAATACCAGTTTTAAAACTGAGTAAACCTAATTTTGTCCAACCATCCCACTCACCCTATTCCTCATCCAGCCATAAATACAGCAAGACTTTTGTATACATATTTTTACAAATATTTTTTATAAATTTTATGGAAATATAGCAAGAATTTTGTATAACACCATTTAAGAAGGTTTTCTGTTCCTACCTCTAAAAAAGAATCGTCACTAGTTTCCCCATGGTTTATTGGAAATGGCTTGCGCCCATCTGTAGAAACACAAAGCAGGATTGAACAACACATTTATAATAGTGGAAAAGCTTCATTTTTCCAGTTAAAACTATATAAATGGATTTTTTTCTCTTCACTTACAAAAATACTACCTCATTTTTCATAAAAGAATCACACATGCAGCTAGCTATTCCCTGGTCTCTCCTCTACTACTGACTGCTTCAACAGGTATCATTATGTACAGTCTGTTACATTAAAAAAAAGAATCCAATGAAAACAATGAAATGCTTTTTAATATTTTATTTGAACACTTTAAGGCTATAAGTTGCGATTGCTTTAGTGCTGGTATAGTACATCAGTTTTTCAAGTAGAGAACAATTTCAACTACACTTAATGGATTTACTCAGACAGACAGCTGTACATCTGTGGTCTCTGACAGCTGCGATCAGGGACTCCATGACAGAACAGAATACCAAACCCACCAGTTTAAAGAGTCTGGCGTAACTGAAATGTTACTCTCATCTAAAATAAATAAGCAAACAAACCAAATAACTTTAAGCATTGAGTACTTTCATAGCATTTAAAAATGGCTGCTATAGCTAATTTTTTTCCTCCCATTTGCAATATAATAATGCTATCATTCTCAGCATTTTAAAAAATAATTTCATTCATAGAAATATGTTTCAGGTTACTTGTGAAGAGTTAACAGTATGAGAACATATGTCAGGATATCCTAAGTATTTGCTAGGCCAAATTCCCTTTTGGCTCTGCCCTCCCTTTTGAAGACTTTTCCCTCCCTAAAGATTCCATTGAAGTTGACAATACTTCCAAACTACATTTTCTACTAAAAATAGATTTGATGTTAAGAGAACTTTTGGATTTACATGAGCAAGAGGTTGTTCATTACTGTAACAACCACGATTGAAGATAAAACAATGCAAAAACCTCAGAAGGTGCCAGTGAAACAGAACTGAACAGTACTGCAAGCTAAGTTTGATTCTTTTTTTTTTTTTTTTTACATACATCTTGGCAGAACAGCATTTTAATTCCATGTGCCTATAAATAACTTGTTTTCTATGGCAAAAACATCATAAGCACTTAACATCCATGTGCAGGCATTTTCTGCCTGCCAAAGCCCACATGCTGGCCACCATGACTGAAGCCAGGGAATCAATTGAAAAACCTTCTCCCATCTTCCTACTTTTAAGTATTTTTTGCTTTCTTCCGCTGTTACAGAGAGAAGTTATTTTAAGAACAAAGGAAAGAGTAGTATTGGCATTCCATTCCACTATACAGTGGAGCTAAATGCCTCTTTCTTATTTTAAATTTAAGAAAGAATTCAAGTGGGTTTTATCTTGCATCATACCTATGGAAAATAGCTAAACATAGTAATCATGGTCTGTAGCGTGCTTTTTAAATGCACAATTAAAAGGTAACACGGAAATAGTAGCACACAACTAGAAGAAGAGTGAGCCATCCATCATGCCTTTAAATTTAGAGTCATTAAATATTTATATTGCATCCTACAGTAGTTGCCTCACTATTTGATCTAGTTCACTGACAGACATACAGCATCATAAAAATACAGATATGTGTGCCTATTGTTCATGACTTACCACTGATAATAGTCCTTAGATCACCTTAACATTAACATAAGCACTTCTTATATAGCGCTTATGCCCCAGGTTATGCTTAGTTGTCACCTGTTAAAGGCATTGCTTAATTACATGTTGATTTTCAAAAGATGAAAATGTTCTCACCATAAAATACTGCAAAAATGTTACGAAAGACCAGTGACTTGCAGTTTTTAAATCCTGATCTACTTGCTAGCTTTCTGAAGCACCTGCAGCAAAACCTAGTTGCCCAGCAACATGTTTAAGATTGGAGTCATTAGAGACTATCTGAGCAGAACTTGGTGCTACACAATCTGAAGAGGGGGGAAAAAAATAGCAGTAGTCTCTGTTTTCTGAACTACAGTTTTACAGTTAACTGTCCCTTGACCACAAAAAGGTGGAAGAAAAAATAACTAGCCTATAACGAATGAGTTGCAGAATTAGTATCTGCTAGTATCCTGACTACATAATTTCAGTTTAAACGGCATCACACTATTTAATAATATAGCTGACACTTCTGAAGTGGAATATAGTTAATTTATTAATTCCACAAGCAATTCAAGGACATAACAGTACTTTCCCCTCTGAAATTTTCATTGTTCATCGATTCTTTCTTGCTTCCTGTCTTTGTAAATCATAAAGGAAGTTTAGAGGCAGTCTAGTATTCTGTACCATTTTATCTTAATAGAAGGGAGTTGAGGGAAGGAGAATCAAAAAAAAAAAAAAAAAAAAAGGGAAGAAGGCTGCAATTGTTTGACAGACACCCCCCACAGACCTTATGATGCAGTTGAAAACAATCTAAGCCCTACATTACATCAAGTAATTTCTCTCAAACTTTGATAGTTAACATTATTACTTGTATTTGTTTCAAACAAATGGAGAGAGTGGATAAAAAACGTTCTTACCCAATTCATAGAGGTGACCACCTACATTAACTAATGCAATAAAGTGAAGATCTACTTTTTCATCTATACTTGGTGCCTGCAAGACAAAACAAAACAAAAAGAAATCGTGTTCACTAAAACACTTATCACAATATAATTAATGAGAATATACCATCATAATATGCAAAACACCTGGCCAGGGGAAATCACAAGTGAGAAGCACATTCTGGAACTATATAGAATGGCAGAAGTCACACTGCAGAACATTTTGGTATACAAAGAAGCTTTCTGCAATGTACAGATTGGTAAGAATCATTTCAGTAAATTATATGGAAGTACTTCCAATCATAGCTCTACATAAAAGCTTTATTTTTCATCACTGAGTTAGAGGTAGTATCAGCTCAAATACATTAACATTAAAAACAGATATTCATATGAATAGCAACTCCTTCACTAACCCTTCTCCCATAACAAAGTGATGCAGGGCTGAACTCTGAACCTGTCGTATTTTAAAACCAAAAATATTCACTTGGTCAAAATAATTTTTTCCTTGTAAGCCACGCATAGTACAGTTAACCTGTTCCCTCTTCACAGGCAGTCAAAAGAAACAGTTCACCCATCTCAGGTGGGGAGGAAGGAAAATAATTGGAGGTGCCCAGACTGCAATTTCAAAGTGGCATCAAACCAAGAAAGGATTGAAATGCAGTGACAGCATCAAATGGTATGACATAAAAAATGGTTACAGCTGGTAAAGATCTATCTTGCCCAGTTCTGTGTTGCCAACTACAGCAAGCAAAAGATATTTCAGAAGAAAACAGGGGATGCAGAGCACGGTACTCTGCCAGCACACATTCCAAGCATCCACTAAGCAGTGGGTTTTGAACTTCGGAGCCAAAAGGTGCACCACTGTTGTGTTCAATAGCAATTGATGGTCCTATGTCCTCATCAATCTGTCCAGTCCGCATCTGAGCCTTGATCCACAATTTAAGAAGATATTGCTTAAGGGAATGGGGAAAAGCACTTCAGTTTTTCCTAAATTAGCAAGAATCTGACTTCTGTGAAAATATATTTCATGCAGTTTTCTTCCATTTTGCAATTAGTTAGCCTTACATGAATTTCTTGAAGGACCCCAAAAATCCAAGAATTTGCCAGAAACAGATTAGAGCGTAAAACGAGCTGTAGAACCTTACAGTCGCATCCTGTTTTCAAGACTGGGTTAAAAGTTTCCTTCTTCCTGATGGTCATGAAAAAAGACTTTAAAAGATGATTTAAATTGAAGAAATGTAGCAAACAACCAGAACAATAAAGCAAAGGACAAGAAGTCAGCATAAGTCCTTCAATACATCGAGAATGCCAAAGAACACAGCATTACAGAGGAACTGCCAACAGCTTACAGAAATTCTAGGTAGCAAGCTCAAAAATGAGAGAGAGAAAAACAAAACAAAAAGCCACACAACCTCCCCTCACCCTCATTTGAGATTCATCTCCATGACCAGTTAAAGTATGAAAGGCATGAATATCCTGTTTCATCTGTTTCAGAGGGCCTAGAATGGAGAAAGAGCGTATCTGCTGCTGAAGATGAGGCAGCTATCAGAGGGACATGAGGACTTTTCCACCAGTCTTTTTTCCCTATGGCATAAGTGAATTGCCTTTGAGAATTTTGCTTTACACAAGGCCAAACAGAGCCAAGGCTTAGGAAACAAACCCAAAAGAAACAAGCGAACAACCCCCCCCCCCTCAAAAAAAACCCAAAACCAAATCCCAAGCAAAATAAGCAGCCTCTAGAGTTTGGCTACCCCAGTTGTAAACTTCCGAGGACCACAGGTTTCCATAACTTCCTGAAAACCACGCAAGACAGTAGCTGACAAGCAACGGGAATAACGAGGTGCCATCGATCACCCAACAGTTTAGAGGCATCTAAACTGTGCTGCTAGACAAGTGTGCAGACAGGCAAGGCTGAGAGTCCTTGCCAAATCCCACACTGCCACCTCATCCCCACATAGAGACAGAACTTCATGGCTGTTCACTTAATTAAAGCTACCAACTGGGAAATCTGGGCTTAAGGAACTTCAGGGTTAAGGGAAAGAATACTGCCAGTTAGTCTCACTTTAGGAAGGAAAGCATTTAAAACCTTGCATCTGAACATGTGCTACCTGGGCTCAAACTGACATTAACAAGAAGAGCTCAAAATATCACTATTTCGGAGGACTTTGAGATGTTCAAGATTTGCTTTTGATCACATTTAGAACAAAATACAGTGGTCCTTTTGACCATTTTGAGGGTTGTGTTCTTTGCCAGCTTCTAATAAACACCTTTTCTATAGAGGGACACTGCATGCTTGGAATGCTGAGCTAGAAGATGGATAGGGAAGCCATCAAAAAAACATGATTAACTTTTCATCGAGTTTACTTGAAGACAGCGCTGCTCCTATAGAATCCTGCTGAGATTTTGTACATGCCTAATCTAAATAATGTGCTGCCATTAAGCACTATTGCCACAACCCGTGAGAAATGTTGGTTTTACATTAATTCTACAACCTCACAGAAAGAATGTAAGTGCCACACCATTATTAAAGTTTCTACCACATGTTCTAATGTAGACAGTCTCCTTCCTTTGTGATTTCTTTTCATCTAATGTAGATAGTAGTAAATTTACTACCAAGTAGATTTATTACATTTCTTGAAAAAGTAGGATTTCAATCATTTTTGACAGGCAATCATTTGTATAGTCATAAGCACAGAGAAACAACAGGGTCTGAATAGTCAAGATGACCTAAAACTTCATATTATAAAAATCTGTTGCTTATGCCTTAGGCAAACAAGTAATTGGATTAAACTCTCCCAATGTGATGAATCTGATTCAAAATCCCCCCACCCCACCTTAGGGACAAAAAAAAAAGACGTCCGTTGTATATGCGTGCATACATGTGCACACACAGACACACACACAAAAATAAGCCCAGTCAGGCCAATTTCTACTTCACTGGGAAGCTCTAGAAATTCTAACTCTTGAACCAGAAGATTTTAAATTTCAAAGGAATGGAAAGAAGAAGGAATGTCAGCTTCAGGGAGATGTCTTTTGTGGTCTCCTTGAAAAGCTACACCTTTGGCCAAGTTTTCAGCTTTTAATGAAGAATCTGTGTGAATGATTAAAAGAACAAGAGAACCTAGTTCTAAGGAGGCTGCCTGCATGTTCATCACTAGGGAATGTTTTCAGAGCAATTACAGAGGATTTTCTCTTGATTACTCTTCTTGTCAAAGACCACTGTGACATCAACATCAGTCAGAAGTGTTGGGATGACCTGTTCCTTAGATTATTTTTTTTCCCCACTTAGAAGCCCACTCAATGTGCAAAAGGAGACAGCAGATTTGAATGACCTTATGTATGAGCCACAAAGAAGGAGAAAGACACAAGAGTCTAAACAAGATGATTGTCTAAGCACGATTTGGAACTAACCTCTGGGACTCAAGACTGATTTTTCAAGTTTTCCAAAGACTTGTAGCGTTCAGTGAAAGAAAATTTATATTTCTTTCACATCCAGAAAAGACAAAAAGAGGATGAATACCAATATCTTAGGTCACTTAGCATAAGCTTATGCTATGGTTTCAACCTTAGTATAAGAAATAAGTTTTGGTAGCATGGGTTAGTGGAAATCACTTTTCCAATTTATCTCTTCAAAAGAAAACAAACAAACCAACCCCAACAACAGAAAAATAATGACCAGTGGACTTGAAACTGATTTGAAGAGGAAAAATGCAAGAAGTTTAGCTCTCAAAGTGATGGTTCTGAGTACATCTTCTCAGCTGTAATTTGTTCTCAAGGTATTGAGATAATGCTCAATGATAATATAGTGTATCTTCATGAATACCCAGTGTCATATACAAAAGTGACAGTCAAGGTTGTCGTGCCCTCTAACCTTGGATACCACATTAAAAGCGCTTAGATAGAATCATAGAATCATTTAGGTTGGAAAAGACCTTTAAGATCATTGAGTCCTGATTTTTCAGAGGATTTGACTGCCTTCTCTGCTAACCTGGACATTCGAATTAAATAATAAACAATTGCTGACTGCTGTGAAAAGTCAATTTTAATTGACTTCTCTCAGTCCGACACCCATTAGTTTGTGTTATTGAAACAGCACCTCTACACTTCTTCTATGCTTCACTAGCAGATTTCCAATCAGTAATTTTTAAAATAGCACTTCTGAAAGTTTTTATTGTACGCATGGTAACCCTTCCGACTCCCTCTTGTTGTACTGAGAAATTCCTTGATTTTACTTTTCAGCACTGCATGCTGCCCTCTCCTCATGAACTACAGTCTTCTTTGTTGCACTAGCCTTCAGAAACTCAGTCGTACGCCCCATATCACTGTTTGCCCAATCATATCAGCTAGTCTAATAAAGTATATTTCATCACCTACACAATTTATCTTGCTAATGCACTTAGGCCATTATTCCAATCTAAAAGTCAGTACTCAAATTTCATGCCTTTGAAATATTTTGATCTTCAAGTGTTGCTAACTTAGAACAAAACTGTTCATCAAATTTCATGTGCAATTGGTTTCTTTTCCCCAAAACTTCACTTCTAGGAGAAACACACAATTGGGGGAGGGGAAAAAAAAAAAAGTCTTTGTCTCATGGACATACTGAACAAGTCCTTACCTTATCCTGCTTTAAATTTATTAAATGAAAGACTGCATTATAAAAACAGGTTCAATGTTACATGACAGATTTCAGGCAACTCCTTCCAACTAAAACTGTATTTTTATTATTTCCTTACACTTGCTCTTGAGAGAATGGAGTGAAGCAAGAAGTCTCACAAATCAGTTTAGTAAATGCTTTTGCATTGCAGGTAGTGACTGGGAAAGAAAATAAAACACCACTTGTGTTAAGTCAAGAAATTGGCATCAAGAGTCTGTCAGGTTCTGGAATGAGAGTGGTAAAGACTGATAAAGAAGAGACAATGTTGCAGAACCTTGAGGAATAAAAAAGTTTCAGATGCATCCAACTGAAAGATCATGACAGCAGTACCTGAAGTCTAAGAGAAGAAAAAAAAACAACCCAAAAACTTAGGGGTTTAACTATACAATTTCAGTCACAAGGAGTTACAAGAAGTCAAAGAAAAACATATTAAAAATGAAGTTACACAACAGAACATTAGGTATGGTTTGGATTCAGTAAATTTTGAAGTAAAGGGGAAAAAGTGATGCAATTGCTATTGGGTAGATTAGGCGCCTGTAATTTCCATTTTGAAGCATGGAACATGCTTGGGCAAATGTACTGTGTAGGCCTGTGAAAGGCATTTGAATCCTGGTTAAAATACTGCAATTAAAACAAAGACCACTGGAATGATGATCACAAGTTTCAGCAAGATAATTTCTGCCTCATTCTCACAGAACAGTGGCATCTCTATTCACGCTCAATATCCTGCAGGGAGTTTATGGTATTTGAAATGCTCTGGAGTTTCATAGTTGAACATATATAGCTAGTTTAGATTAAGGTATCCCTTGTCCAGAAAAATGAAGAAGAATTTCTATAAGAAAGATGCTGAGGTACTATCTAGAGTGCTGACCCAAGAACAGACAAGAAGTTCCTTTGTTAAGCACTGCCTTATGTATTTTTTTTACCATGCTGTCATGGTAGAGAACCTGTCTCAAGCTTATTAACTCTATGTCCCCAACTATAGCTAGAACATGCAAGCATCAGGTGAGGTGCAATTCCAAGCTGCAGGACAGCAGCATCTGATTTTGAACAGGAGAATGTCAAGCAAAAAAGTGAAATTCAGAGATACGCTCTATCAATGACCAGAGTATCTGGATAAAGAATGTTTATACAAACAAGTCTCCCTTTAGATCCACAAGCAAGAGGGATTATTCAGCAGTATGCTGCTCTAAATAGTTATTTCTTGCTTTTTTTAAAGAACAAGAACTTTAGTCTGACACAGAAAGTAAATGGAAAAAAAAGAACATGTTTTCCAACTTGAGAAGTGCAGGAAAGAAAAAAAGAATTAGGAGATTAGTTTGACATATAAAAGGCAGCAAAATGATCCTAAGGCAAGGAGAGACACTAAAATGAAAAAACAGATGAGCTGGAAGAATAACAGATCATTACAAGGATCGAAGAAAAGTCAACATGACTAATGAAGCGTGTTGTTACCTATAGCTTAAAAATTTGCCACATCTGCTGCAATTTATCAGGTTTGCATAGAACATTTCAGGACAATATTTTCAAGTATTTTTTTCTATTATATGTTCTTAACTCATCTGGAGTTTCCTTATCTAAAAAGTCAAGGAAAACTTTCAAGTAGGGAAAGTGGTTTTATTTAAGGAGCATAAATACAGTCTCCCATCATTAAGACTTTTGCTCTTAATTTTGAAACTATCTATTTTCTGTCTGTCAATGTTTAAGTAGTAGAAATGTACTTAGAACTACAAGAAAGTTCAACTGTATTTTAAACACAATATACAGGATGTTTCCTCCCCTCCCTTAAATTTAACTGCATAGGTTTCTTAATAGAAGCAATACTAGAACATTTTCATACAATGCTGAGACCAATTCAGCCTCTTTCTACATCTAGCAGAATGATCAGAGCTACACTTATTGAAGGGCATTGACAGGACAAAACTTGAAGAACAAGGTAGTATTTATTATCAAGCCAACTGACACAACTTCAATGCCCAAATGCTGTCTGGTTTTTTGCATATTAAACTAATTTACATATAGTTTGCATGTTCTTGAATCTTCTTGGAAAGGTATGGTATACAAAAGTGTACAGACAAGAACAGCATTTTAGTAATCAATAAATAATAGACTAAATCATATTCAGTGATAAATCTTTGCATGTAGGACTCAATTTATTTTCTTTAATTTTAATCTGTCAGATGGAGACAGTCAGGATTGCAGTGAAGTTAACGAATAATATTTTAAAACTATTTTTAGTGGCAAACTTCTGTTTTGCCAGATACAGTTGTGTTGAAGGCCACTTATTTTTTGAATGAAGTTTTTGAACATTTTCAAAGCAAATGCTCACTGCTAATGGATGAGAAGTTGGTTTTAGAAATTTTCTGAAGTAAACAAGACTTTCAACTTGCCAACAGTGGTTTTCTAGTATAATCACAACAGATTATGCTGTAATGTTCATCCTTGGATAAGTCATGGTTTATTTAGTGTTGAAGTAAACTCATGGTCAATTAATGTTTTTGTTCTAGGCAGGCACACTCAAGCTCAAGTCTTCCTCAGTAAGTCTTTTGTTAAAAACAAGCTTATATAGGTCAAATTCATACAAGATACCAGTTTCAAGTTACAGAAATATGATGCAGAATTTTCCAAGTTTTGCTAAACGAACAAAAAAGTCCCCAGGTAAAATGTCAAAGGTTTGCCAATGTTAATAGCATAAATATTAAAAGGGGGGAGGAAGCATGAATTGGGGAGAACATAACTCTGTGCTTAACTCCATGCCTCCTCAAATCCCAAGGTATTTAACTCGCTCCAAATGTGAACATCAAGAATGTTCCATAGTTCTGAAGATTACAAGAGAGTTAGATATTTAAAAACAGCAATTATTATTCACATAAAGAGAAAGGAGTCTGGAAAAAGGTCTCACTTTGAGATTCTTCTCAGGATAAGAATATAAAGTTGTAAAGAAATGGAAGCATTCTGACACTAATTTTTAATAGCAATAATACATTAAGAAGGATTTCCACATCTGGAAAGACAGATCTGTGTGAAAAAGAAAATATTTGGACCACAGTCAGAATACTTATTTCACCTGAGTAAAAAATCCACATACCTCAAATAAGAATTTCTAGTAACATAGGTGAAATATGGTCATTACCAAAGAACAATAGAAACAAAATCACTGTCCCAATTTTGCTTTTAAGACCATTCACTTCTACATATTAAGATTTTTTTCATGTGTACTAAAAGTGTGATCACTCCTTAAAAGCAAGATGAAATGCCACTAAACCATTCTTTCAGTTCAGTGTTTCTGATGGTGGTCATAGCACAGTTTAGAAATACTGGCTATTCTGTGCATGTAATTTTTTTCTACATTTTCAAGATATGTTTGTGCCCTGTGAGTGAAGAAGGAAAAAAGTGTAAGTATGGTATTTGATGACAAGCTTTTACATATTAGAATGTCTTCACCTTCAATGAGGATGTCTACAAACAGGATAAAGAAACAGATATCAAGTGTGAAAGTAAGCCAGCCCCTTGGGATTACTGGAAACATTTCATCTTTACTGAAATACCCAGGGACCACTAAGCAAGACTTGGAATGAAAGAGAAGGAGACTAGGTTAATGATATGAGAACATAAACCAGGTCTCAAACACAGAAGAAATAATATAATGTGACAAAGAATTAGAAGCCCCTTGGTTTAGCACATCCAAATGAAAGATCATGAAGATGAGGTGAAAAGAAGAGGCTGGATGTGGAGCCTATGGCAAAAACAAAAGCCACTTTGTGAAGGGCAAACTTCATCTATGCTTTGGAAATGATTTCGCATGTGTATTGAATCAAAAATACCTGGACAGCAAAGCATGGAGTGATGTACTTTAGCTGTCCAACATGGCAGAAGGAAAAAAAAAAAGAAAAAAGAAAAACACAAAAAAAGGAAGAAAGAAATCCTAAGAATGGTTGAGAAAAGGCCCCAACAAAAAATGATGCCTTGAAGACTGGAGTTACATGGCAGAAGGCCAGTCATGTCAGAGTAAGAAAAGACTGAAGATGGACTACACTTACAACAGAATGAAGCCCAACAGATGGAAGGCGTATCAAGGGCCGCCAACGACGAAGACGGATTGACGGACTGGTAGCCTTTGCAGGACCTACATGATTACGTTTGGCCCAGGAGAGGGATGCAGAGTGACACAATGGTGAAGCCTTCGTTCTGCTGTGGCTAACCTGAGGCTGCGATGAGGATGGTGGTGAAGACAGCGAGGACGATGATGACTACATAAACATTAAAAAAGAACATACTTAGCCCACTTAAACTTGAAGTAACATACCTAAAAAGGCAACTGCAAAGATGTTCACTATTTATTATACTGTCCTTTAACCGATCAAATCTACAGAGATAATAATCAAGAACGCGTTGAGTTTGAATGAAAAGACAAAAGAACAATGAAAATAAGCAAAGACAAGGTCCAAATTTGAAGTTTATCACCAGATAAGCTAGAGGTTATTCACACCCAGTGAACTTCATAATATGAACACAAGTTAACTGACTCATTCAAGAGACAGACTGTTGGAAAGTGAGGAGTGAGAGGATTTAAGTATTGTCTCATGGAAGAAATAGCTGAGAACAGAGAGTGATCAGTTTTGTCTACAGCTACAAAAACTGTAAGCAACAGTTCTTTGGTAATTTGGGAAAGCTAGGTTGTGCTACTCTGGGATTTAAAGTTAATCAAGTAACTACTGTAACAGAACCCAGAGTTTTTTTACTGTTCCATGTCTAACATAAAAGGAAAGCAAAGAAAAAGGGAAGCTTACCGTGGTGAGGTATGCAACTTCCTAAGTTTTTCACCTATTCTTCTAAAATAGCAGGCCAGTGGCAGTATTGCCATTAACACTCAGGATCCCTTTAGTATCCGTGGAAGCAGTAGGACTATGTTAAACCATTCAAATTGTTACTATTAGAAGAAAGACCACAGAAGTATTAAAAATGACTCTCAGCTGCAACTGACAAAGTTACAGTAAATATATTTAAGACCAGAAAGGACCATTGTGATGATTTAGTTTTGCTCTTCTGTCCCACACAGGCCACAGGACCAATCAAGTTCATGTTTTTTTTGGATCAGAACATGTTCACAAAACAATACCAAACTTTGAAGCTTAACAATTTTTTTTACTACTGAAATAAATCAGAACAAGTTATGTATAGCTACAGAGACAGTAAGTAACATTTTCAGATGGTTTACTAAATACATTAGTGCTTAATGAAAAGGCCACCTTTCTTCTCCCATTTATTGACGATATGAACATGGAACAATGGATTACATTAGTTCATCTGGCCATGATGTCAAACCGGGGGCTCACCTTCAGCTTATCATCCACCGTTACTTTTCCCTCTCAGCTCATATAAAAATCTCCAATGTCATCTTCAGTCTTTCAGAGAATCCCTCACCTTCTGCCAGGAAATAAAGTTTATCTTTTGTGCTAATTACATAGCTTTTATTTGGCCTCAGAAAAATACTCTTCTGTCTGAAGCTAACCTAAAGAACAATCCAGATTGTCCTGTGTTGATGTCTTGTAATTTACTATCTCTTGATTTTACACTGTCTGTAGGTTTTGAGGTGTATTTTTATGTTGTCTTCCATGTCACTGATAGAAATTTTTTTAACATTACAGGTCTTAGAACCAAACCCTGCAGAGTCCCACTAGCAAACAAAACTTACTCATCGATAATACCCCACTTAGCTGCATTGAGACTTGCCAGCTGCTTGTGAATCCATTAAAGTTTTGCAAGCAGAACAGAAACTGCAGTTCCTGAAGATACGTCCCAAATTATGCACTCAATGGAACAATTCTAGTAGACTTCAAAACCAGAGCATGAGATAGCTTCTCTGAAAAAAAAAATATATTAACTCTTTTTCATCAATGCATAAGTGCCAGTCAAAACCATTTACTTTCTTTGTATTATTTTTGAAGCAATTATTCTTCTTTCCCATTGAATTTTATTTTTTTTCCCTTTTCCTACCAAGAGTGGGACAATGAATTGGTTCTTTCTGCTTCCATACTGCTGATCTTAAAGAACAAAGACAGGGATAGGATTTCTTCATGAAGAACAAGCATCAAGTACAGTAGAAACTGTAGAGTTCAGAGATAAGCATGGAGTGTTAATCAAGTCTCATAACCGGTCCAGAGAATAGAGTTTTCCACAGTTTTGTCACAGATGTTTGTGGTTGTTTTTTTAATGAACTTCTGATTTTCAAGCATTTTGATGCACCCCTAAATCTCAGCTGCTCCACACAAGAGGACAAAACCAGAAAACCTCCAGCCCAAAAAATGTAACTATATGAAGAAAGAGGAATTTAGCAATGACAATACTTCTACGAGTCAGAGAAGCTTACAGGAGTTTAATGGCTATTATAGTTTATCTGTACTAAACAAATTCCTCCTTGAAGAACTGATTTTAAAGGAGACATTTTACATTTAGATAACGTATCAGATATCTTTAAAAACAATTTATTCTCAGCTTGCCTAAGACAATTCCAAAAGACAACTGATAAAACACTGCTCCTAGATGTCCTCACAGTCCACAAGACCTCCTTATGGAGGGAAGAACCTGTAAGATTAGAACCTGCTGTGGGGCAGAAATTTAAGAGCTTTGCTGACTAGACAGTTCACGATAAAAGGCAAGACACACTGCAGAATGTTTTACAATTTTGTAAGCTGCTGCTATCAAAACAGACAAGATTGTTAGTCTTCCTGGAATCTGCAATATAGTAACTGTTTACTCAGAAATAGTTAAAAAAAACCCAAAACAACAAACTGAAAAACTTGTTGAGAGTAGGAACTTACTCTAGCTTCCATGCATTCCATTGACTGGAAGCTGTTACACTGTATACTTTTGCTCTGGAAAAAACCCTCTATCTTTTAACACTCCTGGCGTAATTACTGTGAAACCATTAATAAGACTTTGAACAATACCAAATTTAAGATTTGTTTAACAGTACAGGGATGGCCAGAATGTTGAAAGACGTTATAAAGCCTATTTTACTGTTGTTACCATTTTTACCACAATTCCTCACTTTTACCATTCTTAATAATTGCACTTATTTCTTTGTTTTCTGGCTAATATTGCTAAAATAATGAGAATATATTAAAAACACCCCTGACTTGAATGTAATAAGACCAGAAAAGACTTTAAGTTCTCAAAACTGAATTTATAACCTGGAATGCAGTTTAAGGCATTAATATTTCAAGCTCAGTATTTGTCTTAATTTTAAATTCCATTCATTGAATTTTTTCATCCTTTATTTCCTGTACTAATGGATCCCATAGTGAGATCAACTCAGATAAAGAGAAACTTCCTCCCCACTGAAAATATACTTTTGCATTTGTAAGAGTGAAATTTTGACACACAGTATATAGGAATTCTGGAAAAGCAAAGTTAATACTGGATTATGTCTGATTAACAAGGCTGCAATAGCCATAAACTTCCATGTATTTCTTTAATAATAAGAACAAATTAAGCCGTGTCAACTGAAGTTGTCTGCAACTGAATAAAAAAAAAATAGAATTACATGTCAATATTAATATGAAATTAATGTTAAATACACATCTCCAAATAAAGGATACAAAATCATACATTTCACATTTAAAATGTGGAAGACAAATCATAACTTGAGAAATTCTATTCAAACAAGACTTATTAACAGCTAGAAACTGCAAAGAAGAGAGAATTAGACTAGCTTCACAAGGTGAAAAGATCACAGGAGCATATTTCTGTGCTGAAAATTATAGCAGGTCAAATATCTGAAGTGGCAAAACAAAACCCCTGAAATAGAATTGAATGTTATTATCATATAAACCAGTAAGTACATTAGGTTTATGGTTTGTAATGCAAAAAATACATTATAAACAAGTTAAAATCTTCATGGAATAGATCCAAAAAAACCACCAAAAAAACCCCACGCATTCAGGCAATTATCGTCTGCTCCAATCCAAAACTTATTCCTATATATAGCTGTTAGTAAGGCCCAGAGCCATTTAAATCTAAGAGCTAAAGGAAACGCCTATAAAGTTTGTCAGGCACCAAGAGCTGTGCTTTTGCACACACCTAGAAGTGCAGAACTTTGATAGTGTTCACACCCAAACCTGTCAGGTTCTAGAAACAGGGATGTGTCTGTTTGGGGAACCCAATCCAGCAAAGTGTCTCAGCCCACGTCTAATGCATTGAAGACCTGACAGGACAAAGCTGCACCTGGTATTGCATGACGATTTCTTTCTAAGAAGAAATATTTATTACTGATTAACTTGCTAGATGAATTTTTGTAACCACTATCTGGAAGCTCAGGTTCAGGGCATCCTCTCAGTGGAAAGTTCAAGCCCATGCCACCTTCCTCTAAGGAGGCTTCCCTGTCTATCAGCTGACAAACTACACCAGGACCGGGGCTTTCTTCTTTCCTCCGTTTTGAGGTTGTGTCACTGCGTAGAAAGAAATGCTAATTGCACTGGGACAGAGATCAAATGAGCTTTAACTGCATACCAACATCACTGGAAACTTGGGAAGCAGAAGGAGATACAATACTTATAGTCCTGGTCTTTGTTTCATATGCACAACCCTGGCATCAGAGGCCCTGCCACATGTTCTGCATCTGCTCAGTTGAGTCAGTCCATGAGCGTGCGGTAACTCCTCCTAACAAACTGTTTGTGGCCTCCTTACACAGTTCTCGTACAGTAAGCCCTGTTCTAGAGGTGGGGGAAGGTTGAAGTGACAATAAAAAGTGCAACTTTTCCAGCCAAAGGGGCAATAGAAGAGTCATTATAGTTTTAATATCATATTCAGAGAGTATGTACTTAATATCTATAATTTTTCCCCACCACCTTTTGAGGCTTTTTTCACTTTGCTTAAGTAATTGCTCATTATTGAATTAAACTCAATGTTTTAAAGGTTCTGTATTACAGTTCGAAGCGTAATAGTGTTTTTCTTCTTTAGAAGTCATTATCCTTAGTGGGTTTTTTACATGCAAATTAAATCTATGCATCACACTGTCTGAAAAAATCCTCTTCCCCCTCCTTCCTTCACAAGTGTTTTTAATCTTTTAACAGCATTTCTAGCCTGTTTTGGTGGTGGTGGTGAAATCTTGAGAGACATTAAGTTCCTTCAAGCTTTTACGATAAGCAGCCAGACAGAGAAGAGAAGCCTGACAAAGGAAGTATTCCACAGAGGCAGAAGCTGCTTCATGAGCTCACCTCCAACAGTGCACCACAGAATTCACACGAACGAGAGACATTATGAATATTTCAGCTGCAAGAAAAGCCTCGTTCCTAACTAGAACTTCCTTACATGCAACAAAAGCTTGCACAACATGCAAATTTTTAGGAAGTCAAAGTTCATAAACTCCACTCCTCATAGACCCACTTGTTTTGTCACCATTACGATGATCAGCATCAGGATGTATCGAAACTGAGACTACTGTTTATAAACTGAATTGGGCTACATCTGCTACCTGATCAACTTCTGCACCAGTAAGTTTACTTGGTGTTTCTGCAGCTGTTTAAAAGAAAATCTTTACAGTATTTTTCATGTCAGTTTAATCATGATTAAGAATGGAAAGTATCCCAAGAGTATTACTTTGCTAGACATATGGGTAAAGACAGAGCTTAAAGATCAGAAAAATGGTGAGATCAGAGCACCCAGAAAAATCTTTCCAAAATTAGTCATAATTTATCTCTCTCTGAAGACCTAAATTTAAG
Source organism: Grus americana (assembly GCF_028858705.1). Classification (NCBI taxonomy): domain Eukaryota; kingdom Metazoa; phylum Chordata; class Aves; order Gruiformes; family Gruidae; genus Grus; species Grus americana. The sequence continues at coordinate 173,617,995 of NC_072852.1, forward strand.
TTCTATGGCCTATGTTAGGCAAAAGTCAAGCTAGATTATCACAATGGTGGCTTCTGTGATCAAAAATTAGTGGGATTAAAAAAAAAAAAAATAATTCCAAAGGTTAGGGAGCTCTGCAAAACCTAAATTAACTAGATTTTTTCAAATAGTTTTTCCTCCACAAGATTTTATTTCTTAAATAAATTGAACAGCATTGTTGCACACCCAATTATCGTATTTTTAGAGGGCTTCCTTGAGCAAAGTCGGCTGATGCAACATCAATTCTCTGAGTAGTTTTAGCCCACTGTCTAGCTTCAGCCATATTGGTAAAATCTTGGCAGTCTTAAGGATTGTAAGTTCTGAGAATTTTTTTCCCCAAAATTAGTGGCTAGATAAATAAAAAATAAAAATAAAAATGAGCGCTAAATCGGTTTCTGTTCTGCCTGAGGGAAAGAGGTTGAGTGTGAACTCAACCATCACGTGTCATGATCAGCCTGCTAAAATGCCAGTGAGCAAACACATGGCTAGAGCCTGCTGCTTACTGTCTCTTACACAGATAGTGCAAGAACAGCACTGGAAGCGTTATGGATTGGAGAGATGCAAAAGAAAAAAAACCACTCCCCCCAAAAAAAAACCACCCCAAAAACCAAACACAAAAAAACTTAATGGCAGTTGGTAGATGTTGGATGCAAAACCATAGAAACATTTTGTTACTTTCACTTGTTATTTATTTCTTATATACTTGTTAATTAAATTCATGGGCTGCTTTATGGGTGCGAATATCCTCTATAGTTATGTTTCATCCTACGAATCAGAGTTCCTTTGTGCAGATTTTTATGGTTAAGCATAAGACCCAGAATAACAACTCAGAGCAATGCTGTATTAATACCATATTAGTTATTTGCTCAGTAGGGTATAGAAATCAGATTGATGCATGTTCCAAACACTGACACATTAAATAACAGGGCAACGCAATAAGTCAAAAGACTAACCAAGTATAATTTCCAAAACATTTGACATGATTCTAGTAAGCTGATTTTTTGCTTTTTACTGCATAGGCTGTAAAAGAGAAAAATCTATAGCTAACATTTTTAGGCAACATCGCTGCCTTTACAGGAGAGCTTACATGCTTGTTCTGTAATGCTAAGCTAAACAAAAATCATCTTAGAAACAGTTATATAATTGATTTTATATTCTCCCGAGATGCAAATGTTTCTTTACAAGACTAAGGATTATCCAGAAGAAACACTGAGGAATATGGGCTATTTAAGAAAAAAAAATCTCACCATATGTTCTTGGCAGGAGCAAAAGGGAAGCTCCTTTATGTTTCTTCTCTAACAATAAATTGTAATGCCCCAGGGAGCCCGAGATCTTTGAAAGTTCAAGTTTTATAGCAGTTGAGAACAGAGTGCATTGACTCTACTTAGTTCTTGCCAATGTTAACGACTGTTACTGTGATCAAAGTCTAACTTAGCGCATTCCAAGCAAGATTATAGTTCTCAAGGCACACTAAACAAGTTTACAGACTACAGTTTGCAGTTATGGTTTGAGTTAAGGAAGAAATCAAGCTGTGGTAGCTTTTTTAGTGGCTGCCAACTTCAATCCTTGTTAAAAATATTTCTGATCCTACTTGTGAACAAAAAGTATATCTAAGTATACATTCTGATGTGCACAAGTATTTCAGCTTTTTGTGAACACCCGAGGTCAGTGTTTGTGACTTTTATACAGATGGAGTCAGACACCAGTTTTGATTTTCAAAGGCTAATTTTTCCACCATCAATATTTTTAAGAGAGGTCTAACGAGGTGCAAGAATGTTGTTTTCATTTGAAGTGGCAGCTCAGATGCAGCACCTCAGTCTGCTCAGTTCTGAGCCTCATTTAGCCCAACGTATAGTTCTAGTAGCCGAAGCTGTCCGTTGGTAAACGGATGTATGAAGCTTACCAAAAAAACCCCAACCAAACAACGAACAGGACAAGTTACAGAACCAAAGACAGTATTTTCTGTGCTCCCAGAAATAGTTGATACATTTTATATTTCAGTTCTGTTTTCTTCTCTCTTTCATAACAACTAGTACTGAAACACTAAGTTAAACTTAAGGAAGAGGACAGAAAAAAGGAATTTGAGAGCTCCTAATTTTCTCCTATGAATTTAGGCCATGAACAAAATCAAAAGCTCTTGTTATTCTCTAACCAATATCTAACACAGGTATTTCAAGTGGCCATTTCACTTGTATTAGATTGAAACATTATTTTGAGCTATGCTGTAATAACATTTAAAGAAGTAAACTTCCCAAAGACCATAAATCACATTCTGCTAAGCAGTAATGCATAAACCATGCTAAAACTCCCCTCTCCAAAAAAATTTCAACCTCAAACACAGAAGTGGTTCCATATGCCGCGAGTACCGCAGGACATAATAAAAAGTTCAGTCTACCATTTGAACTTTATAACAAAAAAAGTGATATGGAAAGCCATGTGTCAGCAGTTAGTGATACCTTGATGTTGCACAAACAGCCTGCCAATTAACACCACAGCTATTTCAGTATTTGCTGTCCACAGCAGCAAAAGCTGATCTAAGCCTAGTCTGTTAAGCCTTCCCCCTCTTCCCAGGAGCGTGCTTCTAACACCTCTGTGCCAGCACTAGCTCCTACAAGGCTGTAAGGATGAGTTGTTTCAGGAAGCTGTTTGGGAAGCTGATGGAAGACGAAAGATGTTGTAGGTAATCTGACAATCCAGAATGATTTCAACAGCCACAGAAACACGCAGATGGCTAAAACTTCAGATGCTATTACCACAATAGTATCTGAACAAGAGTTAAGCATGTCAAAGCCTTTAGAAATGCAGAAATTGAATACAGATTATTCTCTGGACCTAATTCCTTGACTAAAGGCCAAATAATCTTTTTAAAACTACTTTATATGGTATAGCTTGCTATTTTCCTTACTGTAGAATTGATGTGTAATGAAGCATAGTTGCAAGCGAGAGATATGGATGTCGGTAATATGAGAGCAGGACAAAAATATCTTGCTACTCCCATTATTATATTCAAATATTAAAAAGGTCATTTATTTCAAGAATCAGTACAGATAATATTTTCTCCCTAGAATAACTTCCCTCAAGCTATCGTATCATATCACTGTTGAGTTAAACAATTTCTACTGGTTTATTTCTATAACGAGCATGCCTTTGCATTTTCCTCCTTTCCTACTCTCTCAGAAAACTATACAGTAACTTTTTTATTATTAATGGAAATTAGTAGGTAGCATACAAAATACATTTCTTCTCCAACTCCAAATTCAAAAGGGCTATTTGTTCTGCAAAAGACTCTAGACGTGGAAAGTCTCTCATGTAATGACATGTTTTCCAGTTTTCAAAAATCTCTCCCCTCAAATTCTCTGATCTGTTACTTGAAAATAGTTACTACGATTGCTTTGAAAGAAAGCAATCTAAAATAGTAATACAAAAAAAGTCAGATATGAACCCAACCCTGATCAGTGCCATTAACCGCTACGTTTCCTCCGTCAGATTTTGCCATAACTTCTTCATTAATGATTACTGTAGATTAGACGGCTAATGCAGATGCTCTAGCATCCACAAACTATATTGTCTTTTAAATATTTTTGAAGGTTTGTTTATGGCTTTTGTTGTGGTTTGTTTTTTGTTTGGTTATTGTTTTTTTTTTAATAAGAGAGTATCAGAAATGTTAAAATGTGTGGTAGTACAGGGTATCAGCAGTTCATGAACTGCCGAAGGAGGCACAGGAAGAACAAAAAGAAAAAAAAAAAGGCAAAACAAACTCAAACACTAAACACTGCTCAGTACGAAGCAACAATATAAGGACCACCTTAAAAGCACGTGCAGTTCTGCAAAAAAGCAAGTTATACTATCTAGGATGTCTGAAGATGTGGAAAATATGAACAAAACTATATGCTCAGCAGAAGACTCATGAAAGAATAAAGAGTACCTAGCAACTGTTCTAGTCTCAACAATAGCTGCCTTCCAGGAGCCATCACATAGAAAGGAGAGCGAGCTGAATCCATGGAGCTGTATCATAAGGACCTAGATCCCTTTTTTGGCAGCTTTGTACATGAAATACCTGTCACTTAAGAAAGCATAAGCTTCAGCAGCATAAAGTTTAACAGAAAAACTAGAACACGGGACCAGAATCAAACCACCCTTGAAACCCCTGAAACCAACAAAACACTTCTCCTGTGGAATTATTCCCAGATCTTACTGCTTGCTACTAAGGTAATTTTAAACAGACCTACATTTTTTACACATAGGAATACCCATAGGACTGCTTTATGTATTTATTTGCTCTACTGTAGCAAAAAAGTGACCTATGGAGCCACAGAATCTAGCAGTTTTAGCACAGAACTTGAATCAAACCCAGTCCAAAACATGGCCTGAAGGATAAGCCCAAATTTACAACTCTTTTAATTTGCAAACCTGAAATGAATTAGCAAAATGAAAACTGCTTAACTGTTCTTAAAATTTAACCTCTTTGAAAGAGCAAAAAAACCTTCTCTATTTTTAAGTAAAATATTTAAGTCATTTAATAAAAATTCAGTAAACTTCATTAAAAACCTCACATTTTAATACAAAAAACCTCCCCAAAATACAGAGTTCTAATCCAGTCTATAGTTGGCCTGTAAAAGTTTTGAATGCAATACCAAAAGCTATATTAAACAGCTTGGAATACAGCTTTTTTTTTTTTTTTTTTTTTAACTAGACGAATTAATCACCACTATCAAACTTGGGAAGCCTGTTAAAGCACCCATCAAGGCACAACACTCTCAGCTTCAATCCATTTGCTCAGCAATTCATCTTAATGCTTCATCTAAATAGATGACACATTAATGATAAATCCCAGAAGCAAACTAACAACTGTAATTCTTCTCTTCCAGCAATCACTAACTGGAATATAAAATCTAGCAGTCCACTAATATTAAAGCTATACAAGTAATATCTTGTCAGATAGGGGTTTGTTTGTTTGTTTTTTCCAAATACAACTTTTCTTAAAAACATAAGAAATTAAAATAAAAGTAATCTGATTCTAGATTATTCTAAACCAGAAACAAATCTTACCCACTGGACAAGTTGAATAGATGAAATAAATACACAGATACTAGAAAGACAGCATTGCTTCACTCTATTACTGCTAACATTTTATTTCTAGATAGACTTCCTTTATTTCAAGGTTTGAAATACCCACATAGAACAGAAACAAAAGCAGAAAATCCACTTGTGTATTGTAAAAATCAAGTAGCCACTGAGATGGCTTAGCAAGACTATCAAGGAGTGATCAAGAAATAAAGGCTTCATTTAGAAGCAGTAAAAGGTTGAATCCTCAAAGATCTGAGAAATCAGCGCTCAGAAAAAAAAATATTATCAGAAGAAAACCTGTCTGTATTCTTTGCTATTTTTAAACCTGCCACATCTCAAGATTCCAGAAAATTTTACTTTTATCTCATAATACTGATCTATGGTGTGGTGGTGTGTTTTGCTTGGGGGAGGGAAAGAACAGCATCTGAAAGCACTTACATAGTTTCTTAACAAAATCAGCAAGGCCAACTGCCATACCTCCCACTTTTGGAAGTTATTCTCTCTAACAGACACAGTTGAGCTTGAGCAACATTTTCAGAAGAATTTGAGTGGACAGTAGCATGCAATACCTACCTACCTAAGGGATAAAACCACCCACAGAGCAGGCTGTTCTTAGGAAGCACTCAATCCAAGTTAATCACCTTAAAATACTAGGGCCCCACATTTTCTTAATCTTTAATTCTGCAGGAGATCTGGAAAGGTTGCAAAACTACAGCACTTACTATGAACAAACAACTACATAAGCCATTTTTATTCAAAGGAAATATTTCTGTGCAAAATGCCCTTGCTGTTCTATGGGGAGAAAGAACAAAAACCCAACAGAGACATAGGAAACCAAACCTGTTCCTTTCCAGTGCTCTAGAAATTCTCAGGAAAGAATCATAACAATACCAGATATGCAGGAGGAATGGGATTCTCTTCTCTCTTGCTCCAAGGTGCTAGAGACTATCAGTTTAACCTGCAGGACAAGTCAACATCCTTGTATGACCTGCGTATGACTTCAGCATCTTCAAGGGCATGCTACTCATCAGCCCCTTCACCGCTACACGACGGGGTATACAGTAACATTTGAAACGTACCATTGCAAGGAAAAAGACTAGGAGACTGACTCGCTCCAACCCTCAATTGCGCTTCTCAGCATATTTGCATTTTGGATTTTATTTTGCTTAAAAAGAGTTGTACTTTAAAGCAATTCCTCCTGTACAGATGAAAGGTGAAGCCTTGCTGGCAACTTAACTATGCTATGGTAGGGCAGGATCTTCAGGCAATTAGATTTTCCAGTATGATAACTTGTTTATTTCTTCCCTCTTTGGTTGATTGATCCGTACTATTCTGAAAAACGGCCCTAGGACATGTATTCAACCATTGTACTAGTTCAACTTCAGAAAGAGGAGGACAGGAAAAAGTTACTTTACCAGTCTAACGAATATCTAGATTGAATTACTTTTGGATTCAGTTATGCAAAATGGAATAATACATATTTGGCAAGGAAACTACCTATTCAATATTTGTGTTTATACATGGTTGTTAAGACAATCTTGTAAATTTTTATTATGAAAAAACCCTCTTCATCTTTCCACACAATTTTTAATCTTTTGTATTGTGGTTATCTTGATCAGGAAACAAATTAATTTGTGGAAGTTCAAGAAGTTAACAGTCCCTTATTAGGAGATTCCATCATCACTCAGACACTTCCTGAATCCTTATGAAGACTCTTGAGACCTATACAGCCCTTGTTTTTGTATTCCATAACTTCTGACAGAAGAATGCATAGACAAACCATTCCCTGGATGAATGTCACAGTACATCAAAACAACTAAGAAATTTTTCTTTCACAAGGATCTTACGGAAAGATTCAGTCTTCAGCAATTTGTGGAATTAATCTACTGAGCTTGCCAGGAATACCTAGAAAAGGATACTCTCACTTGTAAAATAATAGACCAGAATTTGTTTTGAGTCCCTCATTTAGAAAAGGAAAGGAAAGCTGGAGTTGTTATATGTTTCTTCTTGAAATATGGAACCTTCCTTGATTAATTTAGAGAAAGACATAAGAAGAAAGTGTTGGGTTTGGATTTTTTGTTTGTTTTTTTTTACAAAATATCACAAAGGAAGTTGAATATCTAGAATGGAAATGGTTAAAACAGTTCTCTTAAGTTCCATCCACCCTTCGCTTGAATAAGTAGAGGTTCCCATATGGTGGGGTGAGGGGGAAGCAGAAGGAATTGCTTTGGTTTCTCCTGCAGTGTGTAGGAGACTCTGCATAAGCCATAATAAGAAAGAAAACCTTACCTACTGTACTTCAGAAACAAAAGAATAAGAAAGTGGATGAGCCACTGGAGTCCCAGCTAAACAAAGGAGGGTTCCTCTCTTGTCAAACAAAGCAGTGCTAGCAACAATGTAATCAATTTTGGTTTTGTGGAACAGATACTGAAATCTAAACTGGAAAGGTAGAAAGCTGCCTTAGAATGACTGAAGCAGAAAAACGTTGAATGTTAAGTTTATTTTATTTTAAGGGTTTTTGTTGGTTATGGTTTTGTGGCTGATTTTTTTTTGTATTACCCAATCTGTTGGGGGATAAAAGCTTATAAATATATGTATTAGTGAGAATTTATGTTAATTAGCATTTGTATACAAACGGCATATACACAATAGCAAATGAAGTATTGTACTATTTCTTTTCCTGAGGTAAAACTTTTCAAACTCCCATAAAATGTTTGTTCCACTTGTGTGATTACTATGGATCTTACAGTCTCAGCTACAAATCTGCAACATTAAAACCTCAACTTTTATTAAAAATACTATTACTGGCTCTTTTACTCTGAAATGAAGCTTGAAAAGTTCATCCATGTTATACAAAAGCTTAAAAAACAAAAACCAAGCGACCTAAAAAGCTTCAAGTTTGGTTCCCATCCCAACAATGCCACTTGATTTTGTGCCCTGATTTTTGACCAATGACACAATACTGCAAACCAAGCTGTAATCTCCATTTCACTATAAACCTTTTATAGGTTTTTGCTTTCATTTAAATTATATTCAACTCAAAGTACTTATTAACAAAAATTTTTTTAAAAAATGAATACCTCAGTCTGACCTTCATGCGCACTGGATTCATGAGTGACACGAATAGCCTAAAATTAAAACATATTTCAATCAGACTTTATATGAGAGACTTTCAGTGTTTTAAGAATCACTGTACACTCTTCATTTTAGCAAATGCCATAGCTATAATTATTTTTTGTTCAGTGCTTGTAATAAATAAATAATAAACAAAAATCTCTACTTCCAAGTATCTTGGGAGACCAATATTTCAGTTTCATCACAGTCAATGCAAATGAAATACCTAACAGTTTGTAACAACACTTTTACACAGAGAAAACACTACTATCAGGTGTTTTTGTTATATATTGGTTCCCAAGCAGACAAAATACTTTAGATAGAAGCTCTGATCAGACATCTTGTGTCCAACTTTTCCACAGAAAATGTCATCAAACCTTTTTCTGTTTTTTACTACTTCCCTTATCACATATTAACACTCTAATTCCTGAGCATTTCACAATAAGCTTAAATTGAACTCAGACTTGGAAATCATCAAAACTTTCATTTTGAGAGAGGATCATCATTACTATCAGCAGCAACAGCACTGTTATCCCCTTCCACTGCCCAGATATTTCTGCCGCATCCTTTGAAACAGCACAGACGATCTGGCTAACCACACTATCAGCTAGTTCATCTAATTGTTCAGGGTAGTGGGGGAAAGGGATTACATTTCAGCCAAATCAGCTCTTTGTGTGCCCCAAAGTGCTAGAGCCAAAGAGGGATGACTAGAAGGCAGAAATGAAAGGAGGCAGCAGAAGGACCATCCTTTCAGCAATAGCCCCAGATCAGCTTAAATTGACCATTAAACTGCATCCCGAACCCTCCAAAAAGATTATGCACGCATTTCTTATCCATTTCAAAGTCATTTTAAACTAAGCCAGTGAATTAATATGCATGAAGAACATTGACAAAATCCATTCTGCTGACTGAGCTATGGGCAGGCAGGAATACTTTTAACAAAGCAGGGTTTTTTGTAGGAACTGGCTGATCACAAGCTCACATATAAAATCGAGTTGTTTTAAGTGCTTCACTGGATCAAGTCCTAAGGACAGTACGTGCTCATGCAAATAATTCCTATACCATTTCAAATAAAAGTAAAAAGCCATGATACTAACTTCATAAGTTTCTAGATATTTGGCCCTCTCTTCAGGAGTCATAGATAACGAATCTTCTAGGAACTTCTTCAGCGAAGAATTAGTTTCTTAAAAATAAAAGACATAACATTAATGAATTTTGAATCATGCTTTAACTCCAACACCATTCAAAGCTTACAGAATGCTTATAACCAACAAAAGATTTAAAGATATAATTACATTGTATCTTTAAGACACTGAAGGCTGATGCAAGAGGAATTGACACCTGCTGCAGTTTGAATGTTTTGAGTGCTTTAGTTCTTGGATTACTATGAAATACTGGTTTTGTAATTATAGATAGAAATGCTCTTTGAGTAGAGGTTGTCCTTTATAAATGGTTATATTCACAGAAAATAGTACAAACCCTGTCCTTCCAGAATCATAGAATAGTTTGGGTTGGCATGAGCAGGGCCATCTTCAACTAGACCAGGATGCTCAGAGCCCCGTCCAACCTGACCTTGAATGTTTCCAGGGTTTGGGCATCTAACACATCTCTGGGCAACCTGTTCCAGTGTTTCACCACCCTCATCATAAAAAAAAATTCTTCCTTATATCTAGTCTGAATCTACTCTCTTTTAGTTTAAAACCATTACCCCTTGGCCTATCGCAACAGGCCCTACTAAAAAGTTTGTCCCCATCTTTCTTGTAAGCCCTCTTTAAGTATTGAAAGGCTGCAATAAGGTCTCCCCAGAGCCTTCCCTTCTCCAGGCTGAACAACCCCAGCTCTCTCAGCCTGTCCTCATAGGGGAGGTGCTCCGGCCCTCTGATCATCTTTGTGGCCCTCCTCTGGACCCTCTCTTAACAGGTCCACGTCCTTCTTGCACTGAGGACCCCAAGGCTGGATGCAGTAGTCCCTCCAAGCCTTCCCACAGTTAAATAAAAAGGGAAAAGCCAACAAAAACCCAAACCAACCAATAAAAAAAACCCCAAAACCCAGAACAAACTTACCAAAGTTCATTTTATCTCTGTTGTTTGCAATAGCATGAATTAGCCCAATTGTTCCACAAGCATTGTTAATGGTCTGCTTCATGAAATAGACTGATGATTTGACATCTTGTCCCTTAGCTTTTATTCTCTCTTCTTCTTCTGTTCTGAAGGTTTCATACTAGAAGGAAAGTTACAGACATTTCACAAACAGTACAAATAGATACTGATTACATTATTCAAGCAAAAGTAATTTTAAAAAGCAACAGCTACCTAATAAAAACCAAAACACAACTTGCAATTGGAAATAACACGTGTGGTCCAACGAGTATATGCAAACTTAACGGAACAGCTCTATCATTTCTTAAACCAATGCCTTTTCACTAGTCAAAAACCAGGCACACTTAAAACATGATTTTGAAATACGGGGTGTCTAACAATTTCCAAAATGTTCAAAATATTTCTTTGATCCGAGCACCTGTCACTGTCTCACTTCAACAAAAAGCTTTTAAGGACACAGATCTCAAAGCTCTATCAAGCAAACCATAGTACTTTAGGTGTTTAATCAGCATGAAGCATTCTCACAAGTTCCATGTTTACATTTCATCTTTTCCAGGAATATAAAATAAGTTTTGTATAATGTTCAAAACAGGCCCTTCAAAAGACATAAACTGAATGTTTATTTTCTGTAGTAATAGAAACAACTTAGTTTGATTGAACAATCTAAAGTACTTGTTTTGTAAAAATCATAATTGACTAAAATCTGGTATACTGAGCAACAGTGTGCTGGTTTTGTGGAGTTTTTTTGCTGGTTGTGTTTTGTTGGTTCTTTTGGGGTGAGGTTGTTTTTTGTTGGGTTTTTGTTTGTTTGCTTTTTCTGAAGGATGAAAGAAAACTGCAAATGTTCCAGACAATGCTGTTCTTTCTTCCTCCTTTGCCTCCTTTACTAGGTACTTTTGCAGACAAAAAAAATATTGAAGTTGATGGGCTTTTTATACAAGTATGACAAAAGTAAAGTTTGAATGTAGAATGTTATCAAGGAACTCTTCCTGAAAACCCATGAGAAACTTCTCTCAGACTTTATGTACCATCCATGACAAAGAGAAACAAGAAATTTTTCCAGTATCATGATTCCACATTTGCAACTTGTCTGAATGTTCTGAATGACCTAAGTAATAGCAAGAGCATTTATATAGCATTTTAATTTGACACAATATCTACAAGTTAACAAAAATTGAGAAAAATTGTTAGAGAGCATATTGGACAAAAGTTTATATTAAAGAAGGTAAACAATATAGCTGCCATTCGCTCCCTGCCAACCAAAATAAATGCTATGGCAAAAATAATATATTTAAGTATTGAGAACACTGAATATGATTTTGAGCAAGGGTTAGACTAGATCACCTCAAGAGGTCCCCCCAAACCTGAGCAATCCCATGATATGCATTCATGGGGCCATGCCCAAAATGCCCAATGCTCCCAGTAGTCACTCTGTCTAGAGCCTACAATGCAGGCTAAGAAAGTCATTGACCTTTACACTGGACAATAACTCTCAGATTATCTATACACTAACAAGAGTATCTTGCCCTAAAAGCAAGTTCAAGCAAATCAATATACAGGAAACACAAAAGAAAGGAACTTCTAAACGGAAGAACAAAGACATGATAGAAAGGAGTTTACAAAGGCAGCAAAATTGATTAAGAGGTACACTTTCATAAACATAGATGCAGCCAAGAAACATAAATAAATAATAAACTAAAGCAGAATATAACAGGCAGTATTGAAAGGGAGACTGATAAGAAGAAAAGTACTCTAGAAATACAAAATAATGCTCAAGAGTCTTGTGGAGTTCACACTGAACAAAAGCTTCAGAACATTGGGGCTTCACATGAAAGATTCACCCTGCACACACTCAGGCTAAACAGTAGAAACAGGTGTGTCCCTTATATTGCTGAAAGATTAACATGCTGGAGAAAACTGCAAATATTTGGCTGGTGGTCAAATTTGATTGATTGATTGATTGATGCAACAGAGCGTATGCTGTTTCTCTGCTTTTGTTTGTCATATGCTTCTCAGGATGAAATAGGATACACCTTCTAGAACAAGAGGAAGGTTGTTCTTTGTCATAGGATGATGCTCCCATAGCACGATCCAAGAAAGGAAGTTTGCACAGGCAGGAAGCAAAAGAAAGTGACAGTCATAGAAAGAGCTCAGATCTGTAGCTCAAGCAGCCAGACAGAAACCACAGCATACAGAATACAATGCCTCAAAGGTGACAGAAAGGAAATTTTCTGAAGACAGGTGAGAACAGTTAAGAGTTTGCTTAAATTCAGAACTGTCAAGGTGGCTGAAATCAAGCCTGAAAAGGATTGCCTGCCTAGATGTTTTGGAAAAAATGAGAATGCAAAGGTTTAGAGGACCTAATGAGCAAGAGGACTGACCTAGTCACTCTTCTGTTTAAACAGGTTTTGTTTCAGAAACTAAGCTTTAAGAACTAACTGTTTTGTCCTTATAAACCACATGTTCTTTTTGAGAGACACATTAAAAGGAAGAAGTTTGGGCAGATTCACCTGAAACTTTTTGGCTGACATTATCACAATCAGGTAAGATTTTCATAAATTGAAATATCAATATGAATCACACATTTCAACCTACGTAACATTCGACTGAGAGATGCAAGATGGATGTCTTCTCCATATAGAAGCATATGATGACACCAAATAAGCGGAGTTGAAGATTTAACCAAATCAAGTATTTCGAAGTCTAACATGGAGGTAGAAGTAGGGGGAATTCTCTTTCATCTTAGAGATATGCCCCATCTGTTCAAGAAACAAAAGCCATATTGGTACTGCTGACTGAAAATGGATTGAAGTTTGGTAAGTACAACGGTACAAAACCTCAAAAAGTAGTTGCATTTGATATAGTTCTACACCCTACCTCTTATTTTGCTTATGCTATTGTAGCTTTCTGCTACAAGTAGCAAAACTGTGCCATTTCACAGTGCATATTTAAAAAAATAAGCCTTAAATTGTCTGCAGTAGAAAAATGTGAGGTGTATTTCTCTGTGCTTCCACATAAGCTTTTCCCAAACTTGAAAAGAAATTGGAAATACACACGTAAGGTTATCAAAAGAAGGTTCTGAAGGAAGCATTTTGCTGTTTATAATTAAGAAGTCTCTTTTGATTAGGAAATCTCTTCAATAAGGGTTGAGTCTCATCTTGATTCTATTATGACACCAAAGTACAAGATTCGAACTGTTCATTCCGATTTCATATACAACAAAAGTGATTTGCTGATCATTAAACAAACATTTACCTTTTCGGTTATTGGAAAGAGAAGTAGCACTGCACAGACAGGTCTTGGCACCATGCTAAGCAGTTCTGGTTCCATACCATAAACATCTACAAATTGCCAGTCAGGATGTATACCTAACTGTTTAAGAAACTGAAAAAGAAAAAAAAATATTAAATGAATATGCTCATATATCTATATTTTTAGAAGCATAACAGAGTATTTACAGTGTGAAACACATTGCAAAAACCCACACTTACCAAAATTTAAGGAGAATAAAGGAGATTCAAGTTTTGATAAATAAGGTGGAATAAATCATAGTGCTAACAAAGACACACAAAATCCCCACGTTTTATCTATTTAAATAGCTTTGTGAAAGGGAAGTGAAAACACTCCCAGCACTATTCACCAAAGCATTACAGAATTTCAGCCATTTTGAAAGTGTTTTGTCACAAAATAGAAAACCACTGAATATTCAGTTTAACTAGAAATCATGGGTCAGAGCACACATGAGTAAACTTATGATATTGTTTGACTCCATGAGTACTTCAGAATACCTGACACTGGTGCTCATATTGGAGCTGCTGGGTTTCAGCAACTCAAATAATGGGATCTTTGATGGCCTTTTGAGCAAAGAAACACAAGAGTCCATATTTTAGTAGGTGTACCTTTTAAGGTGTTCTTTTACATGAAAAAAATCTTTTCAAACTACAATAGAGTAACATATTTTGAAGCAGACAGAGATTAAGTGCCAGACAATAATCATTAATCTCCAAGTAATTCTCAGTTACTTCTTTAGAACTTTTGAGCAAAGTCTAAGCCAAAGGCTTTCTGATAATTTTTCCTACGTTACAGCTATGTGTCACAATACAAAAAGTAATTTTTACATCTTTTACCTAACATTAAGCCACTTAGGAAGGAGAGAGAGACTGTAGCACTTACTAAGCTTTGACAACCTTAGCCTACAATTGGGTGCTCACTTTTTAATCAGATATTACTCTTTCACTCTGATAAGTTATCACAACAACAGTTGCAGGACTAATAACTATACATGATTTAAAACAATTTTAAATGTTTGTGTTATCAGAGTCTAGAAGAACCTAACTGAATTCAGAAACTAGTGTTACTGTACACACACTGACCATTCATAGATATAAGAAAAAATTAACTGTACACTGTGGCATGCACAGATCCTATTTTGAAACACCACTTCTGCTAGTAAAAGAAATACATTTCAGACAAAAATTTAAAGATCCGGGAACCCCATGTATTTTCCAAAAAGTTAACATTTCACAATTTACTGTATTTCTGCTGGCAAAACCATGTTCTGTAGGAAAATCTTATCCAGTCACCTGGGGTGAGTTTAAAGTAAGGAAAGTCTGCTGATAAACAGCTGCAAAGTTAAATGCCTGAAAAAACATGCAACAAATAATACTCCCCTGCTCTCCCTAAAGAGAAAACAATGAACTCTTACAACATTTCTTTAGCTAGCTCTCAACAAAACTCAACTCTGCAGTTGCTAATACTGGTCCCAAAAGTGATACTATAGAAGACCAGAGTAATTTGCCCATTATCTTTCTTAGAGGGGAAAGATTACTTTAAAAGCTTGATCATATTTCCTGCCCAACGCTATTTGAGGAAATCTATTTATTGATACATTTGCAGTAAAGATGTTTAAGAATCTCATAAGATAAGCCACAATGAAAGGCATAGATGACTCTCTCCTTTCCATTATCCACCTAGTGAGCAGGTTTACACATACGCACAAGAATTCAGTAATAGTTATGCCATGTTTGAGTAGATTCATACCTACATAGATATAACTGTGAGAAATACCCAAAATGAATATTTTATTAAAACATAACACAAGAACATACAACAAAATACAAGTGTCTTTGTCTAACATGAGATCCCTTCAAATACCAGTTTCAACTTGTATTGAGCAAGAGGCAAGGTGGTTGTCTCCCAGGAATCGTAGCCAAGGGGCTGAATCTCAGTATTTAGAAATATAAAGGAGACAGTTTCTACAAATGCTGAATGTTTGGACAACAAGTGTTTATAAAAAGAATAAGGAAGATTTTTATCAACAACACTTAGGAATATCTTCTACAAGGGGACAAAACAACAGCAAATATACGTACCCTTAAGTTTATTAAGGGAACAAAGCTGCAGTTTGCAGCCAGTGTTTTGAGGGAAAAAACAAAATTAAAAACCACTTCACCATTTTAAATACATTATTCTCTTCCCATTTTACACTGCAAGACATGAAAACAAAACCAAGGGCAAGTAAAGGTGATTTAAGTTTGAAAAAAGTTTAAAGAGTACCTTGGAAAAATTAATATGGCTTACTATGTAGCTATAGTAATAACCTATACAGTTCACAGAGCTATTTCAGTATTTCATTCTGGCTGCATTGCAAAATATGGAGATTTTCTTTTCATAAGACCATGCATGTAAACACTTTTCCCCATGTTTCTCTTTTTTCTTATACAACCTACTAATAATTAAAAACATGAATTGACCATAAATTCAAAGAGGAAAAGAGGGATGAAGGGGAAAATAAAGTATCTTTATCAAGCTTTTAATGAATTTTTGTTCTCTTATGTAGAGGTTTGTGGGACTGGGCACAAGTCTTAATTAAGGCTTTGCAGAACCTACCTTTTTTTACTAGTTTAAAAAACAAGGTAGTTTTGAAGCATAATAAGAAAATTCACTCAGAAGATTGCTTATGTAATACACCAAGCTCTTTTGGGTCTGCACCACCTTTAAATCTTGCCAAGATTGGGAAGAAGGCCAAATTATTATCTTTTAATGCAAATGGGGAAAAGGAGAAGTGTTAAGTATTTACCAGCTGATGAAACAGAAGACAGTATATTTTGAACTCCTAGTCTTACCCTCTAGGTTGTGAGGATAATTACCACTTTGTGAACAACAAGAAAAAAAAAAAAAATCTGAAGGGGAAGGGAGTATGTGTATTGGTGCATTAAAATATTATTTGTACTTCTAGTACTCGTCTTATGAAGCAAATGATTAATCTTTCCGTCATTTTTACTGCTGTTATTCAGAACTGTGGGAAAAGTAATGCAATTGAAAAAATACCAATTATTATTTTGCACAATTACATGAAATAAGGGTACAAAACCCCAACAAAATAAAAACATTTACGTAGAAAAAGACCCCACAACCAGAAGAGGCAATGCTAGACAGATCACATTACTGGACAGGTTCTCCTGTCCTGTTCTACACCACTGTGGAAAAAAAACCCAAACACGCACACACCACTCCCCTCCAACCCCAAATCAATACAATGTTCCCTAAATCCAGGAATAGCTACTCAAACTCCTGAATGAAATATTAGACGTAATTAAAATTCCACAGATATAGGGTGCCTATGACGACTCACATTACCATACTGTCTAGAAACTATAGGTTACCATACTGTTTAAGAAATTATAGGTTTCAGTATACAATGAGAGTGATGCCTCAAGGCAATGGTTAGCACTACAGAGAAACAGCAAAAGCATAAGCTTAGTATGATAGGAAATGATCTTAACTCACAACCAGCCTACCAACTTTATTGTGCAATCATTAAAAATAAAATTATAAAAAAATACTAAGGAGATGCAAAATAGGCAAATGAGATATCTCTGTGTATCAAGAGGCTTTCATTCAGGCCTGGGGGAAAATGAGAGAGAGATATCCACCTGAAAATTTAGTAAGTAGATGATAAAAACTGGCAGCATGAGCCCCTGTGTAAGAGGGACTGCCAGATAGATAACAGATAAACAATAGATGGCATGATGGCAAGAACCCTTAAAACAAATATATGGAGCTTATTTTTAATTTGGAGACATGGCAGGGGGGAAGAGTTCAGTCAATGACACAGCCAGATAAGTAATCTTTTGCAACTGTGTTCTGAATAGATAAAAGCAAGGCAAGATTGTATTTAGCAAGGTCAGGGAGAAGAAGTTTTTTGTAGGAATAAAACCAAGTTGTTAGGAATCAGGGAAAGTTATTTAGAGGGACAAAAATCCCTATTAGATGTGACACGGGAAGGTCAGAAAATAGATGTCACAAGCAACAGCTTCAATTTTGGCAAGTTACCCGCATACCTTAGGAATAACTAAATTAAACTTTTTTTTCCTCCCTCAGTCTTTTTCTAGCTCTTTCCTAGGCCAGACAAAGATAGTGGTACAAAAAGGAGTCACTTATGCACCAGGAGGTGAAGCAATCCCTTCCTCACTGACAAAAGCATTCCTGGTTTAGGACAGCAGGCAGTTCTGTATGCTTTTTAGACAGTGTCATTCATAGGGAGAGACCTCTGCTGATCTGCATTCCAATTATTCGGCAATTACCCAAGCAATTTTATTCCACAGATACCTACTGGACAGAGCAATTAGGGTACTTTACACGGCATCTGACAGCTCACTAACTTTCAGCTGTTTATTGTTTCTTAGCTTATTGATACTACATGCTCAGGTTCACACAAAATAGCAGCTTTATATTTCTCTAGATCTGCACAAGAGGTATTAGATGTTCTTTTTTAGTCACTGCTTATCACATTGCTGACTATTCTTAATTTATATGTCTTCAAGCATTTACCTTGGGGAAAAAAAATAAAAAGATACTTGGCTGCATTACAAAAGTCCTACAGGGGCTCAGGAAGAACACCACCAGCAACAACAAAACACACCACACATGTCTGTTTGTAGTTTATTAACTTTTTCAGAACTTTATTTTTACCGATTGTTGTCATATTTTCAGTTTCCTCTTTTCCTGTTGTATTAAAATACCTTCCTGAAAAACACTTCGTGGTTTTTCACCAGTTCAACTAACCATTACACAAAAAGTCACTTTTGAAATTACTTTACACACACATGCACCTTATCAGCACTTCTCATGAATTTCTCCTTTTTTCCCCCCCGGTATTCCAGAAGGTGCTTCCTTCTCACTCAATTATTACTGTTTTCAACTAGCTAAGAGAGAGTGCAGAGAAGATGGAGACAGACTCATCTCAGCAATGCACAATAGAACAATGAGAAACAACAGACATAGGTTGGAACACAGGAAATTTGAACTTGATAAGGAAAGCATTTAAAAATAAATTTAAAAAATAATGATCATGGTCAAACACTTGCACAGGCTGCCCAGGAGGCTGTGGAGTCTTCATCCTTTGAAGAACTCAGAACATGACAAGTTCCCAAGCAACCTGTTTTGAACACAACATGGTTGGACTACAGAACTCTAGAGGTTCCTTCCAGCCTACCTGATTCTATTCTAAATCACCACAAACTGTAAATCTGTATGTCTAAATATTAGTTAATAGCAAAAACATTACAATAAGCACATTTAGGCATGTTACCTATGTGGTATAACCTATGCTGTTTTCGTTGTTGGTACCACTACTTTAACCTGCTGTTAGGCATTGAAAGAAGCACAGAGCAATTATCTTTAATACATGATTCTGCTCTGAGGCACAATGGCTACCTTTAAGGTCCATGAAATTTATTTAATTAAAAAAAAAAGTTCATGCTGATTTATTTATTTTTAAAGACCCTCGGAAGTAGAACGGAAACCCAGCGGACAAAGGAAACCTAGCAACATCTTGACCCAGGTGACTTGACTCCAGCAGTTTAAAATAGTACTTCTGCCAATGCAGTTGCGCAGCTGGTACGAAGATTTGATTTACGGGGTTGATGGTTGTGGAAAGGGTAGACTGGGGTAAGAAAAAGTAAGGGTGCAATTTATTTTAACAGAAAACTTCTGAAGTAGTTAATGCACAATTTAAATATTGTCTGAAGTAGTGATGCCCTTTCCCACTTTGTCACTTGCATGTATAAACAAAGTGAGGACAAACACTGAAACAAAATGGATTTGAAATTTAGGTGCAATTAAAGTTGGGCAGCATTTGCAAATATTTCAAGAACGCCACATTCTAAATACAAAGATATTATACTCAGGACTTGGAGTTTTCCACATTTTACTGTGGTATTTGTATACAAGTTCAAGCAATGAAAACAGAAAACTGGCAAAATGCACAAACATTTCCAGACACTCAGATGCAAAAGTCAAAGAGCTTTTGTGGGAAGAACCAACTGTTGTAATTCCCTTTTAAATGCAAACCAAGACACCAACAGAGTCCAGATTTTATTGTACTTCTGCTTAGTGGATTAAAGCATCGCTGTATCACAACAAAAAACACAGTTAAGACTTTTTTCTGCAAAAGCAAAACATGCCTATGGCTTTAGGAAGCTGGAAGGACTACATCTAAATAAACCAAGGAAGACAATCAATATTTTGTAAGTTTTTCATTAAAGCATAAGAATTTTTGACATTTTGTTAAATTGAAGCTAATCTTTTTCCCTAGAAAACAGTAAGACACTGCATAAAATATGCCCGATGGAATTATCACCAAGAAGAGGCAGAAAAACATTTACATAACAATTTATGTAAATCCACAAATAGATGGTTGTATTCAGCCCTTTAAGTATCAAATTCTTATTAAACTTATCCATATTACAAATATAGATGTGCAATATTTTGCTTTCAAATCTTTATACATAATTTCTAGAGGCATATTACAAAAAACTGTTTCAAAAGTGAAATTCCTTTATGGAAATGAGAAAACCATTCAAACAATATTTTATTGTTTTGGCATTATAAGGATATCATAATGAAAGAATTAAGAAATATATTTATGAAATTAAAATGAAGGGATCATTTTTTAATACATTGAAGAGAAGGCTTCTTTCAGACCATTAATCAAAATGACTGATGTGACAAGATGGCAGCAGCTGTAGAAACTTTAGTTCTACACAGCAAGTCAAAAGGCATACCAGAAGCAAATCTATGGCTCTATCTTACATGAGGCACATTAGTGTTCTTTACCAACCACTCCTCACTTAGAGTGGCCAGAATATGGTCTTGCTTGAACAAGACACGCTCCATTATAATAAACTTAGGAAATTCAAGATTTATTACAAATTCTTTAATATCTTCAAGTGCTGTATTTCAGGACCTCATAATAAAGTTCAAGGAATACACCCCATTTATCATCACAATTTTTTTTTTTTTAAATTTGCAGTGAAGGAGGAAAAAAGAAAAACAGAAAAAAAAAAGAAAAACACTTGCAACTTCATCAAAAATATGAGATATTGTACACCCACACAATTCTTAACCTTCCAATTGTGTTAGTTTCTTCAGGGTGTCTAAAAGAGCAGCACTGACTTACAGTTAGTGCTCCTGATCTTCGCAATCAGAGGTGTATATTTTTAACATAGCCATCAAGCAGTTTCAAAACTTAATACTCAGTATGCCCAGGCACTGCCGTAAATATTGAACCAGGACATCACACAGGCAGCAATGCGAAGCACGCAGAAAGCCAGGCTAACCAGCTGGTCCAGGCTTCCTCCAAAACCACTCCAGTGAACGAGAGCTTAAGAATGCTCCAAACAGAGTCCTGAGCTGCAGCTACTGAGCCACTGGTTCAAAACAGGGCACCACAATCTAAACAATTATTCATAATGGGCACAAGCCAGATCAATCCTCTCTTCCAAATAAATTGTTATACATGTTATTTTTACAGTGTATCAAAACAATTGGATTCTACTGATTCTGCTGGTTCTTTAAGCCAAGGAAAACTGGGAAGCGAGGAACAGCATCTTCAGTGCAACAAGATAACCCATCACATGAACCACTATCACTTGTTTTCCACTCTGTAGCACAACATTCACTTAAACAGTGTTTGAGACAGTAAGGGTTTCCTTGTTACAATTTTTAGTTTATACCATTGAAACAGAAATAAGAAACTAAGGAAAAAAAAAAGAAAAAAAAAGAGCACAATACAAAGCCAGAAGTGGCAAGTACAAATACAGGAATGAAATACATGGTTTCCTTAGCTTTCAACTACTGAATAACATACAAAGCCAGATCTAAGTCAATCTTTCAGCTACTCATATGAATAATGCTTTAAACCCCAAAACAAGTTGCAATTTTCCCTTTGTAATGTATCTACCTATTTAAACTCAATCAGAGGCCTATATAGCTTGAGATATTTTAAACTAGAAGCAGCCATTCAACAACTGATCTAGCAGTGGATGCCTACAATCCCTTCATATTCATCCTTGGGCTTATTCTTTGCTATGCTGTGCCACAACTTCCCTTTGTTGGCTCTGTGGAAGGCTTTCTGGGGTATTCTCTTTACAGAAACACACAAACTGAATCCCGGTCTTCCACTTTCTGAGGCTACACTCATAGTGTGCATGCTTTGAAAACAGCCTGTTATTATCTCCCCTACCTCCACTTTGCTTACAACAGAAGAGTTAAACTCTACTCTCCCACCCCCCAACAGAAAAAAAGTAAGCTTAGCTAAGCATTTTCAGAAGGACATCTCTGTTTCTTCACATCCAACTTGGTTTCACTCCAACCCAGTAGCTCATCTATGGTACTACCACCCAACACACTTCAGGAACTGTGGGCACTGTGTTTTCAGTGACTTTGATCAGTAGGGTTTTCTTTTGGCAAAGTTGTGTGATAGTGTTGCAGAGTTCATAAAATGGAAAGACCTTTCAGGAATGGTAAAGTTTGTTTCCTTGAGATAATTAATCTCTGCATTTGCCTGACACTCATGTTTCATAATTGCGTGAAGACTAGCTGTATCCAGTTTCTGCCATTTGTTCTGTTTTGTGATTTTTATTGCCCTTGTGACTTTAAAGCCACAGCTGTCAAGGGCATCCATGGACTAAAATAATTTTTTTATTTTTTTATTTTTTTTTTTACATAGCTGACTCTCAGTACCTTAATGGCTTTTAAAAAAGAAAAAAAGTAGGATCAAAGGCCTGAAAATAACACTGGAATGTAACTAAGAACCAGTAAGTAAGCCCTATATGACACAAGAAACCCAAGCCACAGCCAACTCTCAGTAGTTTAACTCTGAACTACCTGAAGCTACTGCTTGAGCTTCATAATCAGATGCAGTCAATTACCCTCATCTGGATATACGGAAGGCATGAGTTGACATGATACCTTATCTAGGAAGTAAGGATATTTCTTATAATGTGTGAGATGAAGAAAGGTAAGAGAGATCAAAATATCCACCAATATATCTTTTTTGTTTATCTATGCTTGCTAGGGAATCAAACATGGGTTGCAAGCCAGACTGAAGCGATGTCATGATGAACAATCAGCGTGTGTCAATCTTTTCACTCCAAAAATTTGTATGCGGTCTGACTTTTTTATCGTGGTGGAAGAAATTGAGAACAAGATACACAGCCACACATCATCTGGTAAATAGTGGGCAGATAAACCCCATTTTCTCACGTTCTCTCTCCCATTAGTGGGGAAAGTCTTGTAAGAGATTCAGGAAGAAGGGTAGCACTGGTCACATCAGCCCCCTGAGCTGGAGGTCAAAGAGAAGAAACTATCTCCTGTCACCACTGCACACAAAGTGGAGCTTTGTAAATGCTGAATCATCAACTCTTTCTGTATCAGAGGTGGACTAACAATTCATTCTTTCAGACTGTAGAAGGGGGGGAAACCCTATCGTGACAATTAAATCAGCACTGTACGGTACATTTAACTACGCTGACTTCTCTCTTAAAGAGATCACCACAGGTATGTGGCCATGGTATTCCAAGTGAGTCACTGCGATTGGAAATTAAGAAAAAATATTCCTGTTCATCCTCATCAGCCTGTTTCTGAACCCTTAAATAATTCTAACACATATGCACAAAGAGAGATCCTATACACACTAAGGATTTAGAAACGCCAAGACTTGTATTATAAAATAAATGCTTTCAGATAGAGAAAACCTTCCAAGATATTCCAAAGATTTCACATACCCACAACTGAGAAATATCAGTTCTTCTCCATTATCGTCTGAATTTCTACCACAAAGATTGAAAGAGTCTCAAATTTGCAACTTACATTTCAAAACTAGAGAGCACACAGTATGGCAAGATAACGTTAAAAGCAAATGAACCTGCATTCAGTGCATTTCCTTTCTAGTTCCTATTAAAAAATGGGAATGAAATGGTTGGTACAGCAATCAAGATAGGTTAAATTGTAATAACAGTTCTTACCACAATCTAATACTTAAGCATCCATGCACCTTACATGTGACTGGAATTTTTCAGGGTTTTAAGAGTTTACTACCACACCTAGCAATAACATTAATACTAACGGAAGGTGTATGTTCCAAGGATAATCTAACACTCAAGTAAAACAAACAAAATACTAAAAAAAAAGTAAAAAAACCCACCAAGAAACACATGGGTAGATGTCTGTGTCAAGAGATACATGTATTCAACTACTACTAGACATGTATATTACAGCTATGAAGAGCACATCATTGGTTTTTGTTTGGTGGGGTTTTTAAATCCTGAAGAATTCTAGAATATTTCACAGAGCACAGAGCGCCACATAAAGAGCCTGTCATTGCAATTAACAGGATTTTTTAAAAGATGTTTTCACAGCTTCACTTGAATCTCAAATTACTATTGTTGTTGTTTTAAGCAGGATATGAATAACTGGTGACTAACAGCCCTGTTGTACCTGTTGTAATACAGTTTACCAGTGCACTGATGAAATTAGAAGAACAATGACTAATAATGCAAGATGTATTCACATTCAACACTGAATACTGACCATTTCTCCCCCCCCCTTTTTTTTTTTTTAATATACACCTCTCAGTCTAGATAACAACAACCACTGTTCAGTTAAGACTTGCAAAATATAGTGAATGAGGAATTCTAACTGGTCTAAAGTGGCCTTTTCTGTACAGAAATATTAACAAGAAAATTCCTTCAGAGTGAAGGTTCCTATAATCCACGATCATCCACAATTCACAGATATCATCTATCATCAATGCAACGCCAATGGGCAAGAGAGGCAGGTTTTGAACACACTTAGAATTGTTCATCTAATGTTCTTCTAGGATTTTCTCCATATAATATAAACATGCAGTGATATAAGATAATTCAAATATCTGGAAAAAGTCACTGGTTTTCCTCCCCAATTTCTACTTTACCACTGACAGGACTTTATTCGTACCATAATAAGCCCATCTCAACATCTGGAAAGTGATAAGAAGTTGGAGAATTTGAAATTCTGCTGGTCATTTATTCACATTTATTTTCTTCCAAACTGCAACTTAGTCTCTGAATTTCAAAAAATAAATTTAAAACATGAGGAAATTATAGCATATATTCAAGAAAAGCTCCCAGGAAAGGTTGTTAAATTTTAACTCAGGAGTGGGATTAAAAACTTCTCAAATTGCTCCACAACACCAATACTGTAAGAATTGTAAAATTATTTGTCCTAGGAAACTATAAAGTCGAGTACAAAATGACCCAGTATGAAATAACCCTTCACTCTCCTGCAGACTCAGTATATTATAGCAACAAAAATAATACATTCTTTGCACACAAAAATTCCTAATTTCCAAAATATTTCAACAAAATAGTTTTAAGAATATCATCTTACTGCTGGAAGCTTCAGAGTCTTTTGGCTTGAACAGCATCCTTAACATTATCAATAGGCCCAATGGGATCAACATCTGACCTCTAACGCTTGCTAAAGGTACTCAAATTATCACTGAGAACATAATGCAGGGTTGGAGTATGTGTGATTTCCTTTCACCTAGTTTATCTAGCGCTTACACTGTTTTGTAGATTAGAACAAGCCTCCTTTCTCTATTGTTGTTGTTAGTGTAGTGGAATGCACAACAACAACAGATCATGCAGATACTGTCATCAAAAAGCAGTAAAGTGGAAATATGGTAAAATGACATTATTTCTTATGGTCAGCCAAGGAAGAAAAATACTGTGACACAGTGACGTAAGCTGATTTATACAAGTGCACAAGCCATCATGTACAGGTCCAGAACTGGCACACATTATACATAAATATATAATAATGTTTTAATCATCAATTAATGAATTTAAACCCACCTTGAAACACATCAGAGATTACATTAATAGCCAGACCACATCTACTCTCTTTTCCTTTACTGCTTTTTTTCTTTCATATAGTATCTTTACATGACACTATGTACTCAGAGGTTTCAGGAGGTGACGGTAAGGTCCAATATTAGAAGACACAGCACAGACACCCGTGGGAGAGAAGGGGTTACTCCCATTGGAGAAGCAGGTGTCTTTACTACATGAAAATGACAGGAAATGGGCCTAAAGCTACAGAGAAACTAAAGGTAACCTCAAATAAAAGCTGCTTACCTGGTTCGTGACCTGAAAAGCAAGCAGAAAACAGAAGAGAGTTAAGACCCCTGTTAGATCCGCAGGCTAAGACCTCCCCCGCTCCCTGTCCCCACTAGCCATCCCTCAGCCCGCGATGCTGAGCCCGGAGCGGCCCCAAGCCCTCTCCCCTCCGCCATCCTTCCTCTCCCTGCCTCCTTCCTTCCCTCCTTCCCTCCCGCCAGCAGCCCGCCCGCCCGGGCAGCCGGCAGCTCTCCCCCCACCCGGGCACTCACGTCGGGGTTGGCCTCCAGAGGCAGCCAGCGATGGGGCTCCATGGCGATGGCGGTGGGGCGGCTCCCGGTACCGGCACTGGGCTGAACCTCGCAGCACGGCACTGACAGTACTTCACACCGCCTCGCCTTAGACCTGACCCGGAACCGCACCACCGAGCTGTGCGGGAAAGGGGGGAAGAGCGACGAAGAAGCCAACCCTCCCGCGCCCCCACGCACACCTTTGCACCGCTCCGGAGCGGCCGGCCGAGGCGACGTACGTAGCGATGAACGCCTTCCCCCGGGTGCTGCGAGCAACGACGACCCGAAGACTTCCCGCTTTCCACCCTCTTGGCTCCCCCCGGCAATGGACTGTCCCAGCGGGGCAAGGGGTGGTGCCTCGGCCGCCCCGCCCCGCGCTTGCTCCCAACCGTCGGGGCCTGCGTGGTGCGCAGGAGCCGCCAGGGGGCGCCCCCCTCCCCCCGGCCGTTCGTTCGCGGGGAACAGCGGAGCCCGGGCGCGCCGCGGCCCCGGCGGCAACCGGAGGTGGATGGGAGGCAGGCACCAAGGGCTTCAAGAGCCGGACCCCTCCGAAACGGCCGGAACCATAGCCGTTCACCGACGGTGAGGGACAGACTGCGTTCAGGAAAATACACCCGTGGGAACGGGACAGACCACGGAGCGAGACGGGACAAAGGGATTCAGGCGGAACCGTAAAGCAGGGGCAGTGAGCCCCTCGCTGTGAGCTACCTCCATATCGCCTGGGAAGACTTCAGTGCGTGTAGCAGTAAGGACACAGGTGGCGAGGTCCCCTTATGATCTGCTGAAAATTACTGCAAAATGTGTTAAACCCGATTAAAAAATCGTATTTCTCTTCTAAAGCCGCAAATCCCCTTGTACTTTCCCATCTCGGGAGCATAAACATACCATTTCTTGGCCTTTTGGCTGAGAACAAGCACAGCATAATATATCCATATTCCATACAGTGTAATACACATTTTATATCTATACATACCAGATTTAGCATTAAGCCTTCTTTCAAGCTAACTCGGAAAAGCTAAAAATGAAGGAACGCACCCTTGGCCCCAACCCTCCCCTTGCCTGGGGCCTTGCGTTTTTCAGAAGTAGACATTTAGACAAGGTTTTTTGGTGGAAGCCCATGAGCTTGACCTTCAGGCCTGCCCAGAAAGACCTTGGGCAGCAGGAAGCAGGTGGCCGGACACTTGTGTAAAGTCTAGGGTGAGCAGAGGCTGCACGGAAGATAGAAACTGTGCCAGTTCACAGGCAAAATCAGAGTGCAGTGAGACAGGCAAGCAGTATAATATGAGCAAATGGTGTTTCTAGGTGCTGTTAAGATGGCAGTATGGAAGTGCCAGGCGGCCAGAAAGGTAGGGTGTTGGGGATACTGCTCAGCTGGGGGCCCAGGCACTGGACACACCCAGTTAGCTGACATACTTCCTCCTGTCAGCCCAAATTCTTTTTGAAGAACTTGGTGAAGTTCCTTGGAGTGTTGATGCAAATGACACCCCGTTCTGTAAATGTTAAGTTTGTGAAATGGAATAAATTACCAAATGATGTTTTTATTTTATTTTACCCCCTGTAATCACTTAGCAGGACTACGGTGATGCTACATGCCTGTGCCTGAAGCTTCTGTATTGACCTATTGACAATACTGCAGCGTATCTCTTCAGCGATCCAGTCTACTTGTAGCTCATGAGATTTGTCTTCCAGTTTCTATACCACGTGTCTCCTCACATTAAGTTCTTGGTCCTTGTCTAGCTAAAAGATGAGCCTGTGCTGTCAGATCACCATCACAGTCCGCATCTATCTTCCCCTGCCACGAAAAGCTTCACAGAGCACACTTACAGAAGGCAGAATTTTCTCAAGATACACAGTTTAATTCTGTGGATGGGCAGACAAGCCAAAATCGTGACATACTTCACCACCCTCTATTCCACATTCAAAGAACTAAGCGCATGTTTACCCGTTGATGAAAATAACCCCCAAATAACTCCAAATTTCAGCAAATGATTCTGTAATTACCAAACCAACAAGATATTCAACTTCACATCTATCTCCGCATCTTGGAGAAAGAATAAAAAGTAACATAACAAATATTAGTCATAGTGCTAAAGGCATTACTAAGAGACTTGATGAAATTGTAATATAAAATAATATGTAAAGTTCTCTAGATAACAAAGTATGTAATAGAGTTACCTAAGTTAAGAACAAAGAGATTGTTAAGTCAAGTCCTTGCTATCACAGACAGATCTTACCAGTACGTACATTGCTAGTGTTTTGACAATCATGAGGTCATAAAAACACATACTACTCAAAAACATTTGCACACTTAATTAGATACTTTAAAAGGGAGAGGCCAGGATCAGACAGACCATAAATGTATAAAGCTCATAAACACACACCATGTTCCACAATAATACTCTTTTCCTGAAATATCTTCTAAATTCTTTCATTAACATTTACTGAAATACATAATTTTAAACTAGCGAGCCCTACTGCGTGACAAGTTATGTTCTACCATTCTGTCAAAGTCTTACAATTGATCTACTGAGCTTGTAGCATTACCTATAGAAAAAAAGCTAAAAGCAAATGTAAAACTGGTTACTAGAGAAATCTGAGAATATTTGCTATTTTTAAAAGTTGAAACTGGTGAAGGATTAGTATTGTTTTAGGGGTCCAGACACACCCCAAACAGTTCAGTATGTAAAGCTTACTGAACATGGTTTTAGCTGTGTTTTTACAATAAATGGCCATTTTCCCATTAAACTGAATACACAGTTTATCTACATGAATCATTCATGAACTGCAAAGTTTATTTGGTGTACAGACCAATTCCACAATACACCTGTACAAAATATTGCCTATGTATCTGTACTAAGTTCAGTACTCCACACGTGCTGCAGGCACACAGAACAGTGCATGTTTATGTGCCTAAGACTGTACGAGGAGCACCAAGAAAACCCTGACACCAGTTAACAATAAACCGAACCAAGTAAACAACTTGTTGCGCAAACCAGGTGTGACTTGAAATGGCATTTCCAAAGCACTCCCCAAATGATTCTCACACCAGCACGATTTCCCAAGCCATCGCTAGTGTAAGCACCAGCAGTGCCTGCAGTGGGAGAGCACGGCCGGCCTGAGGCGAAGAACGGGTAGGCCGAGCAGGGCCGGCCTGAGGTGAAGCACGGGTAGGCCATAGCCT
This sequence comes from Grus americana, assembly GCF_028858705.1. Classification (NCBI taxonomy): domain Eukaryota; kingdom Metazoa; phylum Chordata; class Aves; order Gruiformes; family Gruidae; genus Grus; species Grus americana. The sequence continues at coordinate 173,647,207 of NC_072852.1, forward strand.
GCAATGCCCTGAGCCATCATGCGCTGGTGACCTTTTCCACCTGCTGCCTGCAGACTCAAAAGTCTCATAAAACACCGTCTCGGTTTTACTTGCAACTATTTAAGAAGCGATTTACTTGGAAAAATCGCCCCGGCGAGACTCACACCCACTCAGCGTCGAGGCGGGATAAACGAAGCGGAAGACAGAGGCCCGCGCGCGGGCAGGCTCCGCCCTCCCCGGGGGCAATTGCGCATGCGCCCTGTCGGCAGCCAATAAGAGCGAGGCCGCTGGCCCTGTCTCGCTCTGGTATTGCATGGAGCCAATCAGGGCAGCGAGGGTTGTGTGGCGGAAGTTGGGCTTTGGCGGATGCGCGGCGCTATGGCCTCCGGTTCAGCTGTGGTGCTTGCGCGAGCGCTGGAGGCGCTGGGTGAGGCGGCGGGGAGGGGATCCCGGTGTGGGGGCGGATGGGAGTTGAGGGGGAGCTGGGCCCACCCAGGCCCGCAGGGTAGGATGTGGAAGGGTGCGCGGCCGGCCGCGGGCGTTCCTCTCTCCTGAGGGCTTAGCCGGGAGGCCGCCCCGCGGAGCCACCTCACACAGGGCCCGGGGCGCGCCGTTCCCGCTGGGTCCTGGCGAAGGCTTCTGGTGAGCCAGCGGGGGCCTTCCCTGGCTGTCCGCGGGTCGCCTGGGGCCGCTGGGAGGCCTGGATGTAGCAGCGTGGCCTTAGGGAGAGGAGCGGTCCAGTGGTGCCGGTGCCAGGGGGCAGCCCTGGGTATGTCTGGCTTCCCGGTGAGCTGAGGGTCTTGGTGCGGATACTGCCCTTCGGGGTCGGGGGGAGTTATTCGGGGCTGTCAAACTGCAGTTGCATAGACTCAGTCTGGGGCTCTGAGGCCTTGTGGAATCCCTCCTATTAGACTTGGGATGCTGAGCAGGTTACGTTAATGCGATTCAGGACAAACTCCTTTAAAGAAAGCCTTGCTTTTAAGGTAAATGCATGATGACCTAGGAATTATTCAGAGAGAGATTAGATTTATTGCTATGATACTTTAAAGATTTGCTTCTGATCACTGCTGCTTGTGTTTTGCAGATGTTGGTGGTGCAGCAGATAAGATTAATTTAATACCTCAAGACTTTTTTGCAGAACTTGTAAGTAGGGCAATAAATGGGATGTGGAAGGGTTTCTGGCACTCTTTGATTCTAGGAAACCTTTTTGTTCAAGCTCTTTGTTTTTTGTCTTGCAAGGGGAATCTTATGTATGTGGTAGCTTAGATTTACATGACTGATAAAATGGATCAGTCCTGCTAAAAGCAATGGGACTGCTTTAAATTTATATTTTTATAACAGAAGATTTTTAAAAGCTTTTTTTTGCCTTTCATCTAAATGAGATATCAAGCTAGCTTGTCTAGAAAACATTCAGCTTGTTTGCTGTAGTGTGAACTGAAACAGGATGACTGTTCAGTTAGTATGAAAATGGTGTGTTAAATAGGAATAGCTAGTGAGGTAGTAACTAAAAGTCTTGAGTGAGTTTATTTGCTTTTCTTGGATTTTATGTAATTTTAAAAACCGTCATTTCAATGACTTTATTTTTCAATCAGTATTTAAAGCATGTTCCTGTTGTCCATTTCTGCATTATCTATTTTTTGTTTTGTAATCTCCTACTATTCAAACTAGCTTTTTTCTTGCATAGTAAAATACACATTAAGAATGTTTTCAAACTTACTTTCTTTACAGTGTGAACAAATAATTCAACACCTGAACCATAAGATCCCAGGTGTAGATACAGCTGAACTATGTCAGGTAGGTTTGGGTACTAGCAGTTATAAGCAAGTATATTAGCTGTATATGCTGTACAGGATGGCTTCCCCAAGTCAATTTTTTTGTATGTGTATATATACAAAGAGGTTTTTACTAATGCATAATTTATTATTATTTGTAACTGTTTGAACATTCTGTTTCCAGAGAATTCAAACATCTGGGATTGAGATTAATGTTGGTGACCTGGCAAAAATAGCTAATGTTGTTTCCTTTCTATTTAGGTAAGCACAAAATAATTTACTTTACCTCATGCCTTTTTTTCCTTCTACCACAACTTAATAGTGGTATTAAAAAGTGACATCAAATGTGGGTATAAAATGAGCTGATGTGGGAAAAGGGTGGAAGTTTTTAACTCTCAGTACACAAAAAAGAACTTTTGGGTTTAGTTCATGTTTTTAAATGTGTTGTTACCTAATATATAGTCTTACTTGTAATAAAAAAAACTGAGAAGAGGAAATTGTTCTAAGATTCTGTCTGCAAGCTTTAGAACTACTGGAAAAATAAGAGGAAGCTGAGTCAGCTAGACTGTTGCCTGAAAAAAGCATGTTCTAAAAATCTTCTTGTTTCTTAGAGATTAGAAACAGGCATTTGTGCCTGTTCGAAGGGCACAGTTTCATAATGTTGAAGTCTGCTGTGGTTAAGGCAGAGGTTTTAGGTAGTATGTTCAGCTGTTGTTTTGCTGTAAGTTTTTCTGTTTTCAGAAAGATAAATTGTTTAAATACCAGATATTAAGAGAACAAGCAAGATCTTGAAAATTTTATGTAACATTAATATGACTGAAGAAAATATACCAGTGGAAATTTAACATTCTACTCTTTCATCTATAAAATACAAAGCCTTAAATTATATTAGACCATGCTACTTGGAGGACCAATTCTTTTTCTCTTTTATTAATGGCTCTTTAAGAGGAGTGGATCTGCATGGACAAACCTAGGGTGGGAATTTTTTTACCTATTTCTGTAGAGGAAATGGAGTGGCAGTTTTCCTCTAGACTTGCTGCCTTTTCATTTGAGGGTTTATTGCATCATTTGACTCCTGTTAGTACCAATTATACCATTACCTAGAGGTCCTTACTTGCCTTTTGGTGATGCTTAAATTACCTTTCCTAAGTGTTTAATTGAACAACTGCCTTGTTTCTAAAGTGATAATATTAACTGCTCTATGCACATGTATTTCACTGAATTAAGCCTTTTTTCAGTTGCAACAGCACTTGGAGGCTGTGATTATTTTTGTTTTAATTTAATTGTTGTGCAAAGCTTGGTCTCTGCCTATTAAGACACATTAAAAGTCAAGTCATGTTGGTTTTTGCATGTGGATACAAAAGATCCGTAAAATATTCTGGAAAAAAACCCACAGGCTGCCTGGTCATTGTAAAGTATATAGGCACATAAAGCAGAAATAAAAAATTGCCTATTTGGGGTGAAGCAAGAAATTTTATTAAATTAATGGAGAATGAAACTGATGCAATGTTCTTTGGATATACCTATAGCACAGCAGCCAGAAACAGTCTCTCTACGGAAGAACTCGTCACCACCTTGGGCAATGCAGTCACTGCGCTACCAAAACATGCTGTTCAAGTTATTCGTCATGTGTGGAATGAACATGGTAAATCCATTAGTGTGTCAGAAGATGCAAGAAATATGGCCACACTGGGGCAGGTAACTAAATGACAAAGTGCAGTTGAGCTAACTATTAACTCTTCAGAAATGTCAGTGCTTCACTGTGTATGTTGTATTGTCAAGCACATGGTGGTATCTTGACTGCTGAAAACTTTCCTACACGCATATATATATATATATATATATTGCCAAATGTCCACCCAGATAAAGAAGCATATACAATAAAGGTTGTCTAAATGCTGAACAGTTTTCTAATATTATTGTTTGGATGATAAAGTCACATTTTATACCTTCAAAAAAATTAGTGCTGCGTAGTACTATTAGGGAAGGTGAGTGGTAGTCAGCATGGCAGATAATTGTATTAGCTGTTTATGTAAATCTGTTTTAAATGTAATTTGAATTGTTCTTTAGAGTTGATAACACCAGCAATTGATTGTTTTATTCTTTGTCTCCCTTATCCTTAAAAAAAGTTTAAACTTTCTGTCAATTTTCATCATTTGTTTTTTTTTGGTTTTTGAAAAAATAACATGGAGCATATTTGCATTTTAAGATTTTTTTTCCTAACAGTTTAAAAGAATATATAATTAGGAGGAAAAAAACATCTTTGAGGCTGGATAGTAAGCTTCTACAGGCTCTTTTCACTTCTTTATTCAACAGTTCTGTCTATCATAAAAGGTTAAAAATAACTTACCTGTCTGAAATGTATTTATGATATACTCTGATTTATCTGTAATACAGTTATGAAATGCCTTAATTTTATTTCCATTATTACTATTACAAAATTTTTGTGCAGTCTGAGGTTTTTCTCATGTTTCCACTTGATTTAGAAACTTCTGAAAAAGAAAACAAACAAACAAAACCCACATAACAAATGCATGAATGATATACAAGCCAGGTGAACTCTGTGGCTCAGGCCCCTCTTACTAGAGCTTGAAATAGACTGTACTTGACTATTGACAGTACTTGAATAAGGAAACAGATTAAGTGAAGTAACTTATTAAATTGCTTATTTTTTCAATATTAAAAGGAAGGGCAGGTGTTTTTGTATTCACAATAATATCTGAATGCATATGTTTGTTTTCCATTTGGGGCTCTAGATGTCTTACATTGTCTGTAAAACATCTATCAAAGAGAATAGCAGTGGTAGGCTAGATCTTTCTTTAACACTGTTTCCAATTATTTTCTTCTTTGTAGTTTGTAGATATTAAATGGAAACTGGGAGTCGCCATGAGCTCTGACACCTGCAGATCTCTGAAGTATCCTTATGTTACAGTGATGTTAAAAGTGGCAGATCCTTCAGGACAAATAACAGACAAATCTTTTGAAATGACGATCCCACAGTTCAAGGTCTGTAATCCGTGTTACTTGATTCAGTTTCTTAAAAACAACAGTGACGTTGTGAAGGAGCAACTGTATACCTTGATGCATACGTTTGTGTTGCTTATTTACTAATACAGTCATTCAGAGATGAAGCATTAAATAAGTATTTAGTGTCAGTGTTTTAAATCATTATTTCATAGCACTTAGTTCTATATCACTCATCTGAAATTGTTAATTTAGCAGTAATTTATCTGTTCTCTTACAAATAAGCTAACAACTGAAGACATAAAGACTTCTCGATCTTTCTTATCAACTGTCACTCTGCCTTACTAAAAATGGATAGAATATTCTAAATCTATAGAATGGGTCCCCAGCCTCAAAATTTAAAACTTGGGTTAAGCCTCACATTTACTAATGATTAGTAATGGAGGTCAGTCTGCTTTGTCACCACTGGCTCTTAGATGCTATGCCTTAATGAACTTACATAACTTTGTTTAATTTTGCATAAATGTGGCACTTGTGTTGGCTTTCCTATTTAAAGTGGGAACACAACACTAGGAGTATCATACAAGCTTACAAATAAATCCTTGGAGTTGGACTAGCAGGAATTTGAAAAGAATATTTGGAATCCTTAGGTGTTGTGAAATGTTGTATTAATTCTGACTGAAATCTATTTAATAATTTGCTGTTCAACTACTGTAAGAAATGGATGCTATACCTGAGAAGCCTGGATTGTTTCAGCTGGGAATAGAAACATCTGTGTGAGAAGGTTTTTTGGGGGGTTTTGTGAGAGCTACTTTGTATTTTTTCTTTCAGAGAATCTTCTCCTATTATTAGGCAAACCCATGCAAATAAGGCATCACCTGTGTAGATTTAATAGTGAATATGCCCAAATGCCAACCAGCCCACAAAAGGAAAAGCAGAAACTTTCAGTTCTGGAGGAAGGAGGGAATGTGAGAAACATGAGTTGTGATTTTTGTGTAATGTGCTAGTCTGAACTACAGTTCAAGCTTTTCTTCAAGTAACTGAAATTTATCTTAACTCTTGCTTTTTAGAACTTCTTCAGACAGTTCAAGGAAATGGCGGCTGTTCTTGAAACAGTTTGAAGAGAACTCTTATTTACAGTGAAATTTTGGACAGACTTAGATCAAGTAAATTTTCCAGTTCTACACAGGGAATAAAGTGCCATTTTTCAGCAAGGTATGTATCCTTGTCTTTTTGACAGGTATTTGTCATCATCTTTGTATTGCTGTGAAGATTTCTTCGCTTTTGAATACTTGAAGCCAACTCTGCAGTGTTTGTGAAAATGTGTTCAGCTTTGTTCATCCGGGTAGACAAAAGATCAGGATGTGTATGGAGAAGCATCACTGTAGACTTTCTAATATCCAAGAGTGAGAAACTACATGTGAGAAACTATACATTTAACTCTGGGATGCGGAAAGACACCTGAAAATGTTGGCTGGGAAGATACCAAGGGAAGTGTAAATCCCATGTTAACACTCTTGTCTGTAAAATTGAGATGCGCTTGGACTTAACAATACTACTACGTATAAGGAGTACATGAAGTTAGACATAACAAGTATACAGTTATTCTTGAAGAACAGCAATGTCAAGTAATTCGTTGCAGGTATTTGCAGACCTGACTTCTGGTCTTTTAATAACTGGACAATGTACTTGTCCTAACAGCTTGTTTATTTCAAATACTTACTTCCCACCACCTAGGCTTATAAAATCTGAGTTAATGCATTAAGGTTTTCTGGAGACCCAAAATTTATTCTCTGAAATGAAGCCCAGAGGCTAATTTTAAATGTAGAAAGGTGAATTTAATTAAAAAACATTTTAATATATTTTTGCCTTTGCATTTAATCCAGGTCTAATCTGTGGCACTCTGATGTTTTGATCAGCAGTCTGCTTTCTAATTGAATTAGAATATTGGTGTAGTTGCCTGTCTCCAAGCTCTGAACTAGACAAGTCAAGAGGAAACTTGAAAATTCAGGCTGGAGCGTTAGCCAAGCACATCAGAGAAAGAACCACAATAAAAGTACAAGCAGCAAAGAAATCTTGCTGATTGTGTGGCAGGAGTCCACTGGACTGTGTTGTGCACGCTCGCTCTCGGAGAATGTCCTAACCAGCAAAATTTTGACTTTGATTCTGAAGAAAATGGTGGTGGGGGGTGGCATTTCCAAAGGAGGAGTGGTAAATCCAGTGTGCTTGCCTTGCTCTCTTCTTGGTTTTGTTTTACTTTTTTCTTGTTTTCCATAACCAAAACACAAACTGCAAATATAGTGGGATGTAATAAAAATACTGTTGCATTTCAAGATGTGCTGGTGTTGAATCTGAAGAGAAATTCATACTGATAAGCAGACTGAAGTTTATGCTGCAACTTCAGAATGGTAGAGACTGAGAACCAGTTTTACTGGGGCAGAACCTCAAGTGATTTTTTTAGGCCCTTTTAAGTGAGAAAAACCTACCTAATACACTTATATTTTTTTATTAACTTTTTTAGAAGCTGGCTGAAAGTCATTGATACAGGTTGTGCTTGCCTTTTTGTGTCATGAAAATAAGCTGCAGCACACTACACGTGCTGCATACTGCAATCCTTTCAGTAGAGATACACCCCCACTATTTGGGCATTATGCATGGTGCATAAGAACAGTACTTGGAGTTGCTTAGAAGCCCAAATAAGTGAAACAGCATTGGCTTTAACAAAAGATAGTAAAAGTTTTGGGCTGTGGCCATTGATCTGGATCTTTGTGCTGCTGAAGTCTGAGGTGTTTGCTTTGTGGCTGGGGAGAGCAGTTTGCTCTTTTCTGGGATCCTCTCAATGGAATGTCACAAAATGGTCTCCCTGTTTGCCTCTTCCCTTGTCTGCCTGCAAGGGCTCAGGGCTGAACATAGTGCAGAAAACCCCCAAACCTCTCTGTGTGTGGAAAAGTGATATGAGCAGCTGATTTTATTATTCTTTTTAAAATTTGCAGAAGTTGGAGTGTAAGGGCTGCTATAACTGGAAAACATTACCATGCTTTGGCCTAGTGAATTAATTGGTTTACATTAATGCAAGAGTTCCAGGAAAAGAATACTTTTTTAGTAAAGCTGGAGCCTTACAAATACTTCCCATTTATTCTAATGCACTTGAGTTCTTCATATAGCTGGAAATAGTTGTGTCTTCTTTGGAACTGGATGGAAAAGAAAATGTAATTAATCATGTCTTACATTCTAGAAACAGTAATTTAATAGATGCTAGAAGGTAATGAAAACTTTCAGTTGCCATTTTTGCTTGGTCCATCACCAAGAGGAGAAAGTTGGCAGCCTTTGAAAAGTATAACTTATGTTTTGTCAAGTCAAATATTCTAGAATATTCATTAATACATTTTAAATGTCCTTGAACTCCAGCATGTTATAATTCTGGCTGGAAGATGTCTGGACATGTGTGCTTGTACCAGTTTACTGTCTGAGAATTTTCAGAGGTGTTCATGGACATCTAGGAGATGTGATTAAAAGTTGGCTATGTACTCAAACTTCTGAGATTTGTCCTGATCACTATCAGTATGAATTCCTATACTGAGTAATGGAAGAATCAAGTACTTCATTAAAAAAAAAAAAAACAACTAAAAACCTAACAGTTTGCAGGGTAGCAATGTTAACATGTTCAAACAAGCTGTTGAATTTTTTGTCTATATGTGCAGAAACCAGATCTTCTCAAAAAGTATCAGGAGTCCTTGTGTGTTCCTAATTCTACTTGTTGATTGATATGAAATTGTATAACATGAATATTCTTTGTAAGCCCACAGTCATTAAACATATAGGTAACAAAGATAAAGATGGTCTGTATTTTGTTTTAAGCCTACCACATGAAAGTCTCTCATAAGTACTTTAATGGGTAAAGTTCAGGACTAGACTATGACTAAACTTCTTTCCTTATTAAATTAGGATGAAGTTCAGACTTTCTCTGTGGTGGGGTACCAAGCAGCTGAGGGATAACTGCAGGCTGCAAGGAATCTTTGTATTAATTACTTACAGCTAGACAAAATGTTGTATTGAACCAGGAGAAGACAGAGGCCAATTGAGATGAATGAAATTTTGCAACAAATTGCACTCAAGTGGTTTTCTTTTCTTAACTGTATCTAGGAGACAAGTAAACAATTTTTCTTGTCAACATTTGCCTGGAACAGAGCAAGGGGAAGGAAGGGGAGGGGGGGAAAGGGTCTTACACAGTAAGCAATCCCAAGGGAGGGAATAATGAAGGAATCTCCTGGCAATGACTGTCTGTCATCTTTATCACATTACTTTTTTTTTTTGCATTAGTTTCAAACACAGCCCACTAGCAGAAAGCTATTTTGTAGAAAAACGGAGAAAGGCCCACAGAAGCAGTGCACAAATGGCTCTAGTCATGTCTCTGCAGTAGTGTTACCTATCTAGCATCTGTGCAGTTTGGCCTAGTCATGGCCAATGTAAAAGCATGTCTCTGCTCCTGCTTCCACAAAATTGTACTGCCTTTCTTTAACCATGTTTTAAAGGTATAAACCTTGTTGCTCACTGTGAGCCCATCCCCCTTTAATTTTTACCTTCCCATTTTCAAGTGTTTGTTCTCTGTGTGAACACCTGAAGATACATTAGCTTGGACCAATTAAAAAACAAAGGTAGGTAATGATAAATTTGGGGGAGAGGAAGAATGTTGTTTCTTCTTGCTGCCTATCCTCTTCCCTATCATATTTGAATGTTTTATTACCCTCTTAACTGTGGGTATAATGAGAGGGTAATTTCCAGTCCTTTGCAGAGGCATGCAGGGTTCTTCTGTTTAGCCCTCAGCACAAAAGTGCCTGAGTCATTTAATCTACCTGCAGCAAAAAAACCCTGCTCCACTTCTGAAGAATCTTTGCAAGAGGAGGAGGGACTTAAAATTCAGCAGCCTCTGTCCTCTCCAGTACCCTGCGGTTGATGATTATAGTGCTCGTTTCCCAGACAGATGTTTAGTAAAATGTAATATGACTGTTGTTTGGACTGGTAGCTTACTGGGCATTCACTCGATGAGGAAGTTGGATCTGTGCAGGTCGGTACATGACATGAGTGCCTTGACCTGGGTCAAGTTTGCACAGTATGCTGCTGCAGTCCTCCCTTCCTGAGGCTCGGTCACATCACAGCAAGTGGATGTGCTTGTCACTGTGCAATTTTGGCCACGTTTCCTTTTACTTTTGCTTCTACACGTTGTCTATACATACTCACCTAGTTCCACTTCCAGTCCTGGATGCTTTGAAAGACTTCCTGGCTCTTGTTTTCAAGGCTTTTCTGAGGGAAGGTGGAGAAATGACCCACCATTTGCACAGAGTTACTGGGATATGTCTGTTAATTATTTATGACTTTGTGTCATTGAGAAAGTAAGGAAGCTGAGATTGCTGATCTTCTCTGTGAAGGCTGATGTTAGTGTTTCTGGGTTTCCCCTTCCCTGTACTACATTCTCCTCCTCTGGCTAATTACGGTCTAGCTTGAGAACCATTTCTGTTCAAAATATGTAGGTGCCATAGTTTCCACACACTCTGTTAGTATTTACATTACAAATATTGTGACATTTATAAATTCAAAATTTCAGCATTTGTTTTGTACTCCACATATTGGGCTTTGGAACAGTAAGCTTTAATATGCATATTAAAAAAGGAAAATTCTATTTCATACAATAAATTTCTGTGCTGTATAGTATTTTAAGAGGAATTTGTCATAGCATTGGTCACCAGGTGGCACTGCTACATATAGTCTTGGTACATGGTAATCCTCTGAGAGCATGTCTGATGATAGAATAAGGACTTCTGGTTTTCTCCCCTGTGTAGCTTATATCTGGAACTGTACACCGTCATGTCGCCATAACTTCCATCCTACTTATTACATTGTAGGGAAATACTCTAACTGCTCTGTTAATTATTAAAAAGATGAGCGTAAAGATTTCCAGTGACATAACATTCAGCATTTTAATGATAACAGAATATATACCCTGCATTGTGTATTTGCAGTAACTTAAACCAGTAATTATACTAACACTTTTGCATTATGACTTGCTCTTTAAATAGTATCATGTTACATTTCTACTGATGCCTATTCTCATTTTACATTTTTTCCCTGTTTATACATCTCTGAAATAGATTTTTTTTTTTTCTAGATCTTGTTCATAGAATGAGCACTTCCATTTCTCTACCCAAGGTTTTCATGCAGTGTAACCACTCTAAAATCCTTCTTCCCTATTTTGTTCTGCAGCCTAGTTTTCAGTGCCTGGGCCACACTTAGGAATACACCTCTCCGCCACTGAAAGTGGCCTCCCCTGAGAACTACATCTGAATCTGAAAAATAACGTTCCGATGTTCTTGGTACTACCAAAGCTCCAAAGAATTCTTCTGTTCCCCATTAATGGGGCCAGAATGTCATCACTACTGTGTCTTAGGCAGGTTACAGTTGTCTTTCAAAGAAATATTCATCTGAGAGCTTTGCCAAATTAAAGCAAGACAGGCTTCCTTCCCAGTGCTGCTTCTGAACCAGCAAGTACTGGATGCTGCAAGCATGCATGAAGCTTGGGAGGGGTGTTAAGGTGTACATTTAACGTGAGTAGAGGAACATCAGCGCATGTCTTGCGTGAATCACGCAACTGTGAAGTGCTGCTTCTCGCAGTTGGGAACGTGGGCAGACAAGAGGTGCTCAGCAGTTGAGAGAGTCAAGACGACAGATGTCGATTTACCTAGGAGAGAGTCAAGGACAATGAGAAAGAGGATTAAGAGGTTCCCATCTGTTTGTTGGTTCCTTTTTTTTGGCAGCTATGCTGGTACTGTTCTTGGTATTGTGTTGGGACTACAAGTGCCCTCTTGTTCAAGGTAAGCTGTACCTTCTCTTACCAGGCACACAGTACTGACTTGTGAAGTTGCAATAACATTTTTAATAGCGATACACTGTTGAAGTCTTAACAGTATTTACATTTTCTTCTTGAAGAGACAGAATTTGTGACATTTGAAGTACTTTTGCCTTCAAAATGCATCTCTATTCTGTAGTATTTCTGCACTCTACTACAGATCTGCTAACCTTTCTAGCCTGTGGGTTATCCTTTGTAATAATTTATTTGTGGAATAATATAAAGATGTTCCTTTTAGCTTTGGCAATGGCAAGAAATCCTGTCTTAGTTTCCATTTCTGGAGATCTGGAGGGGACCAGGATCCCTTCCAAATCACAATACGAGGTAGTGGGCACTGTCAGGTAGAGAAGTAGACTCCAGCAGCCGCAGTACTCTCTCCTTCCTCACTTTTTTATTCTTCTTTGTACGTTACTGCAGTGGTCGGGGAATAGTAGGGAAGTAAATGTCTCCTTTATATAAAAGCAGAAATAATTAGGAATGTGGAAGTTCTTGTTGCAGAAGTTGTTCTATCTCCTGTAATAACCAGCTTTGCAACCAGCCTGAGCTGCTAACGGCCACCAAACTTTGTATTACCTCAACAACAGGGATTTTAGTAAGCTGATCTGATACCCTTTTTGGGGGGGAAAAAACCTTAAAAAAATTTTTAAAAATGCAGATTTCACCTGGAAAGATGCTATGATCACATCTAAGTACACAGGACTTGAGATTAAAATTTAGTTTTAAACAAAAAGCATTGTTGTTCACTGGATTCAAAGTCTGCTGTGCCAGAAAATTTCATGGGATGACTGTTACATGATAAAGTGATAAAAACAAGAATTTGCTCCACAATCAAATGCTTCTTGGAATAGAAATATAATAATTCAATGCATTGTCTCTCTTAATCAGTGCTCCATTAAACTGAATAACGATACACTGAACACAGACATAAAATGTGGTGGGTTGCCTTAAGTTCTAGAGATGTTTATGAAATTTCTAGGTAGGGATTATTCTCTTACGAACTTTGCTCATTTCAGTTCCCGTAAATCTGTTTTGGAGTGGTTCTTATTGGCAGAACAAATTATAATCTGTCATTACTATCAAAAAAGATTAGTGCCATTTGAGAAGGAGGGGAAAAAAAACCACCCAACCCCCTATCAGATTAATTTTTCATCACTTTTATTGTGTACAAATTGCAATGAGTATCTCCTGCTACTGACATGTCTCTACAAGACTGATATGTCTTATTCAAACCTTTGGTGTTACATTTTAAACTATATTAACCTCTACCTCCTGCAAAATACACAATTTTTATTATTTCTAGCGATGTTTTTACACACTTAATAGAGGAGGCGCCAGAGTTTCCCTAGCAGCTAAAGTTTAAAGTCTTGGTAATACGCCCAGTCTACTGAACTTACTTTTTAATGCTTCAATTATATTTCCAAAAGTTAATTCATTAGAGTCTTCAAATAAGACTGGGTAGTTTAAATCAATAAAATATTTTCTAAAGTACAAATGTCTATATCTCAGATCTTACTAAAAGGTGATCTGAGAGTAAAATAAAATTTGACTAGTTAAAAATAATGCAAATACGGTAGTGGACCTTGAAATCCCAGAGAGTTAAGTGACAGTGTTCTTAGAAGAGCAACAGGATGAGAAGCAAGTCCAGCTACAGGGCATATTACTGAAATAAAATACTCTAGTCCAAGGTGGTTTAAGTTATGCATAAATTATGGAATTGTAAAGTCAAGTCTACAGCTCCTCTAATAACTTAATATTTTTTTCTGCAATTAAAATTGTGGCTAGAAGGCTTAAGGGGATGGATAATTACTAGCAATTAACAGTCTGATCATGTGAGATGCTGAGGTTTTTCTGCTCCTGAAGAAATTACTGAGAACTGTGGTTGCTTACCATTTTGCAGGTTTAAATCCTTTAACACTGAAGATGAACTGATGATCCAGATATGATACATGAAATGGCTGCTGTGGTGTCATATGCAGAAACAGTATACATTATCTAGGTATTGTCTTAATGAACAAAACATGCTTCCTTTTAATAAACAGAAGGAGAATATACTTATACATGTTATTTGGAAAAATAATCTTTACGTCTAGCACTCCACTGACAGGCATATTGAATCCAAAATGTTCAGAGGCAGTTATTTACATTTAGTTTACTGTATCCATGGTCCCTTCAATACCATACCTTATTTTGAAAGATTTTGTATCTAATGTCTGTTTAGCCAACAGAAATCAATGGCAGGTTACTAACCGTTCAAGAAAGTCTGACTGGGTATGTGGGCAGTTTATATTTGACCAACTGAACATGTATTTGCAGCACATGATATGGCAATTGAGCATAGTACTTTATGTACTGTAGATCTCCCAATCTAGTTTTTACTGTGAATTTTACAATTTGTTTCAAGAAGCTTGGCAAATAATAATAATTAAAATTTGTGGCCTCTCATCAGAGGCTTTGTCCGTCATGTCTCTGCATAGGTTCTGCATTTACACTTCTTTCCCTTTGGGTGACCTGGAGAAGGCTGCTCTTTCATCAAGAACAGACATGTATTTTCAAAGCTCTGTGGGTAAAGGCTATGGCAAGTTGCTTTCTTCTCTATCCCAAAGTTGCTGATTCCCATTAACTGAGCTATAAGGATTATATAGTTTAGGCTAATTCCTAACTATATTGTGCAAAGAATTACAGGATGATGCTTTTGTTGCCATTATAGTTTTTATTTATAGTTATTTATATTTTTGTTGCCATTATAGTTTATTATAGTTTTAAACACTAGGGGAGAAATTACATGAGAAGCATGTCAGAAGTCATTGGCAAAGGAATACTGTGCTCAATATGAGAGAAATTAGGAAGTTTTAACTTAAAGGTGCATGAAATCTTACAAATGAAAAGAAATGAGAAAAGGGGATCAACGTCAAGAAGAAAAGTTATGTAACTAAAGGACTGAGTTTCTAATGAAACACTCTTAATGAGATGGGGGGATAAAAAGTGGTAGGCAGATTAAAGGATAAGAAAGAAATGATGAAGTAAATGGATAAAGGTAATGGACAGCTAAGAGGGATTATTATGAAGAATCGATTCAGAGAGACATAAAACGCTGAAGCGAGAAGAAAGCATGAAAACTTTGGATTAACATCTGAGAATTTGATTTTGAAGGTAGTTAAAATATTAGTGGTAGAGTGTATATAGATTAGTTTTGTCTTAAAAGGGATTTGTATAAAAAGTTCAATAATAAAAATTAATTAGGTCAAAATAACTAGTTCTTGTATCATATCAAATCACCCAACTGGAGGAGAAACCAAACAGCTTTACGTAACTGGCGCAATGGTGACAATTTAAGAATTTCAGATTAATTTTCCACATTTCATTCCTCACAGTTCTACCTGATGATTTGTACAAATTGAAGTATTCCTTAGCAGCTGAAAACCCAGCTCTGTAGTGTCTTCAAGTGAAGGCTTCTTGTTCCATTTGAACAATGTGAGAGCATCAATGGATCTGTGATTGCTTAAAAGAATTTCAGCCTCTTTTTGCTGGTTTTTTAACGTATTCACAATTGTCTTCACATTTCCTGATTATTATTAATAATTTGTATCACCCAGCACCTAAAAGCCTAGGTGGTTGTCTCAAACCTGGTTTTGGTAGGTCTTAGCGAAATATAATACAAAGGGATCTAATTGCCTTGGACATGGTGTTTGTAAGCAGCTTGTAAGCAAGTTTGTAAGCATTCAGTATGTTGCAGCCTCCCCCTTAAGTTGCTTCATTAGAGCCATTTCATGATTATCCCATCTAAAATCATTGCAACAGAATGCATGAGGGGGTTTTGCCACTCTTAGTGCAAACCAAGTGTTCAGTTCACTACACCTGGTAATTTAAATCAGTCTTTGCGCTCAAGTGACTGAATTGCAGCTTCATGCTCCGGATGAATCATCTAACCAACCGTTCCCCAAAGGAGCGAGTATTCTTACTGCCCTCTTCACCCCCCAGCAGCTATTCCCGCTTCCTTTGTGCCAACAGCGGTGTCTGTATGAGTGCTGTCACTTAGATTAGAGGTGGCTGACAGAACTGAACTGGCAGAAAACGAGCAGTTCACCGCAGCATCAAACCAGTGCCAGCGCTGCTGCCAGGAAGCGAATGGGTCTTCTCCCACGTGCGCTGTTAGAAGATCCCAGCCGCTCCCAAACTGTCATCCCGCAATGCCGGAGCATAAAATCTCAAGTAATGTTCTCAGCTTAAGGCTTAATGCTAACAATTTTTTTTTTCTGGGGGGTTTGTGATCCAAAAAATTTGGCCATTATTATTCTAATGCAGTTCAGATGTTAATGTGTGTGAAAATAGTCAGCTTGGGAAAGCAATTCCATTCTGGCTTTGACTTGTACCATTGCAGCAAATATTAAAGCTGGTGTCCAGCCTACATAAGAAATTTTGTATTAGCTGCCTTGTTCTAAGGAAAGCTCATTTTAGGATGCTGTGGGAGGAGGTATATTTGAGGTCTTTCCAAGTCAGAATGTTAAAACTGAAAATTACAACCAATAAACCAAAATGCATAAACCAGATGATTAAAGGAGAAAAAAGAAAAGCAAAATACTTTGCTCAGGAAATGAGTGAAGTAGGTTGTAAGGCTATTAAAATATTGCTAATGTGACAGTTTTTGTGTCGGTTCAGACTGTTGTGACCTGCTGTGCTGCATGACCCCTCTTTGCCCAAGTAATCTACCACCCAGCCTCAAATTAAACAGAGTAAGTGGCTCTTCAGCTCAAGCTACAGAATTATTTTTCCTAGACAGGGTTAAAACGGTTTTCATAATAGCATGTTACTGGGAGTTATCGCTGCTGTTGCTACAGATGTAAACACAAGGACAGTGACTAAAATGGACAATTACAAAGTGGATATGGATGCTGTATGACTGGAAAAGCTTTGTCCAGCTACTTTCTCAGGTAGAGGAGACTAGTTACTAACGTTTACAGTAGGTGGCGGATATTTCGTTGACAAAAGAGATGTTATCGCGATAGCGAGGGGAAGAAAAAACCAACCCACAACTAAAAGCTCAAGCAGGAAAAAGAAACCTAGAAAACATATTTAGAATCAGCCTTAATTAAAGTCTGACTTGACAGTGACTCGGCAGGGAGACACTGCTGTAATACAGCCGTGGAAGTACCTCCGCACGCTTGCGACAAGGCTGATTTCCCTGCGTGGGAGAGAAGCCGGAGGGGAAGCAGCAGTGGGAGCAGAGCCGCTGCGGCGCCCGGCCGGGGGGTGCCCCGGGCCCCCGCTGGCTCCGGGGAGGCTACTCCCCCTGCCGCCCCCCCGGCTCGCCAAAAGCAAAACCAACTCGGAAGAAAGCTTCGGAGCTTCTGCAAACGGGGCGGGAGACGGCTCCGGCGGCCTGCCCAGCTCCTTCCCTCCGCCGCTCGGCGACCTTCCTCCCGTTGCGCACCTCCTCCTCCTCCCGCGGCCGGTCACGTTGCGGGGCCGGAGGGAGAGGCCGGTACCCCCGGGAGCGGCGGGGGCGGGCAGCACCTGGCGAGGCGGGACACGGTGCAGAGGCCACGTTGTATTATTGTTTGGAGGCCGGGCTGCGCAGCCCGCTCGGGGCGTAGCTTCTGCGCTCCTCCCCGGGGCGTGGAGGAGGAGGAGGAGGAGGAGGCGGCGGGTGACTCGGCCGTCCTTCGCCTCCCCGCGGGCTGACCCCGCGCGGGTAGGGAGGGAGGCGCCGCGGCTCCGCAGACGTGCCCGGGGGGATGTGCGCTTAGTGGCGGCCCCGGCCAAGCGCAGGCCCCGCCGGCTGCACCTGGCGCCGGGGGGAAGCGGCCGCGGAGCGCCGCGCTCTCCGCCCGGGCACCCGCCATGGAGAAGCGAGGGGAGGGCGAGTCGTTCTCCCATCCCTTGGAGCCGGAGCCCGAGCCCGAGCCGCAGCCGGCGCCGCCAGGAGAGAAGCGCTTCAGGCTGTGGTATGTGGGCTCGTCGTGCCTGGACAGGCGGACCACGCTGCCCATGCTGCCCTGGCTGATGGCTGAGATCCGCCGCCGCGGGCAGCGGCAGGAGCCCGGCGGCGCCCTGGGCAGCGGGGTGCCGGCCCGCGAGGTGCTGCTGCTGCTGGGCTCGCCCACGCTGCGCTGCGTGCCCGCCGGCCCCGCCAGCCCCGGACGTCCCGCCGGCCCCGGCCGCCCCGCCAGCCCCGCGCCCGCCGTCTTCATCTTCGAGCACAAGGCGCAGCACATCGCCCGCTTCATCCACAACAGCCACGACCTCACCTACTTCGCCTACCTGATCAAGGCGCAGCCCGACAACCCCGACTCCCCCATGGCCTGCCACGTCTTCCGGGCCACCGACCCCAACCAGGCGAGTGGCGGCGGGGGCAGAGGGAGGGGGCGCTGCCCGGGACCCCCCCCGCTTTGCTTCTCTTCCCCCCTCGCCTGACGGGACCCCAGGCGCTGCGCTCTCAACCGCGGAGGGGATCGATGTGCTCGGGCGGGGCAGCGCTTGCAGGGCGCTGCGAGACCTTAATCCCTCCACACACCCACCCGCGGAGTGGGGGAAGCCTGCCCGGGGCCGGCCGTGCCCGCTGGGCCCTCCCCCGGGAGCAGCCGTCCCGGGGCTGCACCTGCGCTGCACCGCGCCGAGCTGCTGGGGCTGCAGCGCCCTCGGGGCCCGCGGAAGGGGAGGGGCGGGGCGCACAGTCCCGCGTGGCCGTGGGGTGCTGTGCCACCCCTGCCCCGAGCGCGCGGCGCACCCGCCTACCAGGCCGGGGGTGCCACCCTCTGCAAAACGCGGGTGCGCTGGGAGATGGAGCCCCTTCCTTTCTCCCTGGTCCCTCTTCAGTGGGGCCGCCTCCTGTCCCGCAGCAGCTCGGTGGCAAGTGCACGATTTGCTCTGTGAGCAAAACGCAGAATTTGTGTTAAACCGTCCTTACGGTGGCATAAGCGTTGGAATCAAATAGCCGCGATGGTGCTTTCAGGGTGCGGATCCCCAGTGGTGTGGCAACCATCCTTTGCGACCAGTGGGCCCTGTTTTGCTCACGGGTCATGCTAAGGACACCTGGCCGTGCTCAGGCACACTCAGTAGTGCTACAAACAACCCTAGGTTTGGGTGGAGACATTGTTGATAAAGTGCCAACTGGAAAAAAAGACCTAACAGTAAGACTGTATTTTCCTGACTCTTTAACAGGCTTTGGCTCCCGCATCAAATGTGCAGCAGACTTCTTTCTCCTCCCTGTTCAGAGTATGTGGGGGATGGCGATTTGATGAGTAGGTTTGATCATTGATTTAGCATGGTGACAGCAAGAAAAAGGCCTTTCAATAACAATCCTTTGGTTGAGTAAGTGAAGACACCACTGCCCGAGTTTTCACAGACATGTACGGAGGAAAAACACATGCGATTAGAAATGCTGAATTTTACTGAAACAGCTTAGCTGACTTACTAGATGTACTGAGCAATTGCTTGGGTTTCTTTTGGTTTTGGGTTTTGGTTTTGTTTTGTGGTTGTTTTGTTTAAGCGAAGAAGGTAGGAAGTATTAAGAAAACAACTGAAAAGTTCTCAGTATATTAATTTTGATTTGAGCCAACATACTGCCAGAGATTATAACATTGGAGGGATTTAGATTGCGTACATAGCTGTGGCTTGAGCCATCATCAAAGATAGGACAGGAGGCATCCCAAATGGAGGTAACTATGCTTAATTTGTTGGCAACTGCTGCCACCGTTGTGCTCTGCCAGGAGAAGGGAATTCAGGGTGAGGAGAGAGCACGCAGAAGGAGCATGAAATGGAGGGGATCGTGTCTGGCAAGGAAGGAGCCAAAATGTCCTTTTAGGAGTCTCCCCACGTGGACTGAAGGGAACCAAGGTTCCTGCTGTTGGCAGAAGATGCTGAATCAGATTGATTTCTGGGGTAGGTCTGCTCTGGTACCAGGACTTGTAGGACAACCTCATGCTGTAAGACAGTAGATTCCTATTACTCTTGTGAACATGCAAAATACTATGAACATTTACATTTGGGAGGCTGTTTCTGACTAAACGTTTTATCCCTATGTCTTCCCTTCTTCCCTCTTGGAGGAGAATGTCCTTATGTGCATGGAATTGAATTGATACTATAGGTAAAGCCTTCCTATTGAAGGAAGTTAGTAGTATGAACAAGTTCCCTTTTATAAACTCCTGTCTTGTTCTGATGATATAGTCTAAATTTTATCTGGCAAGATTTTTTTTTTTTTTGGCCTTGTTATCATTAATAAAGAATAAGTCCCTCACGTGAGGGTTACTCAGCATGTGATTTCCAAAGAACTACAATAAGGGTAGTAGATGCACAGCCAGCCATGTGATTCACAACTATCTGACTAACAGGCAGGTTTTTTTAAGGTGTCAAAAGGAAGAGAAGGTGGAATTTTTTTCCCCTCCTGAGTTTTGTTACTAATCGTTGAGGCTTGGTTGTCTAAGCCTGTGCAGGTCTCTAGCTGTTGATCTGTGCTTAAGCCTAGTCCTGAGCAGATGAAATCAGGCTGCAGGTTGCTAGTTCTGAAAAATCTTCTTTTGAGGCTCTTAATTGTGTGTTATAAAATAGATGTTGTTCTTGCATGTTTTCAGGATCTTTAAGTACGTGCTTCTGTTTCATATTGGTTATGTGAGCTTTCTGGTGCGTATTAGCTTAGAAAGTATTTTTCACAGCGGTTATTTTAAGACGACCTCATTTTCTATCTTAGTTCATAGTTACTTCTAGCCAATGTAAGGTGGCACCACTACTGACAGAAGCGATCCTGACCTCTTCAAGCTTTGACCCCTCGCTCCTTCCTCTTGGCTTTGTCCTCATGGCCGCACAACTGTTTGTGCAGCCGCACGGTGAACGGGATCAGGGAATTGACTGGCGTTAAACTTGCTTTTCCCCCACCTTTGCTGGATTAGTTCTAAACTGCTTCCCTTGTTTGCTTTACTATGCAACCCCAATACCGTTTACGTCAAGACAGGTAGGTTGGAGGCACAAGGTAGCAATGAGTGGCCAATAAAAGAAAGGGTGGGATAGCCTTTTCAGCGGTTATACTGACTTCAGGCTAGCCGGAGATGACCACAAAGCCCTGGGGTTATCCGTCTTGGCGGCATTATGTTCAGCAGCACGCTAAGTCGCTCTGGAATGGAGGACGGGTGCAGAAGATGTCGTGTGGTCTTTCAGTTAGAAGACAGCTAACTGTACTTTTTAATGGTGTGTGTAAATTAGGAAAGTGAGAGGATAATGATGTGCTCCCAAGAGATTAGTGCTAGTGCAGTAATTCAAAAAACAATGTAGTTGAGAATGACAATTTTGGCTTCGAGCCCATTGCTTTGTCCACCAGTGGTATTGCGCAGTGTCTAGGATGCACGTGCATTCACTGCGACCATAAAAAGGGCTGTTATTTGCAGAAAAAAAGCGATACTTTTTGCCAGTCCCTCCAAATTCCTTTAGCAGATGACCAATAAAAAGCCAATGTAATATGTGCTCCGGTAATATCAGGTGGGAAGATAACAACTTCTAATGTTATTTGCCGTGACTGAAGAAAAATGAGAGCGTGAGGTGATATGAAGCGTCTTTACATTTTATTTGAAGGCCTGCAAATTGTAGGCAGAGCTGAAAAGTAGGAGCCAGTGGGTTGACTCCTGTTCTGGAGTAGTTCTTTGGCACAGTGTCCAGCCCAGAGCTCAGCTGTCGGTATGGGGCTGGATGCTCAGATGCTTTTATTAGAGGGGTCTCTTTCTTTTGCCCTTTAATTACAAGAAGAGGGAAAACTTGTGGAGCCATCTGACTGGTGAAGATGAGAACAGAAGTTTTTGACTTCTTTTTTTCCCTCAGAATTATTACGGTGTTGGCCACTCCTCATAACTTTTCGAAGCAGCAGCCAGCTGAAGCGGATGCGGGTAGCTGTCTGTTTTAGTGCTGGCTAGTAGCTTCTGAATAGCAGCCAGAGATTTGCTAGTCTTGTATTGCTGTCATTTGAGAATTATCTAGGAAGCATGGAGCCTGTCTGTACACATTAGATGACAGCATTGTCTCATTTTATATTGGGCAGATTTTCTTCACAACCCCAGAAACAGATTTTTTGGGTTTTTTTTAAACCAAAAGTTAGAGTTTATAAATATAGCAGGCATACCCTTTCTCCAAGCCACCAAAAAAGCCCTTATGATAAGTGTTTTCAAGCTCAACTTCAACACATTTTTACCATGAAATACTGATTTTATTCTGTAAACCAGATTTTAATTGTGTGAAACGAATCAATGCTGTTTGACAATTGCCTCGAGTTCCCTGTTCTCTAGGGGAGAGGCTTATGGTCTGATCTCTTTCTGCCTTTTTTTTTAATTACTATGCTGATCTAGACTGTGCGTTTTCTTCTTGAAACATGAATAAGCCTGGGGTTTGGGATTTATTTATTTTTTTTCCCCCAAACTGGCATCCTAAATCTAATGATACTGTAATTGAGATAGTTGTCTCCTCCAGTTAAGCAAGAACTTGATGCTTTTTAGATTTCTTTCAGAAACCTTATAAGCAATGATCCAAATATATTGTTATGGGGTTTCAGAACTAATCCAAGCTGGCTGTGAAAGAAAAATGTTCTGGTGCACAGACCTCAGAAGAGTTTATCTCTTGTGTATATAATCTGTAGCTGCGGCATTCTGCTGTAACCACGGCGTTAGGGGGAACTAGCCTGTCTCAAGGCGAAGCAAAAATAATAGAGCATTTTGCTAACAAAGTAAAGCTGCGATAAGAGCTGGAGAGGTAGAGGGCCAGAGACGAGAGCTGGAGGCAGCCTGCTTGTAACCCAGATCCCTGCTCTGTCATCACTGCACGGGCTAAAAGTCAAAAACGTTTGTCTATTCCAAGAGTGCGTTAATTGTCGGTTAGATAATGTGTTTCAGTAAAGCAAGGCATCAGTACAAAGTCTTTCATTTTGGCTATTCAAAGGAGGCTTTTATGCTGTACTAATATAACGTTCTGTAAGGCTGCTTATTGAAGAATGTAAGTTAGAAACGTTTGAGGAAGAAAGTTCGTGAACTTTACATTCATGTTTCTTTTGTGCTTTGATTTTTTTTATGTGGCATAGGAGCATGGTCTCAATGGTAGGAAATTCTTGGCGTATTAAGTACGTACGTACAGCATTGTTGCAGTTCATATTCAAACATTGCACAGTTTGAGCCATCTGATAAGCTATGTTTTGCATGGGTATAAGGGACATGATAAAAAAGATGGGCTCTGGGTTTGGAGGATTCTGCAGGAAATGGGAGAGATGCAGAGTTTGGTTGCTAGACTGATTCGAGCGCACTTTGACTGCAGAGGAAAGAGGTAATGCTGCGTTCCATGAGAAAGCTAGGTTGTCCCAGTTTTATCAAGAAAACAAGTCTTAGAGAGACCAAAAAAAAATTTCCCTAAGTTTGTGTGGGCCAGAATTTCATTCATGGAGTGAGAAACTGAAAAGCGATGACTCAAAACAAAGCGCGGATGCTAAAGGCTTGCAATGAATGCAGAATTGTTTGGTGAGCGGCCTTATTATCTCCAGCCTGCAGCTTCAGATGAAAAAGTCTCGCCCTCCCTTTTTTGGGGGTTTGGCTTTGTTTTGTTTAAACAGTGTCTAACTTAAGATTTGGGAAGTGGAGCTGTAAGTTGAGAGCTCAGGGTTTCATTTTTGTTTTCCTTAATGATAGATTTGGTACTTTTTTCCTGAAAATGAGAGTGCTTCTCATTCTAGGCTTGTAAAGCTATCTTCTTAAGTTCCAGTTTTGATCATCTTGTCCATGATAATTTTCTGCCACATTCCAAACAGAAGAAATAATAAAAACATTGAAATTTTTAACTGTTTCTAAATGCTGATATGTAGCCTTTTTATCCCCAATTAATGTTTAGGAGAGAGGAAAGAGGGAATGGTTTTAAATACTATCAGATCTGCTGTGTTTATAGAAAGAATTAATTAATTTTTCCTTTTGCAGTTCCTGAAAACCACCCCATTATTTGGGCAGTAGAAGTGATGTTACGGAGGATTGTATTTTCAGAAAGTCAAAATGAAATATAGAATGATAAATATATGAAATGATGTGAACTCACTGAGAGTGGCTGTAGGTAATACAGTGGCCAGATAATAAGGCTATTATATTGAAAGAAAGGAGCTTGTATGCAACTGTGCACACCAAATCAAGGCTCCTCTTCTGACTATCCATTTCTATGTTTTTCTGTCCTGTTTTTCAACTGTAGAGGCAGTTCCTTTTAAAAGTAATTAAATAAAGTAAATAGAGAACTGACTAGCCAAAAGGTTTGGCTAGCTTATGTATGTCTTGGCAACAGGGAGAGTCTGATTTTTAGGGATGGTAAAAAAATCTCAGACCAAAATGCTTGAAATTAGTGTTTATAAAAAAGAATGCTAAAAAAAATTCAATTTAAATGGTCATTGCAGAATAGTAGCATGACTTACTCGTACCCATCTCTACTCTTTGCTAGAGTTTGGTATAGCACTTGACGTGAACAGCTCATCCTTCCTTCTGTCTCTTCCATTCATCTTCCCCATTTGCCTGGAACTCCCCGAGCATCTTGAGTTTCTCTGAGGTATCGTGGTGAAAACTGTGATGAATTTTGGAGGCTGATCACAGAGATTGGTATCTAGGCTGTAGGTCGTGCAGAATTTTCAGCAGCGTTGGCACGGTCCCCTCATGGCACCAGCTGTCCTCTGTCACCTGGTTCTGTTTCCTTTGTGGTTTCAGGTACTATTTCAAGTTCAGAGACAAGAGAAAGAGTTTATTTCTGTGTGGCTTTTATCATTTGTCCCATATGTGAATTGTGGTATCGTCTACCTTCACGTTCTGCACTGTTCTGAGGTACCTTTAGAGACCACAGGGAGATGACTGGGTTAAAAGAGCAGACCTACTGGAAGTTTGGTATAGGTCATTAAATAATGCGGTGTTTGAGGGCAGCTGGTAAGCAAACGTAAGGCAGCAAAGTGACTCAATTCGTAAACAGGATCTGTGCTTTTCTGTTCTGTATAGACTGTAACAGAATGTCTGTCACCTCATCTTCTGACACAAATAGGTACATCAAGGCCATGTGGAATAACGTGGATTCCAAAATAAATTGGAGCATCGATAGTGGAGGATAGCATTTGATCATGTTGTGAAGAACTATAACTGCCCTGAAGAAGTCTTCAAAGCGTAAAAAGACAATACTGAATGCCAGAGGGCAGGGTGAAAGCACCAAGCGTGGAAGTGCTTACCCCAGGGATGCACGAAGTATATGGCCTCCCGTTTATGTGATCTGTTTTGGGTGCCAGGGAACGGGCATCAGTTTTGGAAATGCGTGTTTTTATCCATGAACATGGTGGGTTTTGGTTTTGTTTGGTGAGGTGTTTTTTCCCTTTCCAGGTGTATTAATTAGGTGATAACTGGTAGATCAGTGAGGTGGGCAAAATAAACATCCTTGGCAGCCCTGTAGATCTGAAAGGACTCTGATAATTCAATCTTCCTCTTGGCGTTGGTCAGAGGTAAGCCTGTTTGTGCTGTAGGGGATTAGTTCTAGTAGTCTATTTAGGACTACAGGGAAAAGGACATAAAAAACCCAACCAAGCAAACAAAAACACATGCATTTGCCCCAAAGGGCTCATTGTAGCCCATATTAGAGTCTTTAATATTTTTAAAAAGGTTAACTGTATACCTTGAAAAATCCAGTCAGTCTTCATTTCGAGCACAGTTGTACTTCACCAGCACAAAACCTACCGTCACCTGGAGCTGTGCTCCCTCGCCTCTGCCTCTCCACAGCAGCCATACTGCTTCAAACAAACAGCATTATGTCCCGCTGTTCCAAGTGATGCCAGCTTAAAGCCATCCCTCTCCTAAGTGAAATCAGCTGCTTAGTTCTCCCCCTCCCTGCTGCAGGGAATTAGGACTTCCAATGAGAAGTTAATTACTCGGTCCCCTTCTGGAGAGGATGGTGCTGATGGGATTTCTGCCGCTTCCTGAGCAGACCCTGTCTGTGCGAAAAAAAAAAAAAAAAAGAATAACCATGGCAGCAGCAGGGCCTCTAGGCATCATTTCATCTTCCTGAGGTGAAATGTTGTGTGTTGGCTTCAGCTGCAGTGCTTAACCATGGCTTTTCTGTCCTTCTGCGTGGTTTTAGTTACTTAAGTCAACTGAACAAAAACCTGGGCAGTGCACTTCAAAGGCTGTCATACCATGAAGACTGTTCAGGCAGGGTAGATGGCATCTAGTAAGTACGTGTATAACTTGTCTTAAATTTTATTTTTCTGTTCAGAGCCTCTAAAAAAATGTCACGAACTAATAAGCAGTTAGCTAGATGCATCGCGATTCCCTTCAGTTTGGATCATTTGTAAGAGAAGCAAAATATTTCAGTTGAACCACTGCAAAAACTTATTTATATTTTTTTAAATGGGCTCCCAATGCCATTTAGAAACTCTGCTTAGTACTTTGGAGGAGTTGTATCCACTAAACGACTTTTCCTGACTTTCTAAGTTACCTGTAATAGTGAGTTGTCTTCATCTCCGCTTGCTTTCTCATATAATCCATAATTTCTTTTTTTTATTGTTTTATCTCTTCAGAATTAGATAGGCCTTTAAAAATGATCCTTTCTGGAAATTTGGAAGGGAAATATGGTAAGTTTTTTCTTGTTCTGCATCTCTGGAACCACTGAAGATAAGTAGGATTCTACAGTATTGGGCACATGGCGCTTTTCTGAAGGATTAAATTAATTTAAAATGCAAACATGAGAGAGATCCTTGTTCAAAGCCTGTGTGAAAGACTTGTAGGGGCTATTAGATAAGATAAAACCAATACCATAGAAGCGTGACTTTTTCCTAACTCTACTGTCTCTGGCTTTGTGGTTTTCCCCTTCCCATTACGACTTTATTTAAAGTGTATTTCAGTCATGCAGCTCGTTTCTGCACATTGATAAACCTTAACAAGCAGCTTGCTCCATTAAAATGACTGAGGTTGTTTTATTTCATTAGTCCTTTTGGCAAGAATGTGTAGATCTGCACAGTGCTGTTTTGATGCATCGAAAAACATGTTGTAGGAAGTCAGAATATTATCCTCTGGGGCATAGCAATGACTGCCTTCCAGACTGTTCACAGTTTTGTTTTTCCTAGCAAGATTAAGAAATATTTATTTTTTAGGATGCTAATGTTAAATATATTTCATGTACTCTGTGACGCCGATATGGGTTTCCTGTTATGTTCATTTAAAAAAAAAAAGAAAAAGAGCAATGTCCCAGGAACTTTGGGAGCAGTGAGTGGTCTGTGGGTTCTTGAGTATTTCTGAAGTAGAGTAAATATTCAGTAACAGAGCAATGACTCGGGCTAGGGCATGCAATGCTAACTTGTTTTAACGTATTTTTATATACCTTCTCGTAGTTTCTTGCTTTGGCATGATAATTCTTAACAACTTGGTCTCTAGTCACAGTAGGATTTCTAAATAAAAATAGAAATATGGTAGTACGTATTTAACAGAGCCATATTTGCCAGAGAGGTCTTATGACCGCTGGAAGTGCAGAAACGAAGCAGCACATAAACTCCAGCTAAACCCCGCGTTGAAAGCTGATGTATGACCTTTGGGTTGATGTCCACGGCGGGCTGCGGTACACACGCAAAACTCTGTGACTCCTGCCTGTCCCGGCTCTGTCACAGTGTGCAAAATTATGGCTTCAGTAGTCTGAGGTGAAAAAATTCATTCCTGCTAGTCTGTGGATTAGAAAGGGAAGGGATACAACCTGCTGCCATACTTGGCAATGGAAATAAATAGCAGATTGCCCTCAGTGTCGTGGTACTTTTGTGGCCATCTAAGCAGTTTAGGATACAAAGTCCCAAACAAGCTATTGTAACTATATTTAAAAAAAAAAAAAATCAGAAAAACATAATTGAAGATGCTGAAGCGTTGCTCTAATGTGCAGATCCTAAGGATCTGATAGGAGAACTTTCTGTGGAAAATACTCCTTTTCCTGTAACATTTGGTTTAGGCTTGTGTACAAGACTTTTTTATTGAGAAAGATTTTAAACAAGTATCCCTTTTGTGGAGAATACTTCTGGCCTGACTTTGTGGTCATACTCAATGAGAATCCCTTAATTTTCTGTGCAGCAGGACTGCAAGCTTGAGCAGTACAAAACAGTTTGTAAAGAGGATCCACTTTTTTTGTAAACCAACTACATTATAAATAGAGGCAAGATGTTGGCTGTTCTTCAGCAGCACGTTTTTGGGCGAACCTTGCCAAAAGGGAAAATCAAGCGAGCCTTTCAGTAAGAGCAGCACATCATACTTTTATCTGAATTATTCATGAAGAAACACACCCAGATCATCCATGGCATATGTGTGCATGTATTCAGATTTAGCCTTGAGGAAATTTGCTGACCTAAACATGGGAGAGGAGCGGGAGGAGCATGATTAAAGCCAGCTCGGGAGGAGTGGGTTTACATCCTGGCACTGCGCCTCGGATTCCCTGTCTGCTTAGTGCTCGGGAGAACTAAAAATAACATCTGCAGTTCAGTGGGGTGGCGTGGAGTTTACAAAGTGAATACGTTTCCTCCATAGTGACCTTCTGTCTGCAAAATCACCACAGAAGGCGGCAATGTAAAAGAATTACATAGAACACATCAATTGATCTGTATGAATGCTGGGTTGTTTTGGTTTTGGTTTTGGTTTGGTTTTTTTTTTTTTTTTTTCTTTGCTCAATATGTAGGTTGTCCTTAAAATATACAGCATCACAGTTAGGAGTGTGAGAAATGTGGAGACCAGCCCAGACTACTAGATTAATGAGCTTGATGTTTCTTTATGTAACTAAATGTTTTGTTTCTGTGTGTTCACCCTGTGTTCTGCACTTCATCTGTTATACTTAGTATCATACGCTTGCCCGTTGTTATTGTTGTATGGGAATTTGAAAAGGAACTTTGTTTTTAGTGAAAATTACAGGTTAAAACTTCAGCAGTTCCTTTCAACCATACCATCAATAGTAAGCTGATCAGAAGCTTATCCATAATGCCTTTTTATTTCTTAGATAAGTCTAAATTTTTCAGATTTGACAACCTGTTTGATATGCTTCTGCTCTGAGTTCTCACATGACCACCATAAAAAGGTCCAATTTTGAGAAGACAATTAATACTTGATTTCTGCAGCACAACAGAGTGATGCTTCAGCTGAATTCTGTTACTTCTGGAAACATCAGCTGCAGGCAAACCAGGGATGTATATGTGTAAGTTTCTGTTTATTACCTATCAGATAATGCATCACTTTATAAACTGGAATATCATTAGCATAATAGGAAAGTTTAACTTGAAGTTTCGTTCTGATACTTTCCTTCAACATGGCAGTGCTAATTCTTTCTTTGCCAATCCAGCCTATAATATTGGATGTCTTTTAGCTATTTAGTCTTGCTGTTACGCTTTGCAATTGTACTATTAGCTTTTATACACGTAGTATGCCACCACCTGAAAAAACTCCCACAGAGTTCCGCTGGCTTTCACACTCATTTTGCAGATTTTAAAATTCTTGCCGTAGCTCTGTGGGAAGCTCAAAATACTCTGCGGAGTCCCACGGATTGTTGCCATCCTTGTAGAAGCACAGCACCCAGCTTGTGTGTGCCTACACAGCCGTGTACATAATAGTTAACACCTGATGAGATAAAAACATACTGATAAAATGCTCGTCTGCTATATATTTTAGCTTTTTATGTAATTATTTGAAACATGCTCTCATCTATATTGTGCTTTTGAGTAGGATTACTGATTTCACGTAATAATAGGTAGGTTGTAATGTTTAAACTCAGGATCACCTGAGTTTCTTTACAGAAAGTTCAGGCTTTATTTCTGTGTCATACTGTTCTTTCTGTCAGTTATAAAGTATTTAAGTCTGTTACCCATGTAACACACAGAAAATGCTTCCATTCAACCCTGTACTGGGCCAGTTTGTTGGGAATAAAGAGTAAGCTTCGCGGTGTCCTGCTGCAGAGGTCAGTTAATTCACTTGAGCACGCTGGTGCCACGTGGGCTCCCCAGCCACGTTAGAGCGAGTGGCGTACATAAATTGTAATGGATCACTGCTCCTGGAAGGGTTCTTGTTATGTACCCACAAGAGCCCTGCGTGAAACTATGCAGGGTCTGCTTCGTGCTTTCATCCCTGGCTTAATTGCTTTGGGTTGCTTTGGAGGACTCTTCAGTGAACGGCTTAAAACTCTGTCCAGAGAGCCCTGCTCTTAAATAAGAACCAAGTCACAGAAGTCGTTCTGCCCAAATTACATAATGTTTTCCTATAAGATCACCAGCTGCTAGGAGGTCGTACGGCTTTACTGGTCTGTAGCACGTTTTGGTTTTTATATTGCTTTAAGAATCATCCTACCATCAAATATAGCAGTGTCTTGCTATTACTATGTCATAAAAATAATAGTCTTGAAGTTTCTTGTTTCTACTACTACTGTTCCTATTAAAATGTCAAAATATCATTCAGCTCGATTGAATAAGCAGGTGGATAAGGATGTGGCAGGTTTCTAATTCAGATTCAGTACGTGGTGCTACTGTCATTTGGAGTCTTGCAGAGACCTAAGAACACATAACAATTTTTGTTGGCACATGGATTTGCTGGCCTTGTTGTACGCACCGGGAGCGTTCATCTAGAGGAACACATTTCTTAAAGGGACGTTTTATCTAGTTGATGCCAGTGAATAACCACGATGAAGTCAGGATTAGGAACAGCAACGTGAAGATAATGGGGAATCTGGTACAGAAATCAGAGCTGCCCACAAACCCATAAAGAACACAGACCACTGCGAGATCCCTTACTGCTTGTCAACAGATGCATTAGTTTTCAAATTTGCAGGCTTTTCCAGTCTTTTTACCATATGAGTTTACAAGGCTACTGCTTATTATTTTCTCATGTCATGTCTCTTGCTCTTCCATTTTTCTCAGCTCCTTGAAATTGTCCCAATTCAGCATTATAATCTGTTTTTTGCAGGAGTTGTCTGTACTCCATGCAGTACTGTTGGCCATGAAAAAGTCATGATTCTGACCACAGGGGGAAAAAAAAATAATCCCTTTTTCCCCCACTGTTTCCCACAAACCTGCTGGCCCCAAATTAAAACTTGAAAGAAAAACAGCCACTCATTCTTTTGATTGCATGTTGCCAGGAGCTCAGTTTTTCAGATACAGCTATCAGGATTATAAACACTTTATTTCTTTTCATATTGCTAGTTCCAAGTTTCACATTTTAGAAATATCACTAAGACTAGCTCCTATATATATTTTTTTTTCCCATTAACTTTTAAATTTTTTTTTGATGTGTGTTCTGGTAAAAGCTGTTTATTGAATAAAAACTTGAACAAAAAAATTTATGTAAAAATAAGCATGCATGACAATCATTTCAATTTTAATAGAGCTATTCTAATGTTTTTACTTTCTCAGAGTTCCTTTGCCCTTAAAGTTTGTTTTCACCTTCACACCCTTTTTTAAAACACACGACCTGGCACATGTTTATTTTTAAGTCAAGACTGCGTATGGCCGACGGAAAGTGAAAGTTAGCTTCCTTGGTGATCCAGGCACTCATATAATCTTTTAGAAGGAAGGTATGAGTAATAAAAAAACCCCAACAACTAAACAAAAAAAACCCCAACCCCTTCTACAGAGGGAAAGGATGCTGTGCTGCATGGTAAAAGGTTTTATTATTAGCAAAGTAACTCCTGGAGCATGACATGAAGAGCTGAGTCATTTATAGCCGGTACTGAGACAAATTGCTGCTGAAGGATGCTTGTTACTGCATGGCTGCTGCTACAGCTGGTAGATTGCCTGGTTAAGAGCAAAGTAAACCTGAGCCTGGTAAGGACTGCTGTGAAAAGTACACTTCAGATAAGCGTACTTTAATCTCTGGAACATTTAATTGGTTCAGCAGCATTTTGTAGTGCCTGAAGTTTTCAAACGTGCAAATGTGTTCATGGCATTGATATAATCACCAATTTCTAGTTTATTCTTCTGCATTAATCCACTAGGAACAGTAGCAGAGGACACTTTCTGTTTTACTACTAATACAGGTATAGTTCATGTATCAAATTATAAAGTTAATATCTGTCCTTGAAGTTGTCCTGACTTACTTAATGTAGTACAAGGCTGCTGTTGTAGGTCACTATGCTGATCTTGTATGTATCTAATGAGGTTTGAATGTGTTTAACAGGGGACTCAGAATATGGTCTCTCTGCAACTATGTAAAATTAATCCTTTCAAAAATTTATATTCAGTTTGTGGTCTTTGAAAACTATTGGAAAATTGTTTTGACAGATTAGTTGTGGATAATAGATTTTTTTTTTTTTTAAAGTACATTTAACTCCTTATGATAGAGGTTCTGGTAATTATCAATCACATATTTTCATATATAAGATACTGTTTGAAGTTTGATTTGAAGACGAAGAGGGCTTCTACCTTCCTTAGTAATGCCTTTGCCTCCCTTCTCCCAAATGCTTTTTTCTGAGCAAGCAGACTCAAAACTGAGCCTCGAGAATAACTCGCAAGCCCCTGCCCCGGCGAGGGTGGGAAGGTAGAATTTCTAACAAGCCTTCAGTTCTTTCACTGGCCTTAAAGAAGTTGGGAAGTTCATGGGGACTTGAAACCATATATCACAAAATTTCAGAGCGCTGTTTCTGAGATGATATGGCAGCGTACATTAAAGTTAAGAGTAAAAGAGGGAGTAATTCCCCTTCTCCACTAGGGAATTGTAACAGTTCCATGGGAGTGCTTGCGGTGTGCTGGAGGAACAATTAATGGCAGCTTGGAGGAAAGGGACGCTTCTAGTGTCCTGCGTAATAATCAGGCTCCTGAGTAATTAACCAGCGACTCTGACAAATATAGTCCTTCCACTTCTTGAATCACGTTATTTGTGACACCAAGCATGGTCAGTTGCCAGTTTGCTTACAGATGTGGCACTACAACTTTACAGTCTAAATACCTATCTCAATCCTTCTTGGGTGTTATACCCCCCATTAGCCATGTAACCTCTTGTCTCTTTTCCTTGTGGTGCTCTTTTTCCTCTTGGCTCGGTTTTTTTATCCATCTCGGATAGTAGTTGATCAGAAGGGTTTAATGTCATGGTTATTTCTTTGTTTGTCTGCTTTACTGAAATCTGCATCGTCAACCCACCGTAAGTAACATGAAGGAAAGAAAAACCTAACACACAGTAGTAATTTATTCAAGTAAATTACTTCTAGGCCCTCACGAATTCAAGTACCATAGAGAGCCAGACCCTCGTCCATGTCTGTTGACCAGGGAGCTCAGAGTGCTATGATGCTAGGTCTTCATCACCCATTTCATCCAGTCGCTTCTTTCTGTCAACCTGGATGGTCTCAGTCTGTCGCAGCAGCATATGTGACAGTATATATCAGTGCATACCTCTTGCTCCAGCCCACGGAGTATAAACTAACAGATGGCACCAGCTAAGGAAAGAGAAGATAGTAACTACATTAAAAAAAAAAAAAAAAAATTTAAGGGTGCTGTTGCATGAAAATGTGTTTGACTTGCTCAAGCATGGAAATTCCATTCATAAAACTATTATTTCTCTGTGCCGCTGTGGGTGGTGGTTTTTTTTTTTTTGTAGGTTGGAAATAAATTTATCTAATTAGACTAGATACAATCTTTTAGAGATGAGTAAATTTAAAAGAAAGTACTGATTGTGTGGGGGTTTTTGACTTTATGTGCAGAATGCTTATTAGGACTGTAAAAAAAAAATCAGATCTCTTCAGGAATAGATTGAGTCACTAGCAATGTTTAATAGTCCAGTTTAACAAAAATGCTTCTTTCAAGTCTTTGGGGAGCTCTAATGCTTGTGTATT
Organism: Grus americana; assembly: GCF_028858705.1. NCBI lineage: Eukaryota > Metazoa > Chordata > Aves > Gruiformes > Gruidae > Grus > Grus americana. Next base: position 173,680,609 of record NC_072852.1, read on the forward strand.
TCTCCAGCTTTTCTGTGAAGGATGATTTTTCTCTCAGCAAAATTTCCCTGCAGCTTCTACCATTGTTACGTTTTCTCAAGCATGAGTGACTTTCACTTTGCTATTTCAGATTCTGAATATCTAACGTTTATGTACGAGAATTGCCTCTTTCGCTGTGTGCACCCCCAGAATTCCCCAACTCAGTGGTATAAAGCAGAAACATCCATGCCTCGCAAAAACTGTACACAGGAACATCTAGACCTTGTAAAGTAATTTGGAGGTGATCAAGCATAACTGAATTTTTCTAGCTAGTTCTGCAGTTTCACATAAAGGAATCTGCAAATATGATACTGATGGCTGCTTTGAACAACATGAGCCTTGTTTCAACAAATGTCAGCCTCCTGTTTGTGGGACTGATCCTCTTAAAATTCCCAGCTCTCTTTATATTATATAAATAATTTTCTTTCCTTCTAGATCCCTTGCTAAGAACATACAGCAGGGATCATACATATAACTTCTAATAAAGTGCCTTACTTCAGGTAATTTCCCAGCTTGCAAACAACCTTTTCTTATGACCTTGCAGTCATGCTGCCTTCTTGCGAGCTGCAGTTCCTGGTTGAACTCGGGACACAATTGCCCAGTGTTAAAGCCGGGCTGGCACAAACACACCGCTTATTGCACAGAACTACGTTACTCTGCTAATATCTATATGCTTAAATACTTAGAAGTGATGATTCTTTCCAAAGCTTATTTCTAAAGGTCTTTCAGGGGTTTTTTGGACAAGTCTAGCTGACTTCAGGGAGTTGGCTCACGTGTATGAATTTTCCAGAGATTGGCTGCAAGCCCAAAATTTGACTGGGAGGGTTAATCTGAAGAGCACCGTATTTGGGGCTTGTTTCCACGTTCGCTGAAGGCTTTTTGTAAAATCTGATTTTTACCAAGACCTTTACCAATGTTCTGTTACTTAGTTGTTAGCTGCTTTGAAATGTGCTTTAATAGCAATGTATCTAGGATGTCACTTATCCTTTTCCAGCAGGCCTACTTCACTTTACTATCAAGTATCACCTTTAGAATATTTTGTAATTATTTAAAAAGAAGCTTTTACTTCATTTGCTACAAACTCAATAATCTGCTACTTAATCTTTCTTCCAAGTACTTTTTTCAGTAAATTGCAATTTTATGTGACAGCTTATAAGTGAAGCAAGTGGGCTGTCTTCTACTGCAGTCCTGGTTCTTTCTGAGATCTTGTCCATTTTTTGATGTGTATGAGCTGGAGGTCTTGCGGTGAAAAAAGCATCAGTCTTGAACCACTGATCGCAATTGTAGTCTGTATACATGAAGTCCACATCAGTTGCACAATCACTGCTGTGTCTTGGATGTTGACTTTGTAAGCTGGGTAGTTCTACAGTGTTTTTACATGCATTGCTAGCCCCTCAGAAAAAGCAAATTAGAAGAAAAGCATCATAAGAGAAAAAGCTGATACCCACAAAAATTGTAAAAAACTTCACTACATCCACTCTGCCCTTTTGAGCTAATTGGAGAACTGACAGCAATGGAGGACTCTCCCTCATTGCTAACGAAAAGAAAAAGACATTGTTAATTTTTCCCAGAACTGAGAAAACACATTTCAGATGCTGGAGTGAGAACTGTAATGGGTACTAAATTCTGCATTCTGCTTCCAGCTCATCTTTGCTTAATCCTGTTGCTTTGCCATCGCAGCTCCTCCCCAGTTCGCTGTCTGCTGCCGCTGCGCTCCTTTGCACTCAGCGTGACTCTGACTTCTTGGGTCTTTTTCTGAGCTCTGTGGTTTTGTCAGTCCTTTTCTATTGGCAGTCCCTGGTCTGACACAGGTCCTCACCAATCTCTCTTGCTTGCTTTTACCTTGTTCCTTCTGTCGTGTGTTTGGCTGCCGTCCCTGTTACTCTTTCAGTTCCCCCCTGCAGTTCTCTTTCTTCACTTGCTCCTCTCTGGTCCCTGTCTTTCCTTCTTTCCGCTCCCTAGCTTGTTAGCCAAACTCACTCTTTCCTTCTCACTCCTGAATTTGTGGACTCAGGCATATTGCAAACCCACTGTGAGCTGTATTTGCAGGCAGAAATTGCTAAAGGTTGGATGAAAGCACTGTCAGGGTCTGGTTAGCATCCAGGGAATGTGACTGCTTATATATATTTATTACGGAACACCTGTTAGCCAACATTTTGCAGAGATTTATAATTTGGATAGATTTTGGTGGAGACAAGAATTGCACATTATACACAAAGACCAAACAGAAGAGTTTGCGTGTCCAAATGCCTTGGAACAATTACTTGCGATGATTTTTTTTTTTTTTTTTTTTTTTTGGTAAACAGGAGCCAAAACCCAAGGAAAAGTGTATTTCTTTCATAGCAGTGACTGAACTACTTTGAAGATGTCAGTCCAGAAAGCTTGGCAAAGTTGTGATCTAAAACCAGAGCCTGGTAGCATGAACTACTGGCTCACCCGAGCATCTTTTCATTCCAGGAGCCACATGTAATTCTTATTTGAAAACTATTGATTGGGGAAAAACAATCCAAGGTGATGCTCTTCCACGGAGGAATGGACATTATTGTAAATTGTTGAATGTGTTGTTGAGTTTTTCTGTACAGATTTTCTGGGGTAGGGGTGTCTCTTTATGTAAGACATTTTCAGCTCAAAAGTTATGAGAATTTTACCAGAAATGTGGGGAAAAGAGGAATGAAGCTGAAAGTGTTACGAATTTAAATTAATCATCTCAGACATGGGTATGTGGAAATGAGCAATTACGTATGTTAAAAACACATTCAGATTTAACATAGTGAATGTTTTCATTTTGTGCTTGAGGTTATAACAGAAGAGACAACATTTTGAAAGGGATTAGGAGAAATTAAAGGCCTACTAGTTCCTATTATTACTTTGAACTTTAGATGAAAATTTCCATCTCTAACACCAAACTTGTACTAATACTCACTAGTAAAGCACCCCATCTTTCCCTGGCTGGTGCTTACAAGTCTTTATTATAGAATGATAAATCAGTATTTGAAATTCTGCTGATCAGTAAAATCAGTTGAAAGCTCGACCACCTTCACAGAAGAACGTCCATCCCAGGGACGCAAGTTAAATCAGGTCAGAATTTCACCTCATTCTAAAATACGAATGCTAGATGTGAAGTGGGGTCTCCAGAAAGAGTTGAACAGATGAGAAGATGGGTAGGTTGCCTTTTTGGCCTCTCATTGGAGCTCAGGTTTCTGACGCTGGCTCTCTGAGTACAGTGGCAGCTTACCCTCATCCACACCAAGATGAGGTGTATTTTCTCAGATTTGGGAAAGAAGCACGTGCTCACACCTTATTGACTGTTGCTAGATATGGCAGGGTTACTCTGTGTGTGAAAAGAAAGGGGGGGAAAATCCACCACCCTGCTTTTTTTTTTTTTTTTTCCTTCACTTGACAATTTTTTTTAATACTGAAATGCACAGATGCCTTTTGTCTTTTGAAAATATAAACCACACAAGTTATTCTTAAATGCAGTGGAGAGAGGACCTTGTCCTTTGAACTCACCAGGGCATCGGACCTTTGTGACCTAACAGCTGCAAATTTGGTGGGCAGCTGGTTTTGCTATGGGAGTGTTAGCGCCTGACTTCTCAAACACTCAGTTTTCTGCAAGCAGCACAGTTCTGCTGCTGCTGAAATTTGCCTGTTCAGAAGAATTGTTTCTGTTCGTGTTTTACAAGAATGTTGTGTTTTCTGATGTATTTTAAGCGCCGGAGCACTGTAGTTTCCCTCCAGATGGACTGACAGACCAGCAAGAGGAGCTAGAGAGGAACTGTAGTCTTTGTGGGTAGGAGAGGCTCTAAAAATGGAGATTTCTTTTTGAGATCATCTTCAGGAAGGTCTGAAGATGACGGTGCTATTATCCGATCCTTTTCCTGCTGTCTCCTGTTCTTATTTCTGAACAAACGCCAGGGGACAGAGCATCTTCCTGGCACAGCAGTATTAGGATTATGAAGAAGTAAACCTCAGCAGACCTGTTGGTCATCCCTTGTAACTTAAGAGTAGACAGTAAAGGCAGCGCTGAGCCTGCTGCCGAAACAAGAGCGCCCTAAAGAGATGTTGTTCAGGTCAGAGTAAAACTAGGAGGTAATTGCACAGCTTAGCCATAAGCATCTCAAGCCAGGAGCGTGATATATGCTCCCCTGATATTATGGAAAAGGTTGATGAAAATACAATCTATTTCCATAATATTTCAGAACAGCAAACCTGGTAAATTAGAGGTGCTAGGAAACACTAGAGTTAATGAATCCCTTACACAGTTCAGTAAAAATAATTTCATTTTAAAGAGAAAGGCCTTCCAATAGCATTAAAAGTAATTTCACAGCTTAAATGAATTCAGTCATGCCTCTGTAGTAAAGAGCGCATTACCCTTTTATTGCCGTCTATGAAAACTGCTCTTAGATGTGATGGTTAGACTGGTCTGTGCGTAGTTGAAAGTGGCTGATGTAATTTTTGAGAAGATATTTCCTAATAATTCCATTTGATAAACAGATGTATTTTCAGAAGGGAAATGATTACTTATTTACTGAATTTAAATATAAAGGGCAGCTTTTTATAGCCTAACTTTTAGTATTCGCTCTAAACATACAGCAGCTATTTTTTAGAATATGTTAACATGTGTTAAGGGCAGATATGACTTTCTTTGAGAGGAAAAAGACTGTCAGCTATTAAAAGATCTCAGTTTATCTGAAACTCAATGTAAAATTCCCTGATATCACTTTGAGACAGAAATTGAATATTTTAAAAGAAATTTTTATCATTTCTTGATGTTTTCAGTGGTTGTAGCAGCTAGATGACCTGTAAAGACCGGTAACCTGTCTGCACATACTTCAGTTTCCCTTTGAAGTTTCCAGCTGTATTTATTGGTAATAGCTGCTTGGTGTCTTTTCATTCTCATTAAAACCTGTTAGTTTGTCTACTCTATAATCACTGTCAGGTATTTCTGAATTTGAAACAGTTTGGAGAGGCTGAATTTGAGGCAGAAGCAAATTTGGTGCCCTGTGTCCATTCACTATTCAAATTCGTTTAATAGGTTTAACATAGAGCCCCCAGAGCAGGAGGAGAGCTGCGCTGCACCCCAGAAAACACCTCAGTCTGAAGGCCAAGTCTACCTCATTGTTGAAAGGGCATCATGGACCAAACCCACCTTGCAGACTTCACACTGATGTATTGGAGCCGTTTGTTGCCAGCTACGGAAAAACGGCCAGAATCTGTCTTTGGAAACCAGGCATACCAAAATAAATCCCTTTTTCTCAGAAATTAGAATTGCTTTCTTATCAGAAGATTATTTTTTTTTTTTCTTCTGCTTTCTGCCTGTTTTTGAAAACAGATGTTTGGCAACCAGCTGCTCCCAGATTCTCAGCGTGGAAAGATCCAAGCTACATCCGAGATCTGTTGGTTAGCCGGAGCTGACGCTGGTCCCCCAAGCACTGGTCTTGTCCTCTGAGCATTGAGTCAGAACATCAGAATTCCTGATGTGCATTTCCTTAGGCCATCACTCATATGTTACAACTGATTTTAGGAAAAAGTCACATATATTCTCAATTTACAGTGGTTCAAGGTTGACTGTACAGCACCTTCTGTTTTAGGGTTCCTAATCTGAATACGGTACTTTAAGCCTTTATTGGGAACACCAAAATACTTTGATGGAACATAACGTCCAGGCACCATGGGCAAGTTTTGTGTTATGCAAGAGCTATTTCTAATGTATTAAAGATTAACATTTATGTAGAAAGTTAATCAAGAATAAGCATCCTGTGCTGCTAAGATAAAAATCATTCTCCATTTAATAATCACTCCAATTTTAAGAGTTCCCAAATTAGATCTAAAGCACAGTTTTTTAGCCAGACATTGCTCCATGGAACAGTTAGTCAGGAATATAATTTTTTTTTTTTTAAAGAATTGCATTGTTTACAGTGACTGACCTTTTCCCTTTGAATTTTCATCTTCATTATTAAATAAAAAAGGTAAATCTTTTACTTTACTTTTCCATTGTTGCACTTTTAGTTATAAGCACAAGTAATTATTCAGGCTGATGAAAACACTGATTAATCTCAAAAAATATTAAGTTAATTGAACTTGCAAATATTTATTAAAGGAAGCATAAATTTGCCTCAGATCTCCTTGTTAAAAAACAGTTACTGATGCTTTTATTTTTGAAGTTAATGCCTTGAAGTATGAGGTGTGCACCCCTGTGGTTTTTTAACGTATGTAGCATACTTTATTTTAGGTTAAACATTTATTTTAAGCTAAAGCATGAGTTTAGATAATAAGTTTCAATACAAACACAGGTAACTCACTATGATAGTAACTGTAGTAATAAAGGTCTAGAATAAAAAAGAAAAACAACTCAGAAGATTACATATACAGAATAGTTTGTTCTATCAGTAACGTCAAAAAAGATGACATTGCTGCTTGGACTGTGAAAATGTCAATTTTTTTCAAAAATTGAAAAAGATTAAACGGAAAAAAATTGGACTAAGAAAAAAAAATAATAGTATATTACACCCAATTATTACAGAGAAAAGAACCCAGAATCTAAGGAAGCACTGACTGTAATAAATGTTCTTTGACATCTGTAGCATGTGTATAGGCTGAGAAACGAAGTCATTATTCATTCTGGAACATTAATTTTCATTTTGCAGTTCCAACTAATTTGGGTTCCTAACTGAAGTTTATATTTGACTTAAAATACAATAAAAGCACGTAAACCAATAAGGAAATGATGAGGAGGTGAATAAGAATGCCAGTGATGCATTCAGAAGGGTTTTCTCTAAACACAACTTGAAAGCTTGATCATAAAATTTCCATACGTTTTTGCAAGTGTCAAAGCTCTGAGATTCCCCACAGTTCGTAACCAAAAGAGAAAGGTCACATATAATTAGGAGAAGCATGGTGCAAGACAGCTCGAGTCTGCCGAACCTTTCTTGGGCCGGGCCTAGCACCTGACAGTACAGAAGTAATAGGTTGTGCTTATTTCTTGAACATCTTGGCTTTATGATGAGCTATTTCAAGTTCTCTTATAGTCAAAATAAGCTTCTAACTCTTAGAAGTGGAATAGGAGATTGTCAGTTGTACTCCTGAGGTGTCCTGGAAGAAATTAAACGTAACCCTGCTCCTTAGCGTACGTTAGAGAGGCTTTAGCGTTGGCCCGGAAGGGTAGTACTTGCTTTCTGTCATGTGTTCTCTCAACATGTTACGTTGCTTACTACCCCTGCCTATATCTAAATCTTTTCCTGTCACGAGCCATATGCTGCTTCTCCTTTGGAGGAGCTTGAAGTGTTGGTAAGGATTTGCGTTGGGTTTGCATGGCAAAGTTTTGGTAGTGGGGGGGCTACAGGGGTGGCTTCTGTGAGAATCTGCTAGAAGCTCCCCCTGTGTCTGACAGAGCCAATTCCAGCCGGCTCCCAGATGGACCCGCCGCTGGCCAAGGCCAAGCCCATCAGCGCCTCTCTGATAACATATTTAAGAAGAAAAAAAACAGATAGAGAGAGAGCTTTTGCAGCCAGAGAGAGGAGTGAGAAGATGTAAGAAACTCTGCAGACACCCAGGTCAGTGCAGAAGGAGGGGGAGGAGGTGCTCCAGACACCAGAGCAGAGATCCCCCTGCAGCCCGTGGTGAAGACCATGGTGAAGCAGGCTGTCCCCCTGCAGCCCATGGAGGAAGGATGAGGGGGTGTAGAGATTCCACCTGCAGCCCGTGGAAGATCCCACGCCGGAGCAGGTGGAGGCACCTGAAGGAGGCTGTGGCCCATGGGAAGCCCACGCTGGAACAAGCTCCTGGCAGGCCCCGTGGACCCGTGGAGAGAGGAGCCCATGCCAGAGCAGGTTTGCTGGCAGGACTTGTGACCCCATGGGGGACCCCACGCTGGAGCAGTTTGCTCCTGAAGGTCTGCACCCTGTGAGAGGGACTCCATGCTGGAGCAGGGGAACGATGAGAGGAGTCCTCCCCCTGAGGATGAAGAAGCGGCAGAAACACCGTGAGATGAACTGACCGTAACCCCCATTCCCCGTCCCCCTGTGCCGCTGAGGGGGGGAAGGTTGAAGCCGGGAGTGAAGTTGAGCCCAGGAAGATGGGAGGGGTGGGGGGAGGTGTTTTAAGAGTTGATTTTATTTCTCATTCCTCTACTCTGTTTTGCTTAGTAATAAATGAGATGAATTCCCTCTCTAAGTTTGGTCTGTTTTGCTCGTGATGATAATTAGTGAGTGATCTCTCCCTGTCCTTATCTCGACCCACAAGCGTTTCGTTATGCCTTTTCTCCCCTGTCTAGTGAACGAGGGGAGTGAGAGAGCGGCTCTGGTGGGCACCTGGCCCCCAGCCTGGGTCAACCCACCACAGTATTTTATGAGGAAAATGCCTTTGGAGAGGCGCTACGTCTTCGCCGGGGGAAGGGGAAGAAAAGGGTCAAATGTGGCATCGCTGGACTTGCCTCCCTTCAGCGTCTTCTCCCGTGCAAAGGCAGTCTGTGAGGCTGCCCTTCTGTTTTGAATTTGCTAGTATTTCTAGCAGTCAGCATGCTGCTGGCTGGGGTGTCTCAGTTTGTGTGTGATTTAAGCTATTGCTTTGATTGAAGGGGAAGGATGTAAATTATCTAAGATTTTTAAGGTTTTCAGAAATTAAACCTGCTTTAACAGTGATGTTAATGGCACAGGTAAAACATTGCACCTCAGCAAGAGCCTTAGCTAGTTATTTTGGATATATTTCTTGGACAATTTCTCTGAGCTGCTTAACTCTTATTTTACTTGTTCAAGGGCTGTCACAAAGGTTCCCAAACTGGCTGAAGACATCACATCAGTTAAATACATTGGAAGGTGGCTTGAAATTTTTAAAACCGAAATCCTACAAAATGGAGATAAATGGTGAAGATATTTCTGCTGCAGTCATTCAGTTGGAGTTATTTATACTTCATCTGCTTCTATATTTAATTATGTCGCAATTTAAGTTCCAGTTGGAATACAGCTACAAGACGACATAAAAAGCTTTTAAGCAATAACATTGTGCTGTTCCTTCCTGGAAAAATTAGTGTATTGGGTAAATTATGCCATAGTTGACAGGCAGGATTAATTTTGACAGTAAGCTTTAAAGCAATGTGGTTGGAAAAAAAATTAGCAGATGTGCATGTTTGCTGAAGAATCTGGATTTGCAGATTATTACATGTGTTATGAATTGCAAATTAAGACTACTTGAAAGCTTCTCCACCTCCCATGCCTGCAACTGTGTTCTTAGTCTCCATGATCTGAAAAGCTTTTTTCCTACTAGATTAGGAAATGCTAAAGGAGTAACACTCAGCTTGGTTAGCTAGTTGATTTGTAATGCAGTTCAATAGCCATAGCTGAATAACGGCAGACTATGAAAGCATGAATTTTACTAGTTACCATTAAAAAAAAAAGGCAAGAAAACATATCTGTGGGAAAAGGAGGAAAGTGTAAGTTTTTCTGATGTCTCTTATAATGCTTTTACTTTAAAATCAACTTGAATGTTTCTTGGGGGGAGACTGAAGTGTAGGGAGAAGCAGCACATGCTGCAGAAGAGCTACATGAACCTCACCAGGAACTGCCAGAAACAACTTGGGAACGGCTGAAGAAGGGAAACCAGTTCAAGGGCTGTTCACATCTAAGTTTGGGCATCCAGTGACCAGTTTCACTGTGGGTCTCCACAACAAGAGAGCTACAAAGAGAAATCCAGACCTCTATTTACAAGAGATGCTGACATTCCCTAACTTTAACCGTAAGCTTTTAAGGTGGTTTATAGCTTGCTATATTTTACCACATTATTTCACACGTTCTTGTATGTCTGTAGAATATCACAGAACCACAGAATGGTTGGGATTGGAAGGACCTTAAAGACCACCTAGTTCAAATCCCCCTGCCATGGGCAGGGACACCCTCCACTAGACCATGTTGCCCAAAGCCCCATCCAACCTGGCCTTGAACACTTCCAGGGAGGGGGCATCCACAGCTTCTCTGGGCAACCTGTTCCAGTGCCTCACCACCCTCACCATAAAGAATTTCTTCCTAACATCTAATCTAAATCTACCCTCTTTCAGTTCAAACCCATTACCCCTTGTCCTATCACTCCATGCCCTTCTAAACAGTACCTCTCCAGATTTCCTGTAGGCCCCCTTCCGGTACTGGAAGGCTGCTCTAAAGTTTCCCTGGAGCCTTCTCTAGGCTAAACAACCCCATACATAATTTGTAAAAAACTCTTAAGTGGTTAAGCACCTTCCATCCAAGCTTATGGTTTCTGAATGGGACATCATTTTAACAGGTCTGCAGTCTCTTTTTTTGTGTTGTAACTACAACAGTGCTTTATCTCAACACAAGTTAAAAAGATCATATCAGACAGATCTGGAGTAGCAGGTCAAAAAAATAATCAAACAGTGTAATTTAAATTAACTAAGGGCTTCACCTCACAGTTGCTGAATATTTGAAAAGGCTAATTAGCATTTTCATTAGATAATGGAGTCTTTGACATAGATTTTTCCTTGGGAGGCAGTGACTGAGAAAGTTAACACCTTCATCAGCCGCCGTGTTCCTCACGCATGGTCAAAGCCCTGGTATGTTTTGCCATTAACCAGGCATATTTGTGTTTCTAATTGAGTTGTCAGCGCAGAGCAGGTGGCCCATGGACCTGTTCTGCCTCTTAGTTGAGCAAGGTTAGCTGCATTCAACCTGCAGGCTCTGCCCTCAGTTACCCTAATGAAACTCAACAAAATTTGCAGCTATAGGAAAACACAGTACAATTGAAGGCGGAAGTTTATTGTTAGATTCTATTTGTCAGCAAAAAAGTACACCCCCCCTAAAAAAAAACCACAATCAAAATCCAGTGCAGCTTGATTTTCAGATTTTAGGCTGAATTAACAAAACCACCAATGGAACCAAAAATGGTTAGATTAAAAAAGGCAGGTTGTCATTGAAGTACCAGAAAGTAAACTCTCTCTGCCGTTTTTACACAGGCTTCATTTGGATTATCAGGGTGTTTTATTTCCTCCTTTCCTCTTTTCCTCCCTTCCTCATGTTAAGGAAAATCAGCTGAGACTTGAGGTATACAGTCTGGCAGGACAGACATCTGCTAATATAAAGATGGAAGAGTTGTGTACAGATCCTACACATAGTTGATGCAGTGACTGAAAAGTGGCAAAATCCTTGCCAAGGAAATATCTGTAAGCTGAATGGTCATAGTTGATCATTAAAAGTCCAGAGCATATTTGGGATAGCTTTTAAAGACACTGTTCAAAACAAGACATCTCATGGTTAGGTATGGGGTTATAAAGTAAAACAATATATAGGACAAACAAAAATAATTGTAGGTTAAGGGCCTAAAATGCAAAATGTTTTGCAGTTGGATACTTCTTGATATGATGAAGCAATCAAACAGCACTCCTGCTTCTACACAGGAGAGACAATTCTGAAGCTAATCAAATTAGAAACAAGCATTTTAAGCAATCACAGTATTTTTAATTGTGTGTCCAAATCTGAAGTTTGTTTTCTAGAAAAGCAGGATAGAACAAAAGTTACTTTTGTTAAATGTTATTATAAAGTAATGACATCCGAACTGTCTCTCATCTGTTTGACCTTTTGTCATGTCAGTACAGAAAGTTAATTTTTTGAGTGTAAATTTCCTTTCCCCCAACTCTCCCAGTTATTCATCCTCAATTTTAAGTCTTTCTATGTGAAGCTCCAGATAGCAAGACTTCGATCATCTTCAATCTCTTGCTTAACAGTGTTAGAATTAGCCTAAGAAAACAATGTTCATTTTTATAGGATTGTGAGGGTTTTTTCTGTTGTGACCCATAAATTTGTTACAGTTGATAAATTTCAGAAGTTGACACTAATTTGGGGGTTTTCTTTATAGAAACAGGTCCTGTCGAATCATCGTTTGTTGATCCGTACCTAGCAAATAACGATATACTACTTGTGTTTTTAAAATTAATCGTATTTTCTAAGCTAGAATTTTCTGTACATTCTATCTGTGAAATTATGAACAAGTATGTAGTAGCTCAGTCTTAAATGTTTCTCCCGGTCTGCTATACCTAAATTGGGATACTAATGTATCTGTCCTACAGTAGCACTGATCAGTGGTCACAAAGTCGAGAAATAAATAATGGGACAAGAGCCTATTGATACAAGATTGTATACCGCTTAGTGGGAAAACTTTAAGCACCCATATAAGAGTTTATAAGAGTTAGATTTTGTGGAGTAGAGAGAAATTAAATTTTCCTAACAAGTGTGGCACAGCGACTTTTGCTGGTAACTGAATAGAAATATTCTAGCTTGCTAGGCAGATTTTTAGAAAGCATTGAGATCTGGGCATTGTAATTCTTGAGGTTTTGTAGCACATTAGCTGCATGTATCAAACAGGGCTGCAGGAGTTTCAGAAGAAAAAAAAATTTAAGCAAGTGAACACCAGGAGTACCTCTAGGAAGAAGTTCTTCAGACACCTTCAAGTATAAGTAAATTCGTATCTTACCGTTTAGAATCACATAGAAGCTCAAAAGACCAACTAATTTAAGGAGAGCTTAGTAATACACATATATGGCATATAATATTCTAAGAATATAAGACGACCAGTTAAGCAAACTTATCACCCTGGAAGAAAATTGAGGTCCATTAGCATCACTGAACAACCAAGGCGCAATAGTTCTTACATCATTACTATACTAGCAAGACACAGTTGGAAACGACAATATAGAGTAAGTCAAGAAGACCCATGAGATTACAGTGTAAAAATCAGTATTTAAAAACATGCAAAATATTATTCAGATTTCAACTTCTATTCTTAAACTATAAAGTAGTAGTATATTTAATTTCATGATGACATAAACCAGATTCTGGTTATTATGTTAAATTTATTCTTGCTTCAATTTAGGAATGTAACTACATCTTAATAAATTTTGAGACAAACTTCAGGAGCATCACTTTCTGGGTAGTTTGTAACCACCAAACATTGAAAGTAATTTCGGTTAAAAAAATGAATAGTTATATTTTGTATAGCTTGTATATGCTTTCATAATTAATTGTGGTACCTAAAAATCTAAATAAAAGTCCTCTATTTAAGAGGAAAATAATGGCATAACTTCTTGAAGTACTACCCTAAACAAACATCACCTGTAGTAAATATTTTATATAAGCCTTTGAATGTGGTATCAGGTGTTTTCTGTGGAAAATCTTGGCCCCACCTTAGTGCTCAGTTGTCAGTGTTCTTGAGAAGAAATAGAGTATGTAACATAAGTGTGCTTCTAGGAAAAGGAACTCATCCATGTTAACTTCTTACATGTGTTTTAATGGAAATTTATGGTGTCCTTTGGTATATTAATAGATACAAAAGAACAGCCTTTGTAAAAGTAAGTTTTCTGTATTTGTTTTTCTTTTATGTGACAGTTAAGCTTAGGTTTTATAAAGCTGTGAAAGGCAATGAAGGGAATCAAAGAAACTACTTGGGTTTAGTAGCTGTTTAAATCGTGTAAGTGTCCTATTTTAAGGTTTTTAATAGTTTATTAGAATGTCTCCAGAGCTGATTTGCATGATGCCTTGTTTCATTCTCTTGCCGTGTTCCCCCCCTCAAAGTTCTTTTATGATTGACAATATGTTGGTGTTGTATGTCTCTTAGTCCCCTTACCTGCGTAGTGTTTTCTTTTATGCAAACTGATATTTTTTCCCTTGTGAATAAGTAGCTAAGTCCTGATTTTTGTTTTCTGTTAATTGCAAAAAAACTTGTGTAGAATAGATCCACAAATACTAGTGCTTTTGTATTTAGGATTTACATCTAAATCATTATTACTGCAATGAGGGACTAAGGCTACAAAAAGTGCCTGTCCTAAAGCCATGGGGATGATTTGTATCTGCTGCATTGGAGCTCCTATTTCCCCATGCAAAATCTGTACTCTAGCCACAGATTTATCACTCCCTGTTTTTTTCTACCTGCAATTGTTTTTCTACTTACATTGTTATGAGATTTCTGTGGTGTTGCCTTGATAGTAAAGCTGTTCAGGATAATGATGGCAGGATAAGCTGTTCAGAACAGCTTGCCATGTGGATTGGGCTTACGATGTATTCTGGAATAGTCCGTTTGGAGAGCAATTCTAAAATAGCTTATCCTTCAGTAGGAAGCTCTGACTAGAATAGCTATGCTGTTGGGACATCCATTATTTTTGGTTGGATTTTGTACTGGATAGAAGTTGGGGTGGGAGTGAAGAAAAAACAAAGGAGGAGTGCAAAAGTCATACCGTATGTATCTTTATAGATTTACAAGTTGCTTAAGTACAGAGGTTGGTAGGTGTTTGTGCAGCGTGTAGTGTCTAGTACAGCTGAGACATCAGTGTTGTGGAACTAATACTTCAGATGTCTATGAAGATAGAGGAGATAAAGGAGGATCACTTTGGGCAGTGGGGCCTATTCCCCAAATATTTTGGTTAGGGTGGAGTCTAATTTTGATGCTCTCCTAGTCACAGGAGAAGACAAAAGCTGAAGCCAGGAATAAAACCCCACTGTAATACAGAGATACAAGCTTTAATGCACCAAGTTATGCATCAGGCTGTTACCCTCTTGTATCCAAAGAGCAGTTACCTGGTACCTTCACTCATTATAGCTGGAAGTTCAAATTGAGGTGTGTGGGGGAGATAACGGTGAAAATCCTATGACTGTGCGTTGTATTTCACAAAGCACTACCTTTTTGAAATGATGCCTCCATCAGGTGTGCACTTGTTCACCAAAACAGCATTTCAGTGTTCAGATAGGAGCAGGACTTAGATCTGTTATGAACCCGCTCCCATTAAATTCAGTGCGTTACGGTGGAGTCCTGTCGTTCTTGGAAAACAAAACTGCCAGAACAGTAAGTGTTAAAATACTGATACTGAGAAGCATAAGAAGGCATCACGAGTTGTAACATTCTTGGAGAATAATGACATTGTGAACAGCATGTGCCTTGTTGGATGTTGTAGTGTTTTGTGTGAAGTACAGTTTTGAGTGGCAGATTTAATCTAATTACAGTGAAGCTGATAGCATTAACAGTCGCGGTCTCCCTTGCACAGCTGAACAGCTAGAGTCAGCGCTGCATTGCAGTGGGAGCTGTGCAAGCATAAATAAGGACATGATCTTGTCCTCAAAGAGCTTCCCATTTGAATTGAGATACATCCCGCTAAAGGCATCTGCTCTGGGAAGTGGTTCTTGACTCCAGCACCGAACAGATGGAACTCTTGTTTGAGCTTGCCCAGCTACCTCCCTCCCTCTGGAGGATGCTGCCTGTGTCCACGCTGCCTGGCATCTACTTCGGGTTTTACCCAGGTCTCTTGAGGACTGGTCACAGGGTGTCTGAGGATAGGTAGGCACTCTGTGTGGTTCAGAGTGCCTCAGATGAGGTTGGAGTTGGCAACCACAGGAGTGATATGATGATGTGGTGTTGAATCGATCGTATCATGTCCTGGGAGTTGGCTGAAAGGAGGGTAGGGGGATGACTGAGGGTGAAAAGCAGCGCTTGGGTTAGTGTTGGAGGTACAAGGGGGGAAAAAGGGTCAGATTTGATGGAGTCTCACTGTTCTCCCTTGTAGTAAGGGTGCCCTGCAGCAGATAATACTTGGCTTAATGCTTCATGTTTGAGCAAACCAACTGCGTAAGGTAATGAAAGCCAACAGGATGCTTGAGAGTGAGTTTGTACGCACAGAGTGGGTGAGCAAGGATGAGGCTTTGGACTGAAAGTGGAAGCAAGTGGCAGGCTGAAAGGCATCAAACTGTTTTCAAGGGATTTTATTTTGATGGCCTTAAGAGCACCAGTGAAAATACTTGGCCAGCTACTTAACCACAGTGAGCAAGAGAAAGCTGCTAAATGATTTTGTATGAAGAAGTAAACTGCTGAGGACTTTTTTTTTTTTTTTTTTAAGGAAAGTAGGTGTAAGACCTTTTTGACTGCTGCATTTCTCTTGAGGAACTTAAAGGCAGTTGTAGCCACTCAGACTGGTAGTATGAGAAGCAAATGATTGAATTAATCACAGAAACGTTTCTGGGTGTGTAGGGAGAGCTTCAGGTGAAGTTAGTTGTTGGGAAGCTGGTCACATCTAACAGCAACTGTGTCTACTTGCCTATGTAAATGAAATAGTCTCACTAATGAAGAGGCAGTTTCCTCCTTGATGAAGAGGTAGCTCCTGCAGAGAACAAATGGGTGAAGCTGGACCATCTTTCCTCAGTCTGATGAATGTGGGAGTTTCAGCATCCGTTTTTATGGCTCATTTCCTTTCTGTTTACACATGAAGTAGGACATTAAAAATTGTTGATTTTATTGATGCAAAATGGCACATTTTTGAATCATTATTTATATTTAGCAGAATGCATATTTAAGTAAAATGATTTGGCTATTCCTAAAGAAAACTTATGTATCCATTAATAGAGTTATAACTTATTTCCAGTATTATGCAGGAGTATGACAAAAGTTATGTGCTGTAAATTACTTGGATTATTCTTTGCGTCAAATAAGGAGTTTGCCAATGCTTCTCTTAATTCATGATTGAACACTTATACAGTACTTGGATTTCACTGCCTTTGTATTTAATTAATGAGAAAAACCTGGACTCTGAATTTCAGAGCCAGAACTACTTCCCTAATAGTATCAGGAAATGTTTCCACAATAGGGTTGTCAAATTGCCCACTGATTAAAAGCGGCATGATTAAAAAAACCCATGGTAATCTTTTCTGCCAGGATCTGTGAAATTTCACATAGACGTTATTTCATTAGCAATATTAAACTGCAATGCCAGACTAAAAAGACGTCTCAAACCATAAGAGTCACAACCTATGCTTGGGTACGATTACAGGATTTGGTTGCTGACAGTGCTGATATTCTCCTCTTCTGTATAGTTGCTGAGTAGGTAGTGAAGCTTTTTTTATATTTTTTTAAAACTATTAGTCTTTGACTTGAAGAAAAGCTCATTGTCCAACAGTAGCAAACAGTAGGCATGTGCTGTGATGCCAGGCACTTGTCTCCTGGGTTCTCTGGTGCGTGTTTCTCCTAGCCCACAGGAAGGAAGGAATGCATGCATCACTGATGATGAAATTACAGCAAATGCAAAATACTGATGTCACATCTTCAAATCATTAGAACTAAATTGTTCTCTGTAGCACCTGATTGGTACTTAAGATCTTTTTAAGGGATTTTCTGTTGTGTTGTCTTGATAACTGTGACTTCTCTGGCTTATCAAAGCACGTAGGTAAGTGAGGCTTAAGGTGCTGCAGGAAAAACAAGGTCAAGTATTGAATCCAAGCTGCGGCTTAAGAATCTGTTAGGCAAATATTGATGTAAACTACTCTTGCTTATGAGCTACAAACCTGTAAGGGGGGAAGAATCCAATAAAATAGGCATTATTTCTTACAACATCTACAATACAGGTGTGTCTGTCTCTTTTGTTTTGTTGCAGTTATAAATGACATGTCTTGCCCTGTTGCTTATTTTTTTTCCACTTGATCACACTGAAGACCAAAGGTGGTTCACACCACTTCGGTGGTTAAGAGTGCACATAATGTTTGCAAAAACACAAACTTCCTGGACATATGCTTCTGCTATCCATGATCTGGTACACCACAACTACAGCCACCAGCTTCCTAAGGAGTGGGTATTTTAACCAAAGCTGTATCTATGTCATTGACCACACTGATCAACTTGTTTCACTCTTCCAGCAATTTCTGTTTAAAGAAATGTAAATAGAATAATTTAATTCACAGGCTTAGGGTTTAAGAGGTCCAGCAGCAGAACTCATGATAAGGTGCTTGCACTACATGCCTTAGAACAATGCTAGAGGAGATAAGGGGGAGAGAAGGATTATTATTTCAGGAGGAGTTGAAATAGTCTGGGGAAAAAAAAAAAAATCTTGTGTGTCTCTGCATCAGTGTGTTTAAAGGATGAGCTCTGCATTCTTCTATGTCGTTTCTACAGTCTCGAAGCTATATTATAAAACCTTACCAAAAAACCAAGTCTTATTCCTTCCTTTCTCATAATCCTGTATCAATTCACTGTGTGCAAGGATTGTATCTCCAGTAAGGCAGGAGATTGCTTTTTTTTTTGTATTTTCATTTAAAACAGTTTTATGTCTGTTCCTTTGTAATGTTCAGAGTTCCTTAAGCAATGTGCATATGAAGTGGGTGCCAAACTTTCATGTGTTCCCCTTTTTAGTGCTAAAGTTTAAAAAAGCACTGACATCGTGTGTAGTCATGTACAAGTAAATGCTTTAGATGTAACTTGGCTACTGTAACACATTTTACAGAATGGTAAAAACTGAAGGGTTTCAGCCCCCAATTATAGAATCCTGGGATGGTTTGGGTTGGAAGGGACCTCAAAGATCATCTAGTTCCAACCCCCCTGCCATGGGCAGGGACACCCTCCACTAGACCACGTTGCCCAAAGCCCCATCCAACCTGGCCTTGAACACTTCCAGGGATGGGGCATCCACAGCTTCTCTGGGCAACCTGTTCCAGTGCCTCACCACCCTCACAGGGAAGGATTTCTTCCTAATCTAAATCGACCCTCCTTCAGCTTAAACCCATTACCCCTTGTCCTATTGTTACATACCCTTGTAAACAGCCCCCCTTCATCTTTCCTGTAGGCCCCTTCAGGTACTGGAAGGCTGCAATTAGATCTCCCCAGAGCCTTCAGGCTGAACAACCCCAACTCTGTCAGCCTGTCCTCATAGGAGAGGTGCTCCAGCCCTCTGATCATCATTATGCCGTTTCATTTATCAAAAATGATAAAACCTTAGTTGAAACACATTCTGTACTTGTGCACCTCACATTCTGTATCCGCTTTTGAGAAGCTGCATGTATTTAGTATTTCACTACTCAAGTGTTTGAATTTATCATTAATGCATTATACATTTACATAGCTATGTCACTTATGTAGAAAAATGTTAGTTCTTTCCTGCCTTCCCCCCTTTCCCACCTTACTCCTGAGCATCCTCCTAAAGCAGAGCTCCAATCCTGTGTCCTCCTGCTGCAACATCCTTGTGGCATCTCTCCTGTAAGGTGCGTCCTGTCCTCTCCATCCGTCCGTGTCCGGAGCTGGATGTGCGAGGCCCGGGCTGGCGAGATGCTTCCCGTGCTGTATGAAAGAGGTGCCTGAAGCAGCTGCTCACAGAGGCGAGCTGTGGCTGGGTATCTGCTTGCGTAGCTGCTTTCAAAAAACGAACCTTTGAAGTGCTTCAAAGAACCCAGTGGTATGTGTACCTTTTGATAAAAAGGATGTTCAGTACAAATAGGAGAATATACTGAAATATTAAGATAAGCAAATTTTGTGGTTGTGAACAATGATTCCTAAGGGAGAGCTGATGGTGACCAAAGTGTACCTAAGCAAAACCGTACTTTCACCCAGTTCGTAGTGGCTGAATAAACAAACAACCTTGATTAAAAAGAAAGTACGCCAAAGCATGGTAGTGACTGTTGGTGTTACTGTCCTATAGTAGAAGAGACAAGTTACGGGTAAAGCTGAGGTCTTCATGCTGCTGAATCTTCCTAAATGTCGGATCAAATGTGTCTGGGTTTGGCTTTATAGATTTTACTGCCAGTACATAACAAATAATGGGACTAGCAATATCTTTTGGGGTGGATAACCTTCCTAAAAATGTTTCTACTTACGTTGAGGTTTTGTTTTCTACTTTGGAAAAATGAGGTTAGGGTTTTGGCAGAGGGGAGCTGTCTGTAACGTAACAGAACTTAGTTCATCTCATGCCAAACACCAGCACTTGATATCAATAATCTTTGACTCGGATATTGCTCTTGGGTACATTTATCGTTCCCATTGTTCCATAACACAGCGGGAAAAACAGACTTTAACAATTGCTAGCAGAGAAAATCTGCACACAGTGGGAGCTGAAACAGTTCTTGCAGTTGTGTAACAAAACCCCAAAATGTTGGCAACGCTGTGGACCTGGGAGGGGATTTTTGTCAGTGAATGCTAGCAGTGGTTTCAGGCTGGTGTGCGTCGTCCTTTTCCCTCTGTGTGTGGTATTCAGTTACACTGCACATACAAAATGTCATCCTTAAAGGATGAGTTTTTTCTCCTCCTTGCCCCAAAGGGAGTGACTTGTGGGGAACGTATGACTGGTAAATTGTGACAGTGTGAATTTGAATTTCCCTAGTGAATGACTGGCAGTATAAACCTGGGTGATACATTTGTACTGTGTAGTCAGGTCAGGCTTTTCTAGCGTTCTGTGGTGCTAGCCTCTGCTTTGGAGCATGTCTACATTTAAAAGGAAAAGAAGATACAGGATATATCCCTTCAGTTTCTTCCTAGTAAGAGTGACTAAAGCACAGAGTATTTTTGTCCCTCCTGTACCCCTCTCCCCATTGTTTTAACCACAAGCCATGCTTAGAAACAGCAACGTCACTTCCTAAGACAAATAGCATTAAACTGCAGGTGAAGATCCTTCTGACTTTAAAGGATGAAGAAGATCATTTGAGAAACTAAGGTATTTCTGAGGAAAGCACAGGATGATGTCTCCCCTGCTCCCAATGAAAGCAACCTAGCTCTTTACATTTAGGAAGGTAAACTGAAGCTGTTCTCGGCTTAGGTACGTTGTTGTCTTGATGCTGCATGAAAGTGGAAGATGATGAGATTTTCATATCTTGAGGAAGACATGAAAGTGCACTTCCCTTATTTCCCCCTCTGTGCGTACTCTGTCCTCCCAGTCCTCCGTGGAGGAGACCTGCTGGTGGCAGCCCTATTGCTGGCTGAGCATTGGTGAGTGCCTAGGATCCTCAGACCTAGTAAATTGGTTCAACGCGGCCTTTGAGTACACTTCTGCTAAACCCAAGCTCTAGTGCATTAGACTGCAGCACTGGTGTGGAAAGCCTTCAGGCCAGCCCTGAGACTGTTGGAAGTGCAGATCAGAGCATGAGATGCATTCCAGCTCCTGTTCAGACCTGTCTGCTTTGCAGAAAAGATGCAGGGAAAAGAGCTCAAGTGCTGGCAGCTCCACAGTAGCTCTGCATAGCAGTGCTTTACTCAGAGTAGTAATACAGCAGGCATGCAGCACCTCTCTCCCAGCCCCAGCTAGGACAAAGCGTGTCAGCACAGCCAGCCATGGGAGATGCTGTACAGAAGGAGAATGGCTAAGCTCATTGTGGAGCTTTGCTTGGCTAGATTGATGTGGTTGCTCATCAGCTGCAAAGACAGCAGTTGCCTGATAACTGTGCAGTGAGGACGCATGCTCGTGACTTCTGATTGATCATTGAGACACTTAAAATTTCTAACTCTCCCTTCCATTAAGATTTTGAGCCTCTTTGGTAATACAGTTTGATTCAAAGGGGCAGGAGACAGGGTTAGAGAAGGATTTCTTTATTAGGAATTGAACTATAGCAAAACTCCTCACCCAACAGATGCATAAGCTTTCTAATGTGATCTCTTGAGTGTCTCAAGCATTTATTTCAAGTCAATAAATTATTACAGAAATTATATCCATTCCTCTAGAGTGTCTGCATGCTTCCTTTGAGGTAGTTGTTTGCATGTGTGGGTCATTTCAAAGGATTTTAAAAGGACCCACTCAGTGGTGACATATTGCTCTGAATTTATTGTTCCAAATATTAGGATTTAGGTAAGTTGTTAGCCTGAGTCTTACGCCTGAAAATAAATGCTCCACCCACAAAAATAAACTTGCCTAGTCTCAGTTTAGCTGAAAATGCTTTTTGTTCTAGGTGCGTTCAGCTAGTTCACATTTTGTAATGGGAGCAACTGTGTTAAATACCTTTATCAGCATGTCTATCTGGTGCACAAGACCTCTTCTGTTTATGTTGATCTTTTTGGAGAGACTGCTAGACTGAATCACTGATGTAGCAATCATATTTTCTAATACTATTTTCAAGAACAAAGTCTAGGTAGGGAGTTATGTGCTGCCAGGTAGTGTCTGCCTGCATATCGGAAGCAGTGATGCTGTTCTTCTAGCAGACCTGTAGTGTGGGAAAAAAAATCATGACATCTTTTGGAATATTTAATGGCCTGATAGTTGGCACTTGTGACTAAAATAAAGGGATTTTCTGTTGTAGGAAGTATGGCTGACAAGGTATATTCTTAGTCTGTTTTTTTGGTCCTTTTAGGTAGGAGTTGTAAAGAGCAACTTCTGCCCACTTAGCATGAGAATGGGCTCTCAGTAAAGAACAGATCTTACTACTGCTTGTACAGCTTTCCCAAAGAGGTGGAAAAATGCTAGCTGCTGCTCTTCTTCCTCTGTTGCTGAGAATAAAATCTCTTACTAATTTTTGTAGGCTTCATAAAAGTGTATTTTGACTCCTGCCATAATATTTAACGAAAGGCTGTCATGTGAAAGGTCTTAATCTGTGTAAGATTTAACACCAAAAATATTCTTCATATTTAAAACTAAAGTTAGTTCTTCACTGTTATCCAGCTGTTTCTCCTTTGCAACTGAGCTGTCTCTATACCTGTAGTAATTTCAGGGATAATATCTTTCAGTTCATAGATGGGGAAAGGAGAAAAAAAGCTGGAGGGGAGAACAGTTGAAGTTAGTACAGGTGGTGTTACACTTGATGAAATAATTTGATAATGGCACTTATGGACAAAGAACCAACTGATAGAGTATATCTTAGTTTTGTGGCACTTTAGCAATACCTTGTTTCCCAGGGGATGGCATTGGAATGTATTCAGGTTGTCTTCACAATCCCATGCAACTTCCAGCAAACGGGTTCTTTCCTACAGGTTACTTCATTGTCATCATTTGCAGATGACCATCTCTGACCTCATAACTTCTCACACACACAATTAATTTTCTGTTGTCAGAAGTCAAATTGCCAAAGATGATCTTTCCTACAAGCTAACTAAAACCAAGTCCTTTGTACAATTTGAACCTACATATTTTTTTTTCTCCTCCCAGTTTAGATAAAAAAACCCAACTTTCCTTAATGTAGTAGTTCAGACAAAATCAGTTGGAAGAGAGGTTACATGCAATTGTCAAGTGTTTATCTTTCACAGAACTCCTGAGTCTCTGTATCTGGGGGTCTCTTTTCAGATCTGGTACCCTTTGTTTTGTCTAAAAAGGAAAAAAAAACCCAAAAAACCAACCCACCCAGAATTGCTGAAATAATAGAATTAAGATTCTTTCTGTGTCTTCCTCAAGTGGGGGTACTAAATTGGAGAAATCGTCTTTGGGGTGCAAAACCAGCTTCTTTGTAGGCATAACTTCATCATCACTATTAATTGAATTGAAAAGTTGACTCTACAAATTCATAGGATGGTAGAAGAAGGGTAAAGGAGGATTTACTGGTACAACTGACAACTGTGTAGACAGATTTATTTTTTTCTTCAACTTGCAAGCTAATTACTTGTATGGTAAGCTGTACTGTTTTCTGAAAGTTCACATGCTTTTGCAGAAAACCGTCAATGCAAGGCACAATTTTGGTGAAGCTGGCCTGCTAATTAGGATCTGTCATAACCTTTGGCAGACTCCTTATTTTTTTTTCTTTTTTCTTAATCAGTATTGTTGCCCAAAGTTAACTATTTGGACATAGCAGGACTACCTTCCACACAAAGGGAGTCTGTACCTCAGACTGATTTTAAAATCAATGTTTAGTTGCTTTCTGTGAGCAAGAGTCATCAAGAAAACATTGATTAATGTCTAAAACTTGAGCAAGGATTTCTTGGAAGCCAGAGACTCCCTCCTATAAGGCAAGGGCTGAAAGGGCTTTCTGCAGCTCCTAGAGCTGTCAAAGTGTGATAAATTGTTCGGTAAATGCATGAGCTGATGCTGTAGCAACTTGTTTGAGCTTTGTGGTGGGACTCCCAGAGGATCCCAGGCTTGCTAGACACAATTCAGCTCCAGCCTCCTTAGGATTTATCCTGCTAACCATAAACTTGGATCGGAAAGGATCCAGAGCTGGTAGCAGGGAGATAGATTGCTCCCTCTGAAATCAATGCCTTTTTCCAGGTGTACGCATTAAGAAGTAAACTAGCTCTTAATGACCATGCGAGAGTGAGGTGGAGGTGGTAGGGCAGAAAGTTGTTCTGCTTACTGTGGTAAAGATATGTGACCTTCTTTCTGTTAGAGTATACTTACTACCACAGACTGAAGTGGAAGCTTTTGAATTGTCTCTGTCGGGTAATGCTGAATGTGATAGGAAATGTCCTGCTTTTCCGGATGTGTATGCTTTGGATGATAACAAGTAATGCCACTGGTAAATAAGCAGCTCAGATGGCAGTTGCTCATTTTAGCAATGCTAGAGGGTTAAAGAACCTTTTAGATAATAGTGCAATATAAATGGAAGATGTGAAGACTTTTCTCTTTTTCCTTTTTTTTTTTAAATGCAAACTATTGTTTTCCCTGGAGAAGGTGGTTAAATTCTGAATAGAAGCCAAAATTGAAGTACATGAGTTCTCATAATTAAGTAGTTGGATATTAGGAAATGCCCCTGTTGTCTTAATGCATTTTTTTTAAATGGTATAATTGAGGAGTTTATGAAGGATTTGCTTTAGGAGGAATAAGTTTCTTAAAAGTAGGAATTAATTTTTGACTTAGCTTTCTCTCACTGCCTTGTGTAATAGGAAGTAACTAGGAAGAGAATGGTAAGTAAATAACCAAGATGAAGTCAAAAAAGCTTTAATCTATCCAGTATCATTTGAAATAACAAAGTGGGTTCAGAAAACTTGGTTCTGATGTGGTGGCCATTAAAAATGGGTCCTTCTGATGACTTCAGACTGGAAGCCAGACTGGATTTTTTTTTCCTTATTGTTATTTAAATAAACTGGAAAATGGAAAGCAACAGAAGAAGATAAGCTGTGCGTGCTTGTCTTCAAAGGGACTCTAGCCTAGTTTGGGATACTTAGTAACCTTGGGGTTGTGTATGGAGAGATGATAAAAAAATTGAGCTCTGTGTTAGTGGATTCTCGCTCTGTTGCTGTTTCATGGTGTTGAGTTTATTCACCCATAAGCACTTACACCTGGGCTTAACAGAGATGTTCAAAATGCAATTACAGTTGGTGATGGTCTAGTAAATTCGGTGTGTGGAGTCTAGAGTGCTAGTGCTTGACCAGATGTTGGTGAGATGAAAGGCACTCTGTGATCTAACTGTGTTTCTGCTGTCTGCAGTGGGAATTCAGATTCTTCAGTCAGACTCATTTCAGGGGGAAAAAGGGGAAAGCTGTTTGGGGATGGGACAGGGCAGAATGGGATTCAGCTACAGGTTGAAGTTCCATCTCCTACATCAGATGTCTACTGTACCTCATTCATGCGAAGTAATAAAATTCTTCTCCATCTTTTATTCACCACTCACTAAATTATTAATCCAGTCTGTTCAGTCATAATAAATAGTCTTGTCTAAAGCATGAGAAAGTTGTGTTTTGATCAACAGTCACAGAAAAACTGCATGCATTAATTGCTCTAGCTCATTTTGTGAAGAAAAAAAAAAACAGCATAAGACCCAGACTAAGTATTTAAATATTACGTAGCTATCTAGGATTTGATGATCCCTGACTAGCCAAGCACAGTACTTCTACATCAGCATCTTATGTACTATTTGTAGTCCATCTTTCTCTTGAAAACAAGTATGCCAAAAACTCAACTTTACTAAGTTTTTTAATATTGAACTTGATTGTAGCTTAAGTAACTGTGACATTGTCTTACAGGATAGCAATAGCCTTGCTGTCTCTGCCAAGGTTTAAGAATTGTTTCTGTGCATGAGGGTTGTGTAACACTCCTTGAATTCAACCACTTAATCATTTCAGTCCTTGAAGACACCCAACAGATATTCCAGCTTGGTAGTATAACACCCTTGAAAATACTCTGTAGAAGGAGGTGAGGGATAGTTCTTACGTGTTTGGAAAACGTGAAGACTTTACATCTAGAAGCTGTGGACGTGCACTGTGAGCCAAGCTAACGGAGATATGTTAGGCTTGCTGCTGGGCGTACAGCTCCATCTTGTTGCTCTGGCAAAGTCCAACTGTTAAGTCTCCTGTTTGGCTTCAGAGGCAGTATCTAACCTAGGGAAATGTTGTCCAGTGATTTCAGTATTCTTAAATAGCGGCTGGTGTTGAATGACATCCTGCAAAATGTAAATACGAACAGGTCAAGCTTAAACACAGTGAATTGGTAAAGCATTGGTGGCAATGAATAATGTAGTCTTTGTATGATCATATCAGCTGTTTGAATCATTTGACTTAATGCTCTAGAGAGCTATGACTCTAACCAATGAAATAGTGCAACGTGTGCATGGCTAAGAGGGAGTAGGAAGGAGGTATTGAACTTGTAAAGCAAAGTGATCTTCACTGTGCCTGAAACGACTAACGCTGTTAGCGTTCATGTAAAAGTGTAATACAGCTTCTCATTCAGTAATGGGAAAAGTCCAGATTGCTGCAGAACAAACATTCCTGCCGTTTCATGAGTTAGACTTTCTCATTTTGATCCACTTCCTTCTGTTTAAAAGAGATAAGAAAGTTGTATTGTAATCTGCTGGATAGCTCAGAAGGTTCTGCTAGACTTGCCGTATTCCCTGGAAAATCAATATGAAATTGTCCAGTGAGATGAAGCAGGAACAAGAGGGAAGGGAAACAGACAAATAAAATGCACAGTAAGAGTTTCTTTCATATAAAGCAATTTATCAAGTTCGGGGTTTTTTTTTTTAAATACTCTTTTAGTTTTCCAGCTTATCCTATGTTCTCAGCTAGTTGCTAGGCAAGAAACAGTGTGTTATGCCAGCTGCAGCTGATGTTTGCTGTGCACACACTTATGTGTGTATTGGCCAGCTGAGCGGAACAGATGCCTTCAGTACATGCTTGACAGTTCTCTGTGTGGGTGTCTCTGCTTTACACAGCCACTTGCTCACTTTCTCTTCCACACTCCCCCCTCACCCTTCCCCAAGAAAGGTCACTTTTAAGGTAGTTAAATTTGGTGGAAGACATGGGCCCTAGATACATATGAGAATGGGGAAGACAAGAAGGACCTGATGATATAATTTCAGAAACTGTGTTTTTTAGGCAGGAAATGAGGCTTCCAAGGTGCCTGTAGATCGTCCTTGCTGTTTCACATGGACCTGTGATTATACCTTGCAGTCCCATGGCCTGGGCATGCAGCTCTTCTATTGAGAGAAGATCCCATACAAAGGGAGATGGGGCACCTCCAAGGTAGCTGTGGAGATCCCAATAAGGTCTTCCACTCTGTTTTTTTAAATAAGTAGGTGTTTCCTTCCAAACATTCTCTCCTTTTGCTGTCTAGGAACTGGGCAGCTCTATTTTCCCCTGAGACGATCAAGTATCTGAAGCAAGGAATGAAGTTTAAGCACTGCACATGGGGTAGCTTCTAGCAAAAGGCAGCCACTGAACATACGTTCTCTCTGTCTGTGCTTGAGGATGTCACTTCTCAGTATTATCCTTCCATTCCTCATGACGCTGGGGATGGGACACAATTGCTCGTGTGTGAGCAGCATTCTGTATATTCCTGACTGTCTCCCAGAAAATGACTTCAGACGCTACCTGTTAGCAGTACCTGAGACAAACACTTACCTCTGTGAGTGACAGGGCTTGTCTAAGTCAATGTGCAATTCCAGTCCAAATTCTGTTTCCAAACAGCAGTTTTATGCAAAAAGGAAAAAAATTAGCATTGTTACATTCTGTTACACTGCACCTTTATTTTAGTAGTTTCATTCTGTGAAATGGTAGTGTTTTGTAAACAGAAATCAGCTGTATTTCCTGACCTGGAATTTAATAGGAACCTAAGGATGTATGAAAAATAAATGTATCGAGTCCTGATTGTCGCTACAAGCACTTGTTTACCAGAACAGAAGCAGTAGGAACACTGCTGTGAATGGTTAAGTTGGCTATGCTTTCAGCAAAAGTCAAGATGTGCAGATGCAGCTTACTGTGTTGCCTGCTTTCTGAATCCTCAGAACGAGCTTTTGAGCACAACTGAATCTCTTCCTAGCCCTACTGAGTTGGGCTGAAGAGCCATAGTTAGGCAAATAACTTCCTTCCTAACAGATGATGCTCTTTTTTTTTTTTTTCTTTTAAGTTCCTCAAGAGCCTGTTATTAAACAGGAGCTGTGGAGAATTTGTTTTGGCTTTGCAAAAGCATTGGAGAAAGGCTTTGTCTTGGCTTTTTGCGAGATGAGATGAGCAGGCTTTCTTGGCAGTCTGTATTTATGAAGCTGTTCCATTAAGTGGTAGCATGTATAAATGGACTAATGTCCTGTCTGTTGTT
The DNA here is from genome assembly GCF_028858705.1 of Grus americana. Taxonomy (NCBI): domain Eukaryota; kingdom Metazoa; phylum Chordata; class Aves; order Gruiformes; family Gruidae; genus Grus; species Grus americana. Next base: position 173,708,795 of record NC_072852.1, read on the forward strand.
TGTCAGCCACCACAGATCAGATTGCGCTCTTCACACTACTTATGTAGCTATGCAATATAAATCAACTTTACTAGGGAATGAAGGATCTGAAATCTCATTTTTTTGAAGTATGAAGAAACAGAACTTGATGCTTAAAAATGAACTTGGATATAAATTGAGTCTGACTTCAGAAACTTGGAGCTTTTAAATTTTTTTTTATGCGATTCTCACCAAACTTCTGATAGTGCTTGCAAGTGCTTTCAAATGTTTCCAGGCATAATTCACTTTAAAGCACTTGTATTGGGTTTGTGTGGCAAGATTTTGGTAGCGGGGGGGGTACAGGGGTGGCTTCTGTGAGAAGCTTCCCCTGTGTCTGACAGAGCCAATGCCAGCCGGCTCCAAGACGAATTCACCGCTGGCCAAGGCTAAACCTGGTAGCACCTCTGGGATAACAGAGTTAAGAAGGAAAAAAAAACAACCTTGGAAGAGCTTTTGCAGCCAGAGTGAGAAGATGTGAGAAACTTTGCAGACACCCAGGTCAGTGAAGAAGGAGGGGAAGGAGGTGCTCCAGGCGCTGGAGCAAAGATTCCCCTGCAGCCCATGGTGAAGACCATGGTGAGGCAGGTTGTTGCCCTGCCATCCGTGGAGGATGGTGGGGAGCAGAGATTCCACCTGTAGCCCATGGAGGACCCCACGCTGGAGCAGGTGGAGACACCTCAAGGAGGCTGTGACCCTGTGGGAAGCCCACACAGGAGCAAGCTCCTGGCAGGACCTGTGACCCTGTGGAGAGAGGAGCGCACGCTGGAGCAGGTTTGCTGGCAGGACTTGTGACCCCGTGGGGGACCCGCGCTGGAGCAGTTCGTGAAGAACTGCAGCCTGTGGGAAGGACTCAGGTTGGAGAAGTTCATGAAGGACTGTCTCCGGTGGGAGGGACCCCACGCTGGAGCAGGGGAAGAGTGTGAGGAGTCCTCCCCCTGAGGAGGAAGGAGCGGCAGAGACAACATGTGATGAACTGACCACAACCCTCATTCCCCATGCCCCTGTGCCGCTGAGGAGGAGGTAGAATTTGGGAGTGAAGTTAGGCCTGGGAAGAAGGGAGGGGTGGCGGGAAGTGTTTTAAGATTTGGTTTTATTTTTCATTCCTCTACTCTGGTTTCTCAGTAATAAATTAGATTAATTTTTTTTCTAAGTTCAGTCTGTTTTGCTCATGATGGTAATTAGTAAACAATCTCTCCCTGTTCTAATCTTGACCCATGAGCCTCTCAATATATTTTCTCTCTCCTGTCCATTTGAGAAGGGGGAGTGACAGAGCGGCTTTGGTGGGCACCTGGCCTCCAGCCAGGGTCAACCCACCCCAATGTCTTAGGTGCTTTATAGTGTTTTCTTCAAGTTGCATGGTTGCAATGTTTTCAGTTCTTTGGTGCATAAAGGCTCAGTACTGTATCCAAAAAAAAAAAAAAAAAAAAAAAGTGGTAGTATTTTATGCTGGCTTTTCCCTGTTGCTGAAATTTGAGGGGGTGGCATCTTCCAAACCATGTCGGATTCCTTGAATGTGTAGGAAAATGATGGCAGTATGAGCAACTTCAGAAAGATTAACAAAGATACTAAGTGGACACTGCTGGTTCACCTTGTGGGAGCTATTGTAGGTTGGCTACAACCTGTCTGCTTTGGGAAATGTCAGCATTCGATTGAATGTATGAATGACAGTGGTGAAGCAGAAGGAAAGCTTTATCTTCTGTCTTCCTCTTGGGAAAGATGGACTTTGTTATTTGGTTCAAGTTTTGGGAAGAGAGACTTTCCCCTCCTCCCCTCTCTGGGGAGAGTGGGAGAAGCCAGCATTTGAGCAAACCTGTTCCTGTTTGCTTCTCCCCTCCTAGCAAGTAAAATGAAGAGCATTTCTTCTCTAGCTTCCTAGTCAAACATGTAGGACAGAAGACCAAGAAAAAAGTAATCTTTCCAAAGAACAGATGAGCTACTTCAGCTGTCAGGGGTCAGGTGAGAAGAAGTAACTGACATAAAAGCAGAAAACAAACACTTATCCCCCCCCCCCTTGCCCCCTGCCAAAAAAAGAACGAACTCCCCCCAAAACAAGCAAAAAATCCGCAAACAAAAAAACCCCAAAACCCTTTTGACCTTATAGCTAAGCTACTGTTGTTTAAACGTTCTGAGACAGAAGAAGCTTTAACACAATCTCATTGAAATTTTTTTCTTTTTCTACTGCATAGCCTTTGCAATTACTTTATAGAAATCTTACCACATACCTCAGATCAGATGAACCTTTGTAGGCATTTAAAACTTTGATTTTCCAGGTGGATTTGAGAGGAAGACCCTCTGTCCTTTCACAGAGATCTGCTGACTAGAAATGGTTGATCAGTCTATCGGGACTCCTCTGGACATGGCCTTGAAAGGACTTAGATTAAAGCCTGCAACTTTACAATAATGGAGAAACTGCTGGGGCAAGGGAGCGTTTACTGCCAGAAAGAGCAGAGGTCTCAATTTTTCATCTTATTCTTGAGTGTCACAGAAAAGCAAGTTCTTCTTTTTCCCCCCCAAGCAGTTAGACTCTAACGAATTCAATATTGTAACCTTAACCTTTTACTGGCAAACTCACTTGAGAGATCTGCCAAAGAAATGAAATTGCACTTGTAAATATAACGAACACTGTAGTAAACACATTCTTTTCTTTTTTCTTTTCAGAATAAAATGAGGAATACTTTAGTAACTTCTGCTTTTAAAATTAAAAGCACTTGCAGAGGGTCTTCACTGAACCCTGAAAACAGAGCAAAACAAATAGGCCTGAGGATGGGCATTGTAGCCTCTTGGCCACACCTCTGTTCATTCCTTTGCCAAGTGCTCTAAAGCCCACTGTGCATGTTGCAAGGTTTATTTACTGCACCTTTGCATGTGGGTGTTTCTTGGCCCCTTCCTTGATGACTTCAGGACCTCATTTAAAAAAAAACAGTCTTGCTGTCTGATTTCTGGTTGTCTAAATAAGAAGCTCTTAGCCAAGACAGCTGAATGTGGCTGTTGATGTAAAAATGTAAAGGCTAAGATGCAAAAATCTCAAGTTAGAATAAAAATAAAGCAGTGGCATGCACCTTGAGGAGTGGAACTGCGACAGTGCTCTAAGCAGCAGGCGTGGAAGCAGCATTAGTGGTTGCCAGGTGTTAATTTTCTGCATTAATATTTGAAGTCTGCCCCCTCAGCGTGTCTGTCAGTTGGCCACCAGTAGCAAAGGGACATGGTAGGGCCTGTATTGGCTTTTTGGTTCGGTGACTGGTACTGCATTGGTCATCCACGCTATGCTGTATAACAGTCTGAAAAATCCAGGTGTAAAACTAGGCTGTGTTTGAAGGAAAACAAACAAAGTTTAATTAGCAGCATGTGGATAGTAATGAAAGTCGTAACTGTCTCTGGTTTTTAACTGTCTGTGCTAGGTTGACCTTGGTCAGCAGCCAGACACCCACCCAGCCGCTCACTTGCACCCCTACCCCAACTGAATGGAGGCGAAAATAGGATGGAAAAACTTGTGGATTGCGGCAAAGACAAGGAGATTGCTTACCAATTACCATCACAGGCAAAACAGACTTGCCTTGGGGGAGATTAATTTAATCTATTACCAATTAAAATATATTTGAATGTTGAGAGACAAAAAATAAACCACCACCCCCCAACCCCCTTTTCCAGGGTTCAGCTTCACTGCCTCATTCCCAGCTCCTCTGCTCCCCCTCTCAGAGCACTGCAGGGGGACGGGGAATGGGGGTTGGGGTCAGCCTGTAGCAGCTCCTCTCTGCCGCTCCTTCCTGCTCACACTGCTCCCCTGCTCCAGTGTGGGTCCCCCTGGGCGGCAGTTCCCATCAGGAGACCGTGCTCCTCTGTGGTCTCCTCTGGGGGCTGCACGCGGGAATCTGCTCCACCGTGGAGCACCTCCTACCCTCCTTCCTTTTGCCTTGGTGTCTGCAGGGCTGTTTCCCACACTTTCTTCCTTGCTCTGCCTGTGAGGCATTTTATTACCCTTACTTAAACACATTTTCCCTGGGATACCACTGCTTGTCTGTGGGGCTGAGCCGTGCCCTGTGGTGGGTGGGTTGGAGCCAGCTGGAACCGGCTGTGTCTGGCATGGGGCAGCCCTGGCCTCTCCTCACAGAGGCTGCCCTGCTCCCAAAACCTCGCCACCGACACCCAGTACACCATCGAATTTTCACGTAGCTGAGAGAGGCTTGCAAGGCTCCTAAACCTCACTGTGGCTTTTTGGAGAGGGAAGAGTAGAAGTATCTACTTTGAAAGGTAAACTTGAGGTCTTAATTGTTTTGACATGTCCCTTTTCCCTGCATGCAGGGTTTCTTTTAGCCCTATAGACTAATTTTGTAAGTCCTCTGATAACCCTAGTTGACCACAGCTGGCACAAGGTTGCAACAGTGGACAGTATTAAAGTTGAGGAAATTAAACTTTTCAGGAGAAAACATGAAGGGTGTGCACTCATTCTGCAATTTTCATTCAGAAAAGGGAGAAGGAAAAAAAACAACAAAAAACCCCCCAAAACCTCAGTCAAGCATTGGATCCCTCATTTCTTCATGGGCTGTCTCTGCCATTGTCATGTATGTTTTGACCTCCCTTGTCATCTTGGGCTATCAAAGTAAATGCAGGACTTAAACATGGTAATAATTTAATTAATTTTGTATTAATATGCTATGCAAGTAGCAACCATCTAAAGACATTTGGTTCCTCAGCTAGTGGTCTTTCAGACTTCTGGGTGTGTGGAAGCTTTACTGAGTGGCTGCTGATTAAATCCAAGGTGAGTACAAAAACTTGGTATCGGCTCTTTCCAAGGTGCTTGTAACAGGTCTCGGAACATGCGTTCATGTCCTGGTAGAAAAGTAAGGCTGCCTTAGCATGGGGTGTTTTATCATGAAAGCACAGTGTGTGTTTTGGTAGATAGTGCAGGGTGGTGTTCAGATGAATGGTGAAATAATACAAATACAGCTTTGTTCTTGACGTGATGAAGGCACCTGTCTTATTATACAGAGCAGCTCCCTGCCCTTTTCAGTCTATTAGATATTTTTAAATTATCTAACTTAAGAGCTCTTAAACTCCATTTTAGCCAGTTTATGAGCAGCTGCTGAGTAGAGTGTCATAGTGGTAGTTCTTAGTCTGTATTTGGGGAAAGCCTGCTCACAAAGCCTGTGAAAGTGCTGGGTAATGCTGGGGCGGCAAAACTTGACGATTTTTGTAAATGAGTATGCGGAAGTACGTTTTTACCGTCTGTGGGTGTGAGCATCCAAACAAGCCTTGCAGAAACATAACGATGTCCACAGTCTTATTTGTGTCCTGCTATAACAATAATTAGGAGTAAACTTTTTTGGTGTGATGTCTTGAGAAAATACTGGGGAGGTGGTGGTGGGGAAGCTCTTCAGCATCTCAACGTCCAGGTGCATCTGCCTTCCCAGCTGCATGTAGGAACCCTTCTAAGCACCAGCCATCTAGGGGGGGTTCCCTTCTGGCAGGAGTTTCATTTGCCCTCTGGTCTCCACTTAGGTGATTCTTCTTGTAAATGTGAAGCTTTATAATCATGGTGCATATACTTCTGGGATAAGAAACGCTTACGCTGTTTTGTCCACTGCAGTTTTGATAGATGCTTGGGAGTTTTGGGGTTGACAACAAGTGTGAGTGTGCTTTTAGCAGCTGGAGTTGCTCTTTTATCTCTTTTCCAAACTAATGTGGCGCCTTAAAATATCAGGCCTTGCTCTGAAGGCAAAACTCTGCTTGGTTTGCCAAGGTACTGTATCAGTAATTATGTGCTTTTCCTGCTTACGCCTGTATTACTGAGCTGTTAGCTGCATGAACCATGATTTCAGCTTCGAAGTAGGCTCCTTCTGAGAGCTGCAGAATCCAAAGTGCTGTATTTTTCCACATTTTAACGCCATAACTGATTTGTAAAAGTTTAACTGGCATATACTCTGTTCTTACCAGAATATCAGGTCTCAGTATTTGTCACCTACTGTAGCTGCAGGTCCTTTCTTTCCCCCTGAAAAGCATGGTAAATAAAACCCTGAAAAAACAAATTTCAGAATAATATGAATAAAAAACAATGAGGAATTACTTCTGCCATCAAGTATCGCCTTCTGTTGTCCACAGCTTTTTTTCATGCAAAGAATCTTGTAAGTCCTGAAGCAGATGCATCATAACTATAAAGCAAATAAAGGTGCTCTTTTTAAATCCTTCTGTACTACATAAAGATTCTTCCAACTATCCATATGGCTTTTTTGCAGGATGAAACTGTAGAGTATTGCATAAACTGGGTAAAATTATACAAATGTATTTTTTTCTTAGAAGAATAAATGACAGCTCTTTTACTGTAAATTTCTAGACTATGAAATAAGACATAATTGAATGTTTAGGGGAATCCTAATTTCTGAGTGACAAGTGTGCATCCCTCAAGTTTTACTGAGGTAGGGCTATTTGTGGAGGTTGTGCGTCATGAATAATTCTTAACTGGAAATCTATAGCAAGCAATCGGTGTAGCTATATATCAATAATACAGGACTCCTGGAAAAGTTGCCTGCAAAGATGACTCTGCTTTGTTTATTTCTGGTAAAATAGTTATTATAGTCAACATATATTACAGCAGCATGACCTCAATTTGATCTTAACTTCCTGCCTATATTGATAGGTACAGAACAACCAAATAAAGTAGTAGTACTGCCTATTGTTCTTCGCCAGTATCTGAATCTTTCAGTATTCAGATACTTGCTCTTGGAAATAAGCCTTGCATGTCTTAATCCTATATTTCACCTTCATGTCACTTAAGAACAGTTGGTATAATACCAGGATGTTACGTGATGTGTGTCTGTTATTACCTAATGTGTCTCTTTGAAATGCTGCCTTAAAATTAACCTCCTACTTAGCTATTTATTCACTTAAACCTGTGAGTGATATCCAGAAGTGATGAGCACTCAGCTTTGAATAACTTTTTTTTTTTTTTTTAACTTGAAAGACTATCATTCCTTGGTTGTACTAAAAATTTCAGACCTGTCAATCCAGCAGCTTATAACAGGCTTTGTTCTGTGTCCCCATAATTAACTGAATTTGTAGGTAACAGGTTTTTTTTTTTTTGGTTAGCTCTTCTTTCAGTATGTCCTTAACGTGGATTGATTTCTAATGGGTGCTTGAAGTGCTTTTCTCTTATGTTCTTAATACAAAAAGGGGGCATGTGTTTTAAATTTGGTGTTCGGTAGCAATTTTTACTGTACATATAAAAATGCTGTTCAGCCTTATAGTTTTCCTTGCAGCAATTCTATGTGTCCTTCTAGAATCCCTGTCCACTATGGTCAGCCTCAGAGCAGGCATCATCTAAAGAAATTAGTCTAACAGTCATCATGAAGTTGCTACTAATGGGACGTAATACAGTTTCTCAAATGTTACGTGTTGGTGAGCAATTCCAAATTGTTTAATTCCAAGACTGGTGTTTATATGCGATCTTTGAAGCAGTCAGACAGGCTGAACAAGCATTGTGATAAGCGTAAGGACCTTAGCATAAAATGGGTCCTCTCATACTTCCTTGCTGCTTGAGGAGAAGAAACATGTTGGAAAAATAAGAACACAAATTCAGAAAAAAATGGAAATTTCCACTTTACACAGTGTGAAACGCAAGTTAGCTGTCTTACGTAGTAGAGTCAGCAGAATTTCCTTTTACATCACTTCATAGACTCTTCTGAAGTGCAGTACTTTTAGTATGATATTAAGTTGAACATCCAAGTCTGAGCTAGTTATTCCCAGTGTTTCCATGAAGGGATACAGGATGTAAAAATCTCTTATGGTAGGTTCAAGCGTCCATGGAGAGTAGCCTGAGCTAGGCAGGTTGCAACACTGCAGAAGGCTGCTCGATATGACACTTTGAAATTATTTATGTACCAAGTACTGGATTTGGAGCAAACATGTTCTTATGTTTTTCTACTGCTTTCACTTTTAATTTTCTCATTGTTTGCTTCAATGCATTATAACCCTCTTATAGTGGTCCTCCTGCTTAAAACAGAAACAACAAAAAAGCACCAACAAAAAAGATTACTACTTGGGTCATCTGGGCTCCTGTTCATCTAAAAATATGGAAATGTTAATATATTCAGTTTTACTCACTTCTATTCATGTAAACACCTATAAACTAAACTCTGTATTGTCTATGAATTTAATTGAACTTCTTGAATTTATGCAAGATGTTAAGTTTTTCTGGGAACAAAAACACAGAAATGTGCCAACTTGTATCCTACGCTAGCTTCAGCTCCCTGAGAGCTCATGAACAGACACTACAGCACCTGGGACTATGCCAAGTGGTTTAAAAACTCCCTAGAGAATAATAACTCTAACTAGTGCTGTATATTTCTGTTATATTTGGGATAACCCATGAAGTTAGGATTTCTGTTGGGCCTCCATGAAGTATACTGGTATCTACCGTATAGAAATGTATGGAATTGTTTTGGAAGCCCTTGCGGGTATCACAGCTGAAATTGGAAGGCACTGTCAAAAGACTGAGGCTTGGTGAGTAAGACATATCTTGCCTTCCTAGATACCATGCTGGGAAGCACAGAACAGATACATTATGAAATGTGCTTGCTCTTACGATACAACTGATGTGTTTCGTCTCTGGCTTTGCAAAACAAGTTTCAGCCTTGACTTCAGTGAGAACAGGACATCCAGACACGACCAAGAATAAATTCCTAATGTAGATAATTCCCAGATAGGCTAAGCTCCCTCAGGGCAGGGAGGGTTGATGGGAGGAATGAATTTGACTCCTCAGGGGAGCTTATTTTCCGATTTCCATTAATAGTTACGTGTTCACTGCTAACTCTCATCTGCAAACTGAGTTTCAGTTGCAGAGAGAAATATTTCATAATCTGGGCTATTGTAAGTAAAAAAATTAGCTTCAGCTGTAGAACGATGAAATTATGGATAAATTGAGTTTTTCTCTGGACTGATGAACTTAAGCTATCTTTTATGAAAGAAGAACTCATATGCTTTTTTCTGAAACTTTACGTTACTTGAAGCTGTATCTTGCTTTGATTGCAGCTGAGCATGACAAGTAATACCTTAGCTGAAATGGTTTAAGAAACTCCTGTGGTAATCTGAAGTGAATGGGATTTATATGATCCTTCAAAATAACTTATTTAAATAGCATGAGCATGCTGTTGTGTCAGTGGCAAAACCACTCTTCCTTTCTCATCCCTCCCCGCATCAGCCCAGAAATGGGAGTTTAGTTTCCAGGCCAGACAGGAGCCAGATGATGGGGATTGCTATGCTGTATCTAAGCATACTTTTGCCAAGGCTTAGAAACTGGGGCTGTGCTGCCCTTCTCCTCTAGATGGAGGGAACATATCTTAATTTATAGATACCCAAGGAAGATGTGCTAATAGCACTAGTAAAATGAAAATGTTGCAATGGAAGGTGAAGCAGTGTGGGCTTTGCTGTACTTTAATGAACTTAAATTCTAGAAATCCTGGGTATATTTGTGATCGTATTGCGAGGACATGCTAACTCTTCCTTTGAAAGTTGTTAGCAACATTAGTTCTAGTTAGTTAATGCAACCTCCCTATTCTGCTTACCTTACTCAAGCCAATTCCAAAAGCTGGCTCCCTAAATCTTATAGTTTATGCTTTCAGGCAGTGCTGTGTACCTGGTGGCTCAGAAATATCTATCACGTACCAGGCATACTAAATTGAGAAAATAAAGGTTAGCAGTACTGAAACAAGAAGTACCTACAAGTAGCATTTAGTAAAGCGCTGCAAAAGTTATTTTACCTGCAGTATATGAAAATGTTGCCTAAAAACCAAACATAAACTACCTATGTACCCTCAGAAACAACTCGTTCCCATCAGTCTTGATTCTCTGTGTTCCTCACCTATTGTGTTTTCTTCCTTACACGATAACTGAGTGCGTTTATGCTCCTTTTTTCCCTATAGTTTTATAGAACCCAGAGTCATAACCAAAACAAAACATTCTCTCACAAGCTTTTTGGGAATATATGCAAATGGTCCCATGGCTCTTTATCAAACCCTTAGATTATTCATCATGTGTATCGCTATTGGTGCAGGAGTCTTGCTTTATGAAGCTGTTCCTCTGAAAGGACCTTACTGTCTTTTACTTCATGGACTCATTTGTCTCAAAGCTTTCTGGGAAAGCGTTTCCTTTTCTGTTGCCCTTGGGTCTTGTGGGTTGGTTCTTTATTATTAATAGTAACTCTGTAGCTCTTCTGGAATTCCTCTGCATGAAAAAGTAAAACAGCCACATGCTTAATTACTTTCAGCTATTAAATCTGAAATACCCATTCAACTATGGCTGTGCAGATTTACTTTTGAACATCATAACTATCTAACTGTATTAATTCTTTTCACTGCTAATATAAGCAGCTGATGAAACCTTAGTATTTTTAACAGTTAGTGATTGACAAGATCAGACTATTGTGACTCCCAGTGAGAGTAGTTCTGGGTGTTTCGTGGTGTGCTAGCTCTGCCTTCAGGCATAGTGTTCATTATTCCTCTTTCAGGCATAGTGTTCATTATTCCTCTTTCAGGCAAAGTGGGGATTCGAGACTTTAGTGCTGGAGGAACTCTCGTTAGGTGGAAGCTCCCTGCTCTGCCTGGCACTTGGTTTCAAAGCACTTGGAGATTCAGCATCTGGATCAATATGGCTTTGAAATCTTCTTTTGCTGTGTTTATGCTATGCTAGGGTTGTTTGCTGGTTGTTATCTGGGAAAAGTTAACTGTACTACTGGTTGCTTAAGCATTTGATACTGTCGCAAGATAATGCAGTTGCTCTTCTGAACTGTGAGATTACCAGACAAGCTGGAACTTGTACAGGTGTGTATTTCCAAAGTACTAGAAAACTGATGAATGTTATTTGGCAGGGGTAGAGAAGCTGTTGAAAGGCTATTAGGTTGCAGTCCATTTTTTATTTTTGTTTTACTGCTTGCACACTGTCTGATAAATCATGTGCGTTTGTCTTTCACAGTTCATTAGTGAATGTCCTTTTGAGAGACGAGTCTTGAACCTGGTAGTAACTTTTTTGACTCTGCTGTAGTGTCATCTGCTGCTTGACACTGTTTTTGATGCCCACCTTTCTATAAGCAGAGCCTTTTTTTGTAGTTTGTAGTCCGTTTGTAGTCTGAAACCTTTCAATACTGCAGTCAAAACAGTAAAAGACCTGTAACCTGTAACTCCCTGGTTACACATCATTGAGGAACTTCTAGACCCCTTAATAAGGCTAGAAGTTATTGCAGTGCCTGACTTTTTCTGGACCAAATATATAGGCACCTACTAGATCTCTTGGACTGAACAGAGTCTGTAATTTTTCCTGTCTCCCAGAGTGAGTGCTGAATTACTAACTGCTTACCATCTCTTTCAGCAATAGAAGGTGGTTTTTTACAGCAAATAAATTTTAAAGGTGGTGGCATCTATGGAAATCATATGCAAGTGGTCTTCAACCAAATGTGGGCTGATACGCACTTTAGGAGTCGCCATGGTCTGCCATGCAGGAGTCACAGAATGATAGGGGTTGGAAGGGGCCTCAAAGATCATCTAGTCCAACCCCTCTGTAAAGCAGGATCACCTAGAGCAGGTCGCACAGGATTGTGTCCAGGTGGGTTTTGAATATCTCCAGAGAAGGAGACTCCACAGCCTCTGGGCAGTTTGTTTCAGTGCTCTGTCCCCTCAGAGTCATATAATCATAGAACGGTTTGGGTTGGAAGGGACCTCGAAGATCATCTAGTTCCAGCCACCTTGCAATGGGCAGGGACACCCTGCACTAGACCACGTTGCTCAAAGTCCCTTCCAGCTTGGCCTTGAACACTTCCAGGGAGGGGGCCTCCACAGCTTCTCTGGGCAACCTGTTCCAGTGCCACAGTAAAGAATTTCTTCCTAATACCTAAACTAAATCTGCCCTCCTTCAGCTTAAAGCCATTACCCATTGTCCTATCAAGACATGATACTCAAAGAAGTTTTTCCTCATGTTCAGATGAAACTTCCTGTGTTCCAGTTTGTGCCCATTGCTCCTTGTGCTGTCACTGGGCACCCCTGAAAAGAGTGTGGCCCCATCCTCTTGACATCTGCCCTTTAGATATTTCTAAGCATTGATAAGATCCCCTGTCAGTCTTCTCCAGGCTAAACAGACCCAGCTCTCTCAGCCTTTCCTCATACGAGAGATGCCCCAGTCCCCTAATCATCCTTGTAGCCCTCCCCTGGACTCTCTCCAGTAGATCCCTGCCTTTCTTGACCTGGGGTGCCCAGAACTGGACACAGTACTCCAGATGTGGCCTCACTAGGGCAGAGTAGAAGGGGAGAATAACCTCCCTTGACCTACTGGCCACGCTTTTCTTAATGCACCCCAGGATACCATTGGCCTTCTTGGCTGCAAAGGCACATTGCTGGCTCATGGAGAGCTTGTGGTGCACCTGGACTCCCAGGGCCTTCTCTGCAGAGCTGCTTCCCAGCAGGTCAACCCCTAACCTGTATTGTGATGCCTGGGGTTATTCCTCCCTGGGTGCAGGACCCTACACTTGCCCTTGTTGAATTTCATATGGTTCCTCTCCCGCCAGCTCTCTAGCCTGTCCAGATCTCGCTGAATGGCAGTGCAGCCTTCTGGTGTGTCAGCCACTCCTCCCAGTTTAGTGTCATCAGCGAACTTGCTGAGGGTACACTCTATCCCCTCATCCAAGTCCTTGATGAATATGTTGAACAAGACCGGACCCAGCGCTGACCCTTGGGGTGCACCGCTAGCTACAGGCCTCCAACTAGGCTCTGTGGCGCTTATCACAACCGTCTGAGCCCTGCCATTCATCCAGTTCTCAACGCACCTCGCTGTCCACTCATCCAACCCGCACTTCCTAAGCTTGCCTGTGAGGATGTTATAGGAGACAGTGTCAAAAGCCTTGCTGGAGTCAAGGTAGACAACATCCACTGTGCTCTCCTCGTCCACCCAGCCAGTCATGCCATCATAGAAGGCTATCAGATTGGTCAGGCATCATTTCCCTTTGGTGAATCCCTGCTGACCACTCCCGATAACCGCCTTGTCCTCCACATGCTTAGAGATGACCCCCAGAATGAGCTGTTCCATCACCTTTCCAGGGATGGAGGTGAGGCTGACTGGCCTGTAGTTTCCTGGGCAGTCCTCCTTGCCCTTGTTGAAGACCAGAGTGACATTGCCTTTCCTCCAGTCCTCAGGCACCTCTCCTGTTCTCCATGATCTTTCAGAGATGATCGAGAGTGCCTTAGCGATAACATTTGCTAGCTCCCTCAGCACTTGTGGGTGCATCGCATCAGGGCCCATGGATTTGTGGGTATCAAGTTTGCATAAGTGATCGCTAACCCGATCCTTCTCAACCAAGGGAAGGTCTTCCTTTCTCCAGACTTTCTCTCCTACCTCCAGGGTCTGGGATTCCTGAGGGCCGGCCTTAGCAGTAAAGACTGAAGCAAAGAAGGCATTCAGTAACTCTGCCTTCTCTGTATCCTCTCTCACCAGGGCACTCACCTCATTCAGCAGCAGACCCACATTTTCCCTAGTCTTCCTTTTGTTGCTGATGTACTTGAAAAAGCCCTTCTTGTTGTTCTTGACATCCCTTGCCAGATTTAGTTCCAAGTGGGCCTTAGCCTTCCTTGTTGCATCCCTGCATACTCTGACAACGATCCTATATTCCTCCCAAGTGGCCAGTCCCTTTTTCTACATACTCTAAACTTCCTTCTTCCCTTTGAGTTTTTCCAGGAGCTCCTTGCTCATCCATGCAGGTCTCCTGCCTCCATTGCTTGATTTCTTACTCTTAGGGATGCACCGCCCTGGAGCTTAGAGAAAGCAATGCTTGAATATTAACCAGCTCTGTTGGTCCCCACTACTTTCTAGAAGTCCTGAAACCTTGATCTTCTGACTAGAGAAAAACAGACTTTCCAAGGTGTGTTCTTTGTGAATCAACATGTTAGTTCATATTTTTAAATTAAAGTCTTGAGAGCTTCTATCTAAAACTATGAATTAAAAAACTCTGTTGCTTTCTTAAACTTTGTGCATGAAGCACTTATTTCACTTGCACTTTAGATCTGCTAAAATGAAGTTCATTATCTTCTGATCTGTATTTGAGAAGTGGATAGTGACCATAAATGGGCAAACCACTTCAATGAGCTCTCCAACTGTAGCTTTTTTTTTTTTTTCCTTTCCCAAGAGGAAATGAATGCAGAAAATGTATTAATTGTTTAGGACTGTCCATGCAACAGTCTTATCTTCTCAGGCAAGCCCTTATAAAAATACAGTATGTGTTAAATATGATGGAGTTTGTAAAAACAACATCTTAATAAATCTCTTACTAGAAATTAAATTTAAAATGCAGAGGTTTTTGGAGGAAATTCCTAGTTAATATCTGAATTTGTGTTTTCATAGTTTGGAAAACTTTGAGTTTAAAGAAGTTGGAAAGTTTAAGATGAACTGATGTTACAAGGAAGCTGTACGTTGCTAAATCTTTCACTGGGAACTATCTCCCAAACTTGGAAAAAAGCCTTGAGAGTACTTGCATATGCTCAGAGTATATAACTGGTAGGTGAATTACGACATACTATTGTACGTATTCACAGGGATTGTCATAAGAGCTCTGTACTGACACTTCTATGGGTTGCAAAGTAGTCAAGCAGTGTGAGTCTCAGCTGTATCATAAAGGTGGAAAAGAATCAGTCTGTCCTAAACATAGGAATGAAACACTGAATGCAAGAACCTTCCTTACTTAGAGCAGTGTTCCTGTTGCACTATGCTTTCACTGCTATCATTGAAGTTCTTTGATATACCACTGTAGAGAGTTTGCATGCAAGTATAAAAAAGGCATCTGTTGTCTGCCCAGGCATCCAAACAATCTTGTAACTCTTACACATTCTTTCCTGTTAAGTAACTTGATACACCTTCTATCATTATACTGCTTATTTAAATTTGGATACTTGGCAAAGCAGCATCTTGCATGTGTGTGTAGCACGCAGAACATGTTAGGTGATCCACAAGTTTCCAGTAGCAAATGAGGTAGTGTGGTGGGTTCTCTAAGTGTAAGCTGTGCAACTGCAGTAGCTTTTTCTGCCCAGTGACTGTATCAAAACTAAACAGCACAAGTAATTCCTGAATTGATCTCAAGTAAGAATTATTTTGAAAACTGAATATTTTATTTTATTTTACCTATCTAAACCCTCTCTCTTTAGGCTAGTTTAGTGGTAGTCTTCAGCTTTGCCTTAAGCGGGAGTATGTGATCTCCCTGATACACGGCATGAGGTTGAATGTCAGAGTAAAATAAGTGCATTGCTCTGTAGCAGTTCTTTAGAAACAGACCTAATTGGGTCCTGACCAGTCACCTGGGAAAAAAGTACAGGCCAGGCAAATAGGAGGAAGACTGTCTCTTGAAAGCAAAACATCACTATATGCAATTCTTTAATGGGTTTTTTGGCTTGTTCCTCATGTGTTTTCTGTTGCTGTAAGCTTTGGCTATATTCATAAACCTGGAGGGAACAGCAGAAACATGAAAGCACTGGCTGCCAGGGGTGAGTGACTGTCAGCTTGAAGCTCCAAAAGCTGCTTTCACTGGGTCTGTCTTTGCCAGCCCCTGTGTTCCAGCTTTCCTGTTATTGGACTTGTGCTGTGTTAGCCCAGACTTGAAGCAGAATGAATCAGAGTTGATGGTAGATGCTTATTACTGCCTGCTGAGAACCTGACTTTGTGTTTTCTAAACTGTATTTTTAGAAGTACACGAAGTGCAGGTGGATTATAGAAATGCTTAGCAATTCCACTGTTACTCTTTTCCCTTTGTGGTAGCATTTCTCTTGGCTACAAATCCTCCTAATTTCTGCAAAACCTAAGATGGTCAGTATTCCTTCAGTCCTAAGTCAGCCGGTGGAGACAAATTCTTCTGTTCTAGTTTCTAAATACCTTTAGCATAAACAAAGTCAACAAATTGCTTGTTTGATAAATTGAATCACTCTGAGATGGTCTTTTATCTCTTCATCAGAAAGATGCATTTTTAATGGTGAAAACTTCACCAGTGTGTGAAGCAGCAGACTGCTGTAGATTTAGAAGTACAAAAGGTCTGGATGATCAGTGCTGTATGAACTGGATGGGAGTAAAAACATTTATAGCAGTTAAAACAATTTTTTTCCATCTCCCACCCTTCTTTCTGGTTGAGAATAGTTATTCATATCTGCTCTTTGGCTGGCATTTGGTTGTGTTTTTGTGTAAGATAAGAACTTTGCCTCGGTGTCGAATGCCTGATACATAGTAGGCTGTGATGCGTGGCTTATTTTGTCTCTGTACGTGTCTCTGCTGTGGCTGGGTTCTCCTATCCTGTGGCTATGCAACTTAACACTAACTGACAGGAGAGTCATGTCCTATTGCTCCTAATTTTCTCTCACATTGCGCTGGTTTCTAATTGATAGATGTCAAACTTTTTCAGTAATTAGTAAAACACAGGGTGTTGATTTCTGGACTGTATCCTGTTTCTCTTTTGTTCGTTTTTGAGTATACACAGCTACATCATGAGCAGGACTCATTATTCAAATCCGAGGCAGCATGGGTGCTTCCAGCCCAAAGTCAGGAAATGCTTGGCTTTTGAAGCATAGCGGTTGCTGTGCGGAGCTCTGGGTGTGCTGTGATATCACAAACCGAGCCTGAGGAAATGCTGCGGCTGCCCTGCTAGCCCTTTGTGAGAAGGGGATCTTTCTGCACTCATTTATCCCAGAAATCCGTTCTTGAGTCCTCGTGTTTGTGACACCAAAGTTCGGTGGCAATTTTGCTTTGACATGCCTGTCCTGCTTAACTGGAGCCCACACCAGAACGTACTGACTGCTCCTAATGTGTGAAGTTCATTCATCTCATGTCTCTTTGTTATGGTGGAAGGGATCTGACACTGCAGCTCGCATGGTGATGGAGTGAGAGGGGCCAAGCTTCTTGCTTGGAAAATAATTGCCTTGCTAGAACTGCTGCCATTAAGTAGCCAGATTTGTTAGGCATGTTTGTTAGATTAGTACTTCACAGTCATGCTAATGTTTATAAGCCTTATGGTATGAAGAGAGGTTCTGCTTTGTTAATAAATTCCAGATTGAAATTTTCCATGTAGAAGCTAGAAGCAGACTAACAAGAGCTGCAGCTTCTTTGCACAGTGAAATTCTGTCCAGCTGTGGAAATAATGATATACAGCAAGTGAATTTTGTTCTTTGCAATATCCATAGCATTCAAGTTTGGACTAAAATTGAAAGCACTGCTCGGTAATTACTGCGGGATGCATTTGAGTGTTATCCCTCCAGCAAAAAGGTGAGCTCCACCTTTGTTCAGTGGAGGCTGTTGTAAATTCAAAGGGATTATGGGTGTTTTTTTTTTTTAATGCTTCAACTTCTGTCACCACTATGCAAGAAAGTGTGCAGTATCACCATGGAGATATTCCTGCCTGTTCCAGAGTTGTGACAAACTGTTCTAGTGTTATGCTGCTGCGTGCTTGATTTAACAGGCTTAATAGCCTCTCTGTTTTACAACTTCAAGATATTGGTGATAAACATCTCATAACTGAAGTTCTTTTAGGGGGTTTTAAGGCAGGGTTGATAGAATTAATTTTAACAAAAGCCTAGTTGCATGACATGAGAAGACGTGCAAAGAAAGCTTTAATTTGATGTTAATTATTTTCCTGTAGTCCTCCCTTTGGTTTTAACCAAGTCAGGTGAAAGAGCTTGCATTAGTTACATCAGTTTAAACTGATGTTTCCAACATGAAAAATACGTTTCTATGTTGAACACAATGATGTTTCTTGATATATAGTAGAATAGTTCTTGGCAGTACTATCCACATGCATTTTGAACAGTGTTCTACTTAGGCGCAAGGAAGGCGTTTGCTCTCCATTATGTATTGACCTTGTTGTAGGTCTAGTCACAAGGGACAGAACTGCAGAGCTGGAATTAGCAGATCTCAGGTATTAATATATCTGTCTTCTAGCCAGGGCTAAGTGCTGTAGCTTTATTCTACCCTGGCCAACTGGATGATGTACTGCAGTAGCTCATAAGGGCTGTAACCAAGGTCATGGGGCAAAGGGGGTGTAAGGTGCAAATGGAATAGAGCGGGGGACCATTTGGCTAAAATTGATGCTGTCATTAGTTTCAGCTTACCAAAACTCTACTGTCTGTAGCAAACAGAATTTGTGACAGTATGATACCTATCATGGTTTACTTCTTATGCTGTATATTCAGAGGTGAGTCTTACTGTAGGTGATGCAGAACTCAACCAGTGCCATCTGTTCTGAGTACAGCTAACTTTGCTTATTGAATCGCCATGTATCGAATCAGATGTAATTGGGTGAAGAGTGATTCATATAATCTTAGGCTACTCAAATATGAATAATAACAAATTTAATTTGTTTTCCCAAGAGTTGGTTGTTGGATGTGGGTTTTTTTGGTGGGGTATTTTTGTTTGTTTGTTTGTTTGGTTTTTGTTTTTTTTCCCTTAGTTAGACTTATTAGATCAATCATGTTTCCCTGGAGTGAAATATTGCCTCTTTAATGTTATTATGGAACTCTTCTTGCCTCTTAACTCAGTCTTGTTTGTTTGATTTTTGGTGGTTTACTTTTTTGTTGTGTTTGTTTTTTGTTTTTTTTTTTTTCTCCTCAACTGAGTTTTGGAATGTTCCTCACACTGAGGAGCAGAACTAATATCACAGGTCTAGTCTTGTATTTATGATGCCCACTGTCCGTCCTTGTCTTTTTGGCCTCTTGCATTTGTGGGGGGGTTGGTACAGGCCCTGAGTTCTCTTGGCTCTATTCAGAGATTTAGGATTTACTATGAGCAGTGTTCCAAGTGTCTTAAAGTTCACATGCCACTGTTTTTCCTGACAGGCATGTGCAGCTCTTGACATCCTGGAGAGGAGGAAAGCTTATCTGAAGCTCTTGCATCCATTTTGTTTGGTATCAATTTATTAATAACACAGTTCAGAGTGCTTGTAACTGTTTAAGCATGAGGTCACTGTTGTATTAGAGAAAGCTTTCCGTGCAACGTATTTGAGTAAGTGTGGTGTGTAGTCCCTTCACGTAGATAATATACCTTATCTATCTAGTTCTTCATGAAGCTTGTCAGGATTTTTCTGTTTTTCTGACAACTTTTCATTTTTTTGCGTGGTGATGTGTATGCTCCTGGGTTTTAGCTGTTAAGGAAGTTACAGCTTCTGTTTTGGGAGCTCATCCTCTTCTTTTCTTACACATTTAAAGTGAGAAGTTAATAGACTTTTTACATTCTGTGGTCAATAAATACAATATATTGGACAATTAACATTTAGAATGTTAGTTTAAGATGCTTACAATGTTAATTTGTATAGACTGGGAATATATCTGTCTCTAACAAGCTTGTATTTCCCTATCACTGCACTTTTTAATTTTTTTTTTCTTCCCTCCCTAACTGCCTTGTTCTGCTTCATGTAATAGTCTGCTACTCCTCAACAGTTTAGGGAAACTTAATGAATAATACCTATAGGCATGGCCTGCATTATGCTTCTGCATTCTCATTCTGGTTTGAGAACTGCTGTCCTGGCACAGCACCATTGGCTCCTACCTTTCTGCACGAGAAGCACTCTGCAACCCCTTTAGGGACATAGTCATTTTCTCCTCCTCTGCCCAGCAGTTTCTGGCCCCTAGACTATGGGACTTGGGATAGACAAAGCATGGGAGAATTAAGTCTTCGTGCATTGTTCCAGCAGTAGCACCACTGACTTTGGGCTGGAAGTGTGCTTCTCTCACCTGCAAACACACTGCCTATTGCCCTCTACTTCAGTCTCCCTCTTTGACACAACTATCTTCAAGGCTTGACAACAACAATTCCGAGTATGTTAAATATGTAAGCAATTACTCTAGTTTAAGGATTTATTTTCTTTGTATACAGGTGAATGCTGAAAAACTATTTATGTGATAACTTGCTTATGCTACCAGCTGTTACACAAAAAGGTTATGTCCAGCAAGATCTGCAATGGCCCTGTGGGTTTCAGGAGTAAGAGTCCCACTTCTCCCCTTTGGCTTCTTAATTTCGTGAGGCTGGTGCAGGGAAATACAAGAACTTGGAACCACATTAATAAGTTTTGAATGTTTCAGGAGTCTGTCGTCTTAGTATTACTATGCTGATTTCTAGAAATAGTTTAGCAGTTTCATCCTGTTAATTCAGTATTTTAAAATCTCCATTCTGCTTACTATCTTGTCTAACTTTGCCCTGCAATTTCAACATTAGCAGCTAGTAAGCTAATATCCAAATCCACAATGTTATGCAACTTTGGTGAAACTTTTGTTACTGAGGCTTCTTGATATACAGAGGAACAAAATGCCAAAAAACCAATGATATATGCCAAAAAAAAAATGTAAAAAGCTACCTTGGGGTGGTTGGTATACTTGATAATTGTGTACCTTTTCCTGTATCTTGCATTTAAGGAAAATATAGATGCAAACTCTTGTTTAGAGTCCACTTGATCCCAGTTATGGGTTTTTGCCCAAAGTCAAGACGTGAAATGAAAGTACTGTAATATGATCAGGTATGTGTCAGATGGCAGCAGCACTTGGTTCTTGATAGGGTAGTATCACTCTGGAAGTGAAGAGAGTCAGGTCTAATAGTACCAGCTGGCATATTGTCAACCGTTGGGCACATCGTCATCAGTATGCAGTTATTCCTGTACACTAAAGACCAATAAAATCCATATGTATGACTAATTGCATAGCAATATTAGTATCTGTCTCACATCTTGTACTGGAAGCCGTTTTTCACACCATACTGTCTAGAGAATCCATGAAACAGCCAGCAAGCATCTGAAACTGATTCTGGACCATATGACAGATATTTCTTATCCATTGTGATATCCCTGTATTACATTGTTTTCCTCTTCATCTGTATATAAGAAAAGTATTCATAACTATGGAGATAAAGTGGGTCGCAATTTTTCACCTTGATTTATCACTTTAATTCTGTGGATAGGAAGAAAAATAGGAAAAAAGTGAATAGTGATGAGGATGCACTCTAAAAAAAAAATAACATAGCTTGTTAAAAAAAAAAAAAGCAAAGTAGGGAATAAGGATTGTTTGGGCAGTATGAGCTGAAACCTCTGCTCTAGTGCTAGGATCCCTCTATGCTAAAAGGAAAATACTATAGCAATATAGGTTGTAGGTAGAAGCAAAAGCTATATAGGGAGCAGGGACTGTGAAATAGTAATTGTGATTCAAATACTAGTCACCGAAGAGTATCAATGATCTGGAAAAGATGGAAATAAACCCAAGTGATAAATAGCAGGATGGTAGGGTGTTTGTTTTCAAATGGAATGGCAATTACTTAAAGCTCTGTATGTATGCTTGTGGGGGAGATGTCTGAGAGAGGAGGAGGTCAATGGGGAGTCTATTGTGGTAGAATTGGTAGTAGCTTATCCCCAGCTTGTTTGGACATTCGCTGGCAGGGGAGGGAGGAATCAGATGTGTTAGGAGGCTATTGGGTATTATTAGAAAGACCTCAGAATTTCTTCTCCAGTCTTTTATCTTGGAAGAGATGAGCAAGCAGCAGAACCTAGTTATTGGAGTGGAAGTGATTTTTTTAAAAATCCAAATTGCTGATTAAACAACTGACATGGTTTATTCTAGTTGATTGCATGTAGAATTTATGCATTTTGAATGGAATTATCATTTGTCACTGTTCTTTGAATAGAAGTATAAGTGAATTGTCCTGTTACAGGTTCAGGATTCTAAAAAGGGAAATGTTATTGTAAAGACGGCTAGCCTGTGAATTTTGCTAAAATAGAGAACTAAGGGATTTAAACCCTAGAGCTTCTTTAAGCACAGACCATAGAAAGAATAATAGGACTGATAAGTGGAAAAAGAGCTGCATCTTGGAATATGGACCAGCATGTATAATGTGAGAATTGTCCATGGCCAGCTGCGCTGGCCTGGCTGGGAGGAAGCTCACCTTGGGCGATGGTAAAGCAGCCTGGTAGTGGGAATGAGTGAAGATTAAATATACTCCAGTATCTGTGTCACATCAAGAGTAACTTTTTGCCTCCCTGAAAACTGAGATGATGATGACAGCTATAGGGATGAAAGCCAAACGGTCAGTAGATCTTAGGGTAATTGAACTTCATTTTGCAATAAATGAACTGGAAGCAAATTTGAGTTGAATGCCCAATGAAGGAGGAGTGTGTAATAGGAGACAGAGATTAAGACGAGGTAATTTTCCACTGTGACTTGCAAAAGTGTTGGCATACAGGATTATTGCCTCCTTAGCAAGTTTCAACTGGTATGCCATGACTGAAAGAAAGAGGTGCTGTAGGGAGCATGGATTATTTACTAAGATGTGACTTCAGAGTTAACTTTTTTAATAGAAAAAATACTTTGAAACAAATGATCAAATATTACAGATATAGTGAGAATGAAATACAAAAGCTGTGATTGATTGTGTTGGATTAGGTCAGTGTTGAGAACCAATTTCTCTTGCAAAGAAAATCAGATAGATATCCTCTCCTGTCATTAGTAACTTCCCCAGTGCATGTAACATGATGCCATTCATTATCCTTCCAGAGATGATGAGACCTGCTGAGAAAGAGGTTTGGTTAAGCAGAGGTAAGTACTGTCGGAAGAGCAACTAGAACCACTCTGATCTGCAGTCAGAGTTGGACAAGTCCTTGTTTTCTTTGGTGAAGGCAAAATGAAAAAGCAGCTTGCATACTAAATATGCTGATACTGAAGGCAGACATCTTCCCAAAGTGATTGGGATAAAATGGAGGAAGAACCAGGTGGCCTTAAAAAACTGGGTGATATGGGGCTGAAATCGAGAGTTTGTACTGGAGATGTGTGGTTTGGCCTTACAGGATATAGTAGGAATCTGTAGGTAAAAGTGACGAAGGAGAAGAGAGATTTGGGTGTGCTTCCTCATTGCATGATGACTGAGGCAGCAGGGAAGTGTGCCCTTAAAGTAAGCTATGTCATAGGATGGATGGGGTAAGGTTTTTGTAGTAGATAATAAAGGAGAGCTAATGCAATTGTACATGGTACTTCAGTAAAATTTCTCTGTGCTTGCTGCCTGTATTCCAAAACCATCAGTTGAAACTGACGGGGATTTCCGGTCTCTTTTTCATTCACAAGAATGTTTTCACACCTGTCCTAAGAATGGAATATCTGGCTCTGCAAAACAAAAACAAAGAAACAGTGATGGCCCTATGAAAAAATATATCAGCAAGAGACACTGATGTCAGAAGAGGGTTATGGAGAAGGCAGTCTCAGGAAAAAAAGTGCAAACATTTGTCAGTAGACCTTCTGGTAATTCAAAACCTTATGTTCAGAAAAAAGTTCTAGTAAAAAAACTAGAAATTATTTGCTTTGCTTTCACTGTATAAATTGTCTATACATAATTTAGAACTTACTATTTTTATGCTGTCAACCAAGAAGCTAGTGGCACTGTACTGAAGAAATAACTTGTGTAAATACTTACATTAACAAATGTTTGACGTATCACTGTCTGTGCTATCTCATTTGTGGCTACTAAGCAGACCTTTCAAACTGTCCCTTAGGTTCCTGATGTCATCAGCAGCATAAGACAGGTCTCCAAAGCAGCACTGAAAGAAGATGCCAAACCAAGTAAGGACAGTGAAGATGCCTTCTATGACTCTCAAAAATTTGAGGTCTTGTACTGTGGAAAGGTGACCGTGGCTCACAAGAAAGCTCCCTCCACACTAATTGATGATTGCATTGAGAAATTCAGCCTTCATGAGCGCCAGCGCCTGAAACTATTAAACGAACAGCGGAATAATGAGTCAAGCTTGGACTTACCCCTGTGTGAAGGAAATGCGCCAGCTTCTCCATTGGATAGCCCATTTGAGGAGCTGGACAGCCCAAATAATGCCACAGGACATGCTGCGATGTTTACAATTGGCAGCCAGACCAACCTGACCAACCTGGCCAGCACTCGTGGCTCCTTTCCAGAGCGAATTTTAGAGGACTCTGGGTTTGATGAACAGCAAGAGTTTCGCTCCCGGTGCAGCAGTGTCACTGCAGTTATGCAAAGAAGAGTTCATGACACAAACTTGAAAATACAGCCACGCAGAAGACATGCAAGTGCACCCAGTCATGTTCAGCCCTCCGATTCTGAGAAGAACAGGACAATGTTGTTCCAGGTGTGTACTAGGATGAGCAATTTTCATGTTGGTTTTGCACTGTATCTTTTCCTGTGCAGTTTGAAGCTGAGACAAGTTTCGAAACTTTAGTAGTATGGATCCAGTATGGTTTCATGATTTGTCGTATTTATGTATCTGTTCATAAATAATTGGAACACAAGTAGCTGAACTTTCTCAAGTCACCTCAGCTCGTGAACTCACAAAAATTTTAAGAAAAAGGAATTGCCTATTGAGTAATTACTTACAGGAGCAGAGCTTCTAGGGAAATAATTATTTTACATGCCATTCTGGTTTGTCTGTATTGGTGAGACCTAGGACCTAGCTGAAAAAAGTGGTAGTCTTTCAGAAAGAGAATTGATGAAGACTTCCATGTGAACAAATCCTCTTTTTTGTGCAATTAAAAAGAAGCTCACAACTTCACAGAAGGCTTTCACAGCCTTATGTTTGGGCCAGCTGCTTTATGATAATTTGTGTTAATGTTCAGCTTGTCTTTCCCAGATGAGTACTCAAACATCTATGCACTGAAGGCTTCTTCCTTCAGACCTCAGGGTTATTTCTTCTCTTGCCTCAAGTGCATTTGACATCTTCAGAGCTTGTATTGAGAAAACAAAAGGGCACTTAAAGGAGGTGACCCATAAAAAGAAAGATCTTTGGACCTTAAAATAACAGGGGGCTAAATGCCTGGGTTTTGTCTTTCCATTTGCTTTAAAGATCATTCTTGCCTTTTATTCTCCTGGGGAAATGCTAACTGAAGTGAGAATGCATTGCACTTTAGAAAGCCACAGCTATCACTAGTAATGAAAAGGATTTAGCTGAAAAACTCAGTGAGGTCTATGGAATTAGTTCTATACGCTTTAGAAGCAGTTTGGGAAAGCTGAAAGATAGCTTGCTGCAGGACCTGCTCTTTCTCATCCAAAATTATTACAAAACCAAAAAGCATCACCTTAAGAGCAACATAGTGTCTCAGCTGATCTACAGTATAGGTTGTGGTCTGTTGGTTTTTGGTTTGTTTGGTTTTTGTTTTTTGTTTTGTTGTTTTTTTTTTTTTTTTTTTTTAAAAAAAAA
Source organism: Grus americana (assembly GCF_028858705.1). Classification (NCBI taxonomy): domain Eukaryota; kingdom Metazoa; phylum Chordata; class Aves; order Gruiformes; family Gruidae; genus Grus; species Grus americana. The sequence goes on from NC_072852.1 coordinate 173,733,990, forward strand.
GCTCAAATTGTGGTGTTTTTTTATTGCAGCTTTTAATTTAGCCACATTGTTTAGTGAAGGTTTTGGAATTGTCTGTCAAACATGTGATCTTTGGACCAAAATAACTCGAAAAGAAAAGGGGTGGGGGGAAGCTGCCTTCTTTCCAAGTCTTTTTCCTATTCAACTGTGTGTATTGTTCTTGCTGAAATATTCTTGCTCAACATAGGATGAATTATGGCACCCTTGTTCCTGCTGAGTAAGCTGTTGTGCTGAAGGTACTCTATGTGAACAAGAAAGGGCTAGATTGTGACATTTTTGTTGCTGTTAATGTTGTGCCTCCAAGACAGTCATAAACTAGACTTATTTTTCTCTCCCATCTGTACTGCCCCTCAGGTTGGAAGGTTTGAAGTTAACCTCATCAGTCCAGACACCAAATCTGTTGTGCTTGAAAAGAATTTTAAAGATATCTCCTCATGTTCTCAGGTAAGCATTAATAAGAAGCCACATGTGGATCATCAGGAGAAAAGGAATTTATTTGTTCTTCAACTGAGTTCTGTGCTGTTTTCCTTTATTCAGTCTCAAATGCCATTTTTAAACAGTTTCTCCTATCTAAATTACCCTGAATGAAAGTAAATTGCTGTTTTACCCCATTGGCTCCTTAATTAAAAAAAAGAAAAAAAAAAGATGGAGGGAGAGATGTTGAATGATTGTGACTAACATATATATAAATCCTGCACAAAGTTTGATGCATCAACTTCTTTGGGGAGTACAGCTGAAGAAATTGGATATTAAACTGTGATTGCTTCATGAATGCTTGCAGCAGACGTGAAGTATTGATTTGCTTTCACAAGAGTGAGATCTGTTGTTCAAATTGGGGCTTTCACTCATCTGGTAGCAGTTTCAAGTAGATACTGCACAAAAATAATGCAGTGTCATTCCCAAAGGGCTTAAGTTTAGAAAAAATAAGTGCAAAATAACCAGTCTGAACTGTTGTAGTGGCAACGTTGATCATTGGTCAGAAAACAAAGTATAAACTGTTCTGCCTTGGGAGAGCATTGGATATAATTTTGGAAATAGCTTCATCTCCATTTTGGATGCCCTAAGTGTGCTGTTTCTGAGCAGCTAAGCTCCTGAAAGCCTCTGGAAAGAAATGAGGAGAGCATCAGATCAGCCTTCCAGAAAAACAGCAGTTTACCTGCATCATTTCTTCTGGAGAATATGGCAGTAGGTGAACCTAGCTATGTCCAGTAATTAAATAAATAAATGTGTCTTTTAAAGTTAAATGCCAGGGCTGAGGGATTCACCTTTCTATCTTGCTGTTGTTCAGCACGTATTACTTCTGGCACTTTCTGTTTTGAGGTCTTATTTTATTACCTTCTTTCATTCACTATGCATGTGCATCACTTCAGGCCTCCTTAAACTTTATTATTCCCGTTTAAAGTATACTTCCTGGCATGCTGTAAACCTGTATTTCACCCACAAGTGCTTTCATTTTAATGCTCATAAATCTGCTCTTGCATGACTGTGCTACCAGTGCTAATATAAATTAAGAACTGGTCAGTACTTGTAACTCAAGTGGAGTCTTGAGCTACCAACTATAAGGTCCTTAAGTCAACTCTGCTGCTAAACTACAATTTGTATTGCTCTTGGTAGAGAAGAAAGGCCAGTGGAAATATAGAATGGGACAGTATAATCAAACAATGATGTATTAATAGCTTTATAATAAATATAGACCAAAGAAATTCCTAAAGCAGTGGCATGGAAAGCAAAATTTGCAGACGGCTTGAGTTTTCTCCCGCTTTGTGGGTGTACTGAGCTGAGTAAAAGTGACACCTCACCTTTACGTACTGGGCTCCTGGGTTGCATGTATGTACTGATAATAGTCAAAACAGTCCTTAAGTGGGGACAACCTTTCTTCTGTTGACTTTAAAGCATGGTGGAGACCAGCAAGACCATGGCAGACCTTCGAAGCCTAGCTTTCCTTCAGTAAAATGACTGTGTACAGTAAATACTGTTAGGTAATGCTGTGTGTTGGACTTTGGAGGTGAAGTGAAAAACTCTACCTCTTCGCTTTCATTTGGAGCAAAGCTTTTGTTATTTTGCATGCTTGAATAACTCAAACAGGCATTATCAGTACTGTGGGGGGTTTGTTGTTGTGGGGTTTTCTTATGCAAAACGGCTACTTTAGAGAAGTCTGGGGTTTTTTCTCTGTGTTCAATAGAAATGAAACATTAATTTGTTCAAGACTAAGGATTTGGTTGCATAAACCTCATCAGTACTTCTTTAAGAACTTGGTGCTAGCCACAGGGCTTCTTTGTTGTGGATTTATAGGGCAGTGATTTACTGAGTATTGTGAGACTGCAGCTTAAGAATATTTGTTCTTCTAAGCTTTATAAATGGTAAAAAGGAGATGTTCTCTTCAGCTTGCATTCTGGATTCTTTTAGTCTGGTCTAGTAAAGGTATTTTTATTCTGTAGCTTAAGTATGGTTGATCTGCTGCATTCAATTCATTATCTGCACTCCATATAATTGTCAAAGCAGCAAATATAATTGATGACAAACCCCTGTGTGCTGTCTAAGCTCAAGTGTCAGGCAGCTGTAGAAGTTTTCTTGGTGCAGCCTTGCTGACCTTGTTCTGGGTTCCCTCAACAAAAAGCTGTGCTCTTCTGCCATTACAAGTCCAGACACCCTCTTAAAGAAATGTGATGGAGGTACTGTTAATTGAGGAACGTACTGTGCTATTTGCACTTCAGTGGTGCAAGTGTCACGTCCATCTCCCCCACAAATATTCTCCTGTGGAGACTGAGCAATGAGACAGCAGTAGACTTGTTCAGGCACTGTCAGCAATGAGGGAACTGGCATCTCACTGAACCACCTTGAGTAAATATGGATTCCTTGCAAAACAGAGGGCAATACTTCACTGTTACATAGATCAACATATGTGTATACATCTGTTCTTTTTCCTTTTATGCCTTTGAAGACTTCATGTGTCACAGGAAAATGGATTCAATTAAGTCAGGATTAGTGTGGACTATAGTAAATTAATGCCATTTCTGCCATCTTACATGCCCTCTGCATCTTTAAGACTTGTTTCAGTAGCACAACTGCAACTTTTAGAATTTTGTTTTTAAAAACTACATTGTGTAGTGACAATATGTTCAGTCTGTCACGTAGTACGTTACCAATTTTGTCTAGAGTGTTTTCTGTAGTGACAAGCAAGTTGTTTTGCCTCCTCCCCTATTTTATGATATAGGTGTTTTCTTTGGAGACGGATCCAAGCAACTGAGTTCTACTTTCTGTTTTGTTTGAACTTGAGGGATTAGGCTTTCTTTTGGAGAAAATCTGCTATTACCATACTCAGATGATAAAAACATTGGCAAAAGCTTTAACAATAGTGAGTCATGTTCTATGAATTGAGACTGGGAATGTAGTGTTTCTTAGGAAGCAGCACTCTTTGATCTTCTCTGTGCTGTTTTTAGCAAGGCAATGTTCCCTGTCAAGCAGTTAGACTAGGATCTTTGAAAGAAACATCAGTAGTAATGTGTAGTAAGTCTTGAAACTTGTGGTAACTCAATCTCAAAGAATTTATGGAAGATTTTGGTTGGAATTCTGCATGTCACCACTCATTCCTTGCTTTTTTTAGTGTAGTTCTAACTTGTTGCTACTTTGATGCTACTCCAGTCCCGTGTTTTAGTGTGGACTTACTACATCAAGTTTTCACTGCAGAGGCAGTTCCAAATACAACCTAGGACTCCCTGCCCCTCCTTCCCTGAAACTCCAGATTTCTTAATGGAAGAAATTCATGTCCAGGTCTATTGCTGTATAACTTTTGTTTTGATTGTGTAAAAAGCTTTATGTAACTTTTAAATGCAAAAAGCAATTTAAAAGATAACTATTGTAGTTGTACAATAGATCATTAGAAGTATGCATTTATAGTTTCTCAAATTTTTGCATTGGCAAGCGTTGGAGTCTGGTAACTATTTTGAGGATAACTTTGGAAATGAAACCTAGTTATAAAACAGTCCATTAATGCTGTTTTTAAACTCTTTCAGGGTATAAAACATGTTGATCACTTTGGCTTCATTTGCCGGGAATCTGTGGAACCTGGCTTAAGCCAGTATGTTTGCTATGTGTTCCAGTGTGCAAGTGAGTCTCTGGTGAGTATTTGTTAATGATCCTAACCTTTCCATCGGAGGATATCTGAGGCATTTCCTACACCATGGGAGTCTGTGTTATTCTGCTGTGTCAGCTCACCTCAGTGGTTACATCTTCTCAGGTGTGAGACCTCAGTTGTGAATATGAAAATATGCAATAGAAATGCATACATTCTGTTGATATAAAGCCTATATCCTAGTACTCTGCATATATCAATAACAGATAGAATAAATCCAGATGGATGACTTCACACATGCAGACTGTGAGCATATTTGGGCTCTATATTTGATTGTAACTCTTGCATTTCTAATTGTTGAGACACTTGGTTCCCCCATTAAACATGTAATTGCACATATTGAATCAGTAACAAAGCTGATGATAAAACCTGAACATACTTTTCAGGGTAGAATTTAAACTACTGGCCTGATCCTGCATGTGGCTTTAGTATTTTCCCTGTAGCCTGTTTTGTTCCTCAGGAGAAGAAAATAGCAGCATCTGATCAGAGAAGAAGAAAACCATAATATGTGTGGATGTGTGTAACTATAAAAGAAGTCCATTGGACATTTAATGAAGTATGTGTCAATTGAAGTTCCAGGTGACAGTGATTTAACTGATACAGGTAGCTTAATAGCGAGATGCATACAGGAAATCATTTTGGCTACTACCTTTTTATCTTAAAGGTCTGATGCTTTGAAAGAAGTTGGTTTCTGTTCTGAAACATGTTTGTTCCTGATGGCTGTGCTAATAGCTGCTAGCCTTTTTCAGCTAACCTTAAAAATCAGCCTTCTAACTAGCTGAAAATGTAAGTTGTTAATCCATTGTCTAGCTTGAGAGTGAATAGATTTACATCAATAAAACTTCAAACAGCTAACAGCCTTACACAATGCATAGTCCAAGAGCGATCAAAAGAGACTTTAGGGCCTTGGGACAGTTCCTGAGGGAATCTGGTGCACAGGTGTTTTGTTGTGTTTTTTTTTTTCTCTCTCTCCTTCCTGTTGCGGGCAGTGACACTGGGAGAAACAGACAGACCCAGTCTATCAGTACATGGCTCCGTGGCTGGTGTCACCACCACAATTTTGGGTTTTTCGATAATGGGATGGCCTACATGGCACAAGACTTCCTGGCGTCAAATGGGATTCACCTTTCTCAACGGTCTTTGCCCAGGAGCTTGCAGGGCTCATTGACAGAGCTTTAAACATGGCTTGAAGGGGGAGGGGGATATAATACCAGGCTTGCCTGCAACAAGCTGTGGGATGACACACCAAGGTTAGAGGGACAGGGTGCCAGCAAGGGCCCTCAGCCTGTTGCTCAGAGATGTGCTGGATACACTGCAGCATGCTTGAAGTCTTATGGAGATGAGCTAGGGGCTCCTGAGGTAACAGCAACCAACAGGGAAACACCGGTGAAATATCTCAAAGGAACTCCAGCCAGTAAGTCAGCTTCATTGGGAGCCCAACTTAAATGCCTCTATGCAAACGCACGTATCACGGGGAATAAAGAGGAGTTAGATGCACGCGCACACCTGCAGGACTGTGATCTCATTGGCGTCATGGAGACATGGTGGGATGGCTCCTATGACTGGAGTGTTGGAATGGAAGGATGCAGGCTTTTTAGGAAGGACAGGCAGGGGAGTCAAGGAGGGGGTGTTCGCCTCAATGTCAATGACCAGCTGGAGTGCACGGAGCTCCACCTGGGGATGGATGAGGAGCCGACTGAGAGCTTATGGGTCAGGATTAAGGGAGGGCAGGGACAGGGGAACATTATAGCGGGGGTCTGCTACAGGCCACCTGACCAGGAAGACTGAGCAGATGAGGCCCTCTATAAACAGATGGGAGCAGCCTCATGTTCACAAGCCCTGGTCCTTATAGGGAACTTCAGCCACCCTGATATCTGTTGGAAGGACAACAGAGCAGGGCATAAGCAATCCAAGAAGTTCTTGGAATGCATTGATGATAACTTTCTCCTCCAAGTGATAGAGGAGCCAACAAGCAGAGGTGTCATGCTAGACCTAGTTCTCACCAACATGGAGGGAGTGGGGAACGTGAAGCTCAAGGGCAGCCTTGGCTGCAGTGACCATGAAATGGTGGAGTTCAAGATTCTCAGGGCAGCAAGGAGTGCGCACAGCAGTCTCACTACCCTGGACTTCAGGAGACTTTGGCCTCTTCAGGGACCTGCTTGGTAGAGTACCATGGGACAAAGCCCTGGAGGGAAGAGGGGTCCTAGGAAGCTGGTTAGTATTCAAGGATCACCTCCTCCAAGCTCAGGAGTGATGCATCCCAACAAAGAGGAAGTCAGGCAAAAACACCAGGAGGCCTGCATGGATGAACAAGGGAGCTCATGGACAAACTCAAACACAAAAAGGAGGAAGCCTACAGAGGGTGGAAGCAAGGGCAGGTAGCCTGGGAGGAATACAGAGAAATTGTCTGAGCAGCCAGGGATCAGGTTAGGAAAGCTAAAGCCCTGATAGAATTAAATCTGGCCAGGGACATCAAGGGCAACAAGAAAAGCTTCTATAGGTACATCAGTGATAAAAGGATGACTAGGGAAAATTTGGGCCCCCTCCAGAGTGAAATGGGAGACCTCGTTACCTGAGATATGGAGAAGGCTGAGGTACTCAACAACTCTTTTGCCTCAGTCTTCACCAGCAAGGGCTCCAGCCACACCGCCCAAGTCGCAGAAGGCAAAGGCAGGGACTGGGAGAATGAAGAACTGCCCACTGTAGGAGAAGATTGGGTTTGAGAATATCTAAGGAAGCTGAAGGTGCCCAAGTCCATGGGACCTGATGAGATACATCCGTGGGTCCTGGGGTACTCTTGATCATATTTGAGAAGTTGTGGCAGTCCAGTGAAGTTCCCACCGACTGGAAAAGGGGAAACATAACCCCCATTTTTTTGAAAGAGATTAAAGGAAGACCCAGGGAACTATAGACCGGTCAGTCTCACCTCTGTGCCCAGCAAGATCATGGAGCAGACCCTCCTGGGAGCTATGCTCAGGCACATGGAAAATAAGGAGGTGATTGGTGACAGCCAACACGGCTTCACTAGGGGCAAATCATGCCTGACAAATTTGGTGGCCTTCTATGACTGGGTTACAGCACTGATTGGATAAGGGAGGAGTGACAGACATCATCTACCTGGACTTGTGCAAAGCATTTGACGCTGTCACACACAACATCCTTGTCTCTAAATTGGAGAAACATGGATTTGACAGATGGACCGCTCGGTGGATAAGGAATTGGCTGGATGATTGCACTCAGAGAGTTGTGGTCAACGGCTCAATGTCCAAGTGGAGATCAGCAATGAGTGGCGTTCCTCAGGGGTCGGTACTGGGACCGGCACTGTTCAACATCTTTGTCGGCGACATGGACAGTGGGATCGAGTGCACCCTCAGCAAGTTTGCCAACAACACCAAGCTGTGTGGTGTGGTCGACATGCTGGAGGGAAGGGATGCCATCCAGAGGGACCTTGACAGGCTGGAGAGGTGGGCCCATGCAAACTGCATGAAGTTCAACAAGGCCAAGTGCAAGGTCCTGCACGTGGGTCAGTGCAATCCCAAGCACAGCTGTAGGCTGGGCGAGGAATAGATTGAAGGCAGCTCTGAGGAGGACTTGGGGGTGTTGGTGGATGAGAAGCTCAGCGTGACCCAGCAATGTGAGCTTGCAGTCCAGGAAGGCAACCATATCCTGGGCTGTATCAAAAGAAGCAGGTCAAAGGATGTCATCCTCCACCTCTACTCTGCTCTCATGAGACCCCACCTGAAGGACTGTGTCCAGTTCTTGGCGCCCCCAATGTAAGGACTCGGAGCTGTTGGAGAGAGTCCAGAGGAGGGCCACGAAGCTGATCAGAGGGCTGGAGCACCTCTCCTATGATGAGAGGCTGAGAGTTGGGGTTGTTCAGCCTGGAGAAGAGAAGGCTCCAGGGAGACCTTAGAGCAGTCTTCCAGTACCTGAAGCGGGCCTACAGGAAAGATGGAGGGGGGCTGTTTACAAGGGTGTGTAATGATAGGACAAGGGGTAATGGCTTTAAACTGAAGGAGGGTTGATTTAGATTAGCTATTAGGAAGAAATTCTTCATTGTGAGGGTGGTGAGGCACTGGAACAGGTTGCCCAGAGAAGCTGTGGATGCCCCATCCCTGGAAGTGTTCAAGGCCAGGTTGGATGGGGCTTTGGGCAGCGTGGTCTAGTGGAGGGTGTCCCTGCCCATGGCAGGGGGGTTGGAACTACATGATCTTTGAGGTCCTCTGCCAACCAAAACCATTCTGTGATTCTATGTACAATGGTAGCTGACACTGCACTTTAATCAAAATAGGAGCTTGTTATGAAATCAGCTCTGTCTTTGGACTAACAGAAAATGTTACATCTGACCTATTGATGAATTTGACCATGCATAATTCAAAGACTTAAGATGTGGTATATAAAGAAACCACGTATTTATGAACCTCTTCACATATTCTAGTACTGATACGTGTGGGTATGCCCATGTTGCAATGTGAAATGAACGTTCCTGAGCTACTTTCAGATGCAATCACTTGGACCTCAGTGACAGTTTGACTGTGGCAGGGCAAAGCTGTAAAACCTACTGCTTTCTGGATTCTGTGCTGCCAGGGAGGCTATGTTGCTAGTCTTGTGTATATTTGCTCCAAACCTAGCTGCAGACTGTGCTACCGTTCTCATGATTTTAGTGTAGTCATAATCCTTATGCTTAGCACTCTTCTGTGGATCTTCCATTTGAGAGGCATTGTTACCAACTTTTCAGAATTATCAGTCTGTTTCGCAAGACGTATATTCACTGTTCAATGCCCTGCTTTATTACTAAGAAGAGAGAGTACTCAGAAATTACTGTTAGTGCTTAAAACTGTAGGGTTTAAAAAAAACAAAACCCTAAACATATTGGGACACAAACTAATTCAAATTTTCCCATTCAGATACCCTTTTTAAATTTCATTTTGTTTTTGTTTTCCAAGTGACAGACTCTCAAAAAAATCCGTGTGTTTTCAATGTTAGACTGCATGATTTTGATCTCAAATATTTCAGCTTGGAGCTTCTTGCTTATTTAAAAAAAAAAAAAAAGCAAAGGTAAGAGCAACGACCTGATTCTGAAGTAGAATAGTGATTTCTTTCCTAAGATTGTCTTCAAGCTGTTGTCTTCTTCTTTCCATGCTAATGCAAAGACTTAATTAAACAGCTTTTATAAAGCATTGTATTCCCCTAAAATACAGACAGGGGAACTGCAAGTGCTTTGTATTTAAAGTGTGGGAGTGTATTTGAATGAGCGCAGAGAAACGCTGTCACCTCTGACCTTTCTTACATCCCAGTTGAGATTTTCCAGTGCTGATGTGTGGGAACATAGCACTGCTGTATTTGTGGTAGTGGCGGAGGAAAGATCAGGGCAGGCTGGCAGTACTTAGAGATAAGATGAAACTGGTAGCCAGTCTAGTAGGCTGGAGAAAAGTGAATGACTATGAGAAGCTCCTGTCTGCCAGCAAGATGGGTCTGTGGGGTTTTGTGCTAAAATGGTACATTTTTGTTTATATACCGTCTTTTCCCTCCCTCCCCTTTAGGTTGATGAGGTAATGCTTACCCTGAAACAAGCCTTTAGCACTGCTGCAGCTCTGCAAAATGCCAAGACGCAGATTAAACTGTGTGAGGCCTGCCCTATGCATTCATTGCACAAACTTTGTGAAAGAATTGAAGGTAGTAGCTGAGTTTATTTTCTAATTGTGTTTTTCTGATTGTTCTAGAAGAATTTTACTATATCTGTTAATTTTAATTGTCAACTATGTGCTTTCAATTTAAACAGCGTAAGAGCAGAGGGAAAAGTATCCCAATAAGCAATTCTTACCATCACTTTGCACTCTCTGTAATCACATGCAGATGATAGCAGTAATGATATTGTAACTGAATATAGTAGAGCTTGTGTTACAAATACATACTCTTTCATTGTTGTACCTCTCTTAAATGTTAAGCAGAGCAGAAAAACCTGCCAGTTAATCTTTTTTTTTTTTTTTTTTTGGAAGATGCATGCTTTCAAAATGGGTCATAAAAAGACAGTTGTGATCAAAAAGGGTCTTGCTTTTTCATGTGTGTGTTCTTTCTTGATGGGGTCATTTTTTTCCTTCTTTGTTTTTATTCTCTTCCACACTTCACAATCTAGTTCTGTTACGGGAAATAAATTATTAAGTTAGGAGATTAGTATCTAATATAAAAGCGAAGGCAGCTGCCTGGCTTCAAATATGAATATACAAACCTTTGTAGTTTTTCTGGAACTGAGGTATGCCAGAACATATGCAAGAAAATCTTACAAGACAGAATTTTTTTAAAAAGTTAGTAGCAGGATCCTATTTTTACAGTCATTCCACTATGTCTTCTTGCAAAGTGTCGTATACAAAAAACCCAAATATGTTACACTAGTCTTGTATGTTCTGGTGATGAGAAGAACTGGCAATTATCAGCATCATCTTCGTTAAAAGTCACTTGCTACTTACCTCCCTCTGGTGGATGAAAAGCAAAGTATGAAATCTTGGTGGAGTGAAATTCTGTTAGGTTGTGACTTGTATTTTCCAGGTTTACAACTGATAGTCAGAAGTGATAAAGCTTAATTGGGAAAGTCTTCTGTCAATGAAAAACTATAGAGGCTGCTGTATAAGGCAGTGTAAGTATCTTGAATATGGGTACTTGCAAGCCTGGGATGAGTATCCAGTATCAAAATAAATTCTCTTCTAGGGTAACAACTTGAATACCATAGTAGTACTTTCATAAACTTTTTACTTAGTGACTGAAAGACTTATTTTAGTGTCCCTTTCTTATTATCCGTCTGCTTTGTTTAGTCTGGAAGTTTATGACAATCAAACCCAGGGCTTTATGACTTTGGGAAATCTTGATCTGTTTTGATTGCAGTTCTCTACAAATTATACCTACCTTGGATGAAAAAACCCCATATATATTCATCTGATTCAGGGGATTTGTTTTCCCCACAATTTTTTTCCTAGAACAAGCTCTGTGAGCAAATTTGCACTTTATCGAACATCAGAAATTCTTTCCTTTATTCTTATGGCTTTTATGCTGCTCTTGCTTTTAAGTGTCTTCAGTCCTCTGGTCTGACCTATAATCCTACCCTTTTCTTGTATAGAAATACATCTAAACTTTTCAATTAAAAGCATCTGAAAACTTCTGAGCATCTTGTGCATTGAGTATCTTTCTAGTTATATCCCTGATCTGTTCCTCTCTTCCTGCTATCCCATACAGTTGTCAGGCTTCCATCTTAGTGATCTCATGCTACTAGGACAGAAGACATCAGTGGGGTGGAGAGTGTAACCTGTTACACAGGAGCCAGCCACTTAGCTGCTGCTAGTTCTGTTTTTCTGCTAAAGAAAGGAGACAAACCCATGTGGTTTAGCAAAACTTGAAGTATTTTGTATCAGGTATACTGTAAATATACAACTGTCATACAATAAACTTGTACAAACGCAAATGCAGGCTTATATCTTCTACTACCATTTTTTCAAAAGTTTTTTGAGAGATTTGAGAATCTAGAAGCTTTAACGTTCCTTTCGTTTCTCAGGACTCTATCCACCAAGAGCCAAACTTGTAATTCAGAGACATCTGTCGTCACTAACTGATAATGAGCAAGCGGACATTTTTGAACGTGTTCAGGTAATATGTTAGATGCTGTTGTCTCAAATTTGAAACACTGTGATAAAATGGACTAGATGTTTTTTCTTTTGATTGTTTTGTTATGTAGTTGATGTAGAATTTATTGTTGTTCCACCAAACCATACTGAAATAGCATGCTCCAATCGAACCTCCTGTGTGATACACTGCTACTGGAAAAGTTTTGATTCCCAAGTCTGCTGAGATGTTCTGCGTTCATACACAGAGTGGGTTTTTTTGAGCTTAGTTCTTCATCTGTAAATGCATTTCCCTACTTGAAAGTGATGTGGGAACGAATTGAGAGCAGGTGAGACATGCAGATATCAGAGGTGGTTGGTATTTGCAGCTTTCTGACTTATTCTGAGGCAAGAAGTGTATGCAATTGTACTCAAGCAGATGAAGTATACAGTAATTTAGGCTTCCAAAGACTGTGCTCCTCGCTAGCTTCCTGAAGAAGGGAATGCCTGTTTGGTGTTTTGTGGATTCCTTATTCCATTTCTAAGGATATACAAAGACAGAAAACCTTAGGGAACAAAATGTGGGGCGTAAAGCTCCCTCTTCTCCTCAGCCTGTAACATTCTCCATATGGAAAGCTTTGGTCTGTTTTGCTTAGGAACATGAAGGCACACAAATTGTAGTGCAATTTGACACGCTAATGGTTCACTCTGGCATCTGGCATATCAATATATTAACTTCAAAGAATATATACATATGGAAGGGAAAATAAACAAATCATGACTTGAAAGACAACTTTTTTTCTGTTCTTTGCTGTTACTGACAGAAAATGAAGCCTGACAATGACCAGGAAGAAAATGAACTTGTGATCTTACATCTACGCCAACTCTGTGAAACTAAGCAGAAAACGCACATTCACATTGGTGAAGCACCATCGGTAAAGCTTATTTTTGTATTATTTCTCTTCTTCCTCCTACCCCATTCAAATACAACCTTGAATAGTATCAGGGCCATTGCTAGAGTTCATCAGGGGTAGCTGAAGCTAGATATTGTAATTAAAAGAGGACTGTGAAAGAGAAGTAATTTGATTTGATTTACAGTGGTATGCTTGGAGTTTTTTAAGTTTTGGGGGGCAGGAAGGGAGGGAAGACAACAACCAATTATTTTTAGATCTAGATTTCCTTACAGTGTAAGGATACCTTTGTCTGTCCTTACTCCCAAACAGTCATTTCCGGGCGAGTAGGAATTAAGAGAGTATTGGTTACAGTTGAAACTACGAACTTATCTAGCAAAGGAAATGAGTAGCAGTATTGTTAAATTAATATGTTTTTACAAGACAGTCTTTAGGGATGAAATAAGTCTTTAACTGTGTTGTTTTTTTGGGGGTGTGGCTGTTTTGTTTTGGTGGGGGGGTCCTTTGATTTTATTTTTTTAAAGGCCGAGGGTATGTTGTTTGTTATGTAACTTGGTTCCACTCTAGTCTTTGGAGGTCTACAATTGCAAAAAGAATTGCCAAAGCTGAATTGTGTCCTTGCTCATTTCAACAGACCATTTCTAACAGTGCGATTCCAGAAAGCACCACCAGTGGTGGCAGGTTTAAACTTGACATTCTGAAAAACAAGGCCAAGAAATCCTTGACTAGCTCTCTGGAAAATATCTTCTCAAGGGTAAGATTAACAACTCACTGTCAGCAGCTCTTCCAAGTATCCTTGATAGTAAAGACCTATCAGACATTTATTTTTTTCTTTGTTTTTTCTCCTCAGTCTGATAAATACTTAGTGAAGCGATATCCCTCTTGTGAAATCTGAGGGTTATAGCTGGGTTGATTGTGACTTAACTGTACTAGAAAGTTTATGGTAACGCCACACATACAGAGGGGAAAAAAGGCAACTTCTGAATAATGAATGCTGATAGAAGGTAGCAAATGAGTTAGCTGAGCATTATCAAATGTGTTGCTTCAGTATAAAAAAAAATAATCAGAATGGTTGCATGATCCCATGAAGAGGCATGTTATCTTTTTTGAAAGTGTGACTAAGTGTGCCTGCATAAACTGGAAATCATTCTGTTCTGAGACTTAATGCCTTATCTCTCATAGCTAAAATTACTCATATTGGTCACTAAGAATCTTTAGAAAGTAGTAACAAAGTTGTCCTTTTACGGGGGAAAAAATAAAGGCAATAGATTTTTTTAAAAGTGAGTTGTTCTTCATTTCAGTCTTACTAGCCAGGTATGATGTGGAATTGCAGATAATTACTGGAACTCTCTTACATTAAATAGCCTTTTAAAGGAGAAGTCTGAATTGCAAGTTTTGCTTAGTGTCCCCTGCTCAACAGGGAGAGTCCTGAAAGCAGAGAAGAGGCATATAGAGGAGTAACTGAAGAAGGCTGGGTGCCTGCAATCCAGTATGTCGTTACAGAGAAAGTGTGATGAGCTGTGAATATTGGATGGTGAGGTCTAAATATAATTTGGAGCAGTGAAATTAAGTTCCTTCTGCTAGTAATTTGAAAAGTACCATGCTAAATCAAGGCCTAAATTGCACTTGTCCTGCAGCTTATATGGGTATGGTATAAAGTAACCTGCAAATGTAGGATGCCACAGATGTTCCTTATAAAGGAGGCAAAATACTGTTCACCAGGGAGAATCCTTAGAACTGTTTGTACTTAAGGTTAGATGTGAATTTGACCTGGGACTAAAGCTAGCATTAAAACTCTCCTGGTCAAATCTGGCCTATGTTGTGTAGCAAGTTTTACACACTAGGGACTTGATCTGAATAGAGAGAGAGCGAGCGAGCGTGCAAAAGAGCGATGACAGTCAGAAGATCTGGATAATTTCAGCAGTCTGGAATATCATCAAATGGTGACAGCTACAGTCATGCATCTGCTGAGTCTGATTTCTTTTCCACATCTAAAAGACATGTGACTGGAAAGTGATCTAGCTCTGATGGTGGGTCACTAACCTTGCAGTACATCACTGGAAATAACACAGTAAAGCAGCCCTGCCATATGTGGACATACTAGCACTCTGATCATGTCAAGGAAAAATCATTTAGATGAAATACCCTGCTTGAGTTGAAGAGTCTCCGAAGGGAAATTGCTAATATTTTGTTGGTTTTGATACAGTATGTTCTTTCTCACCAGGGCCACGGTGACACACTGCATGTTACAGTACGAAGATTTACACAGTCCATGATTGAGTTCAAGTGGACACCTGAATCTGGATTAGGGCCATTTTAAGTTTGCTATTTATGAAGCGGGCTTGCTGTTCTGAGGAAGGTTGGCTCATCTTTAACTTCAAACTGCAAGAGATCAGCAACAGCAGTATGTTGTAGTGAATCATGATACAAACAGGGCTTCATCCTTGCAGATCCATTTAAAGGTTACTGTGGTGGGTTGACCCTGGCTGGAGGCCAGGTGCCCACCAGAGCCGCTCTCTCGCTCCCCTCATTCACTAAACAAGGGAGAAAAGGCATAACGAAATGCTTGTAGGTCGAGATAAGGACAGGGAGAGATCACTCACTAATTGTTGTCACGAGCAAAACAGACCGAACTGAGAGAGGGAATTCATCTAACTTATTACTAGGCAAAACAGAATAGAGGAATGAGAAAATAAAATCAACTCTTAAAACGCCTCCCCCCACCCCTCCCATCTTCCTGGGCTCAACTTCACTCCCGGCTTCAACCTTCCCCCCCTCAGAGGCACAGGGGGACAGGGAATGGGGGTTACGGTCAGTTCATCACACGGTGTTTCTGCTGCTTCTTCATCCTCAGGGGGAGGACTCCTCTCATCATTCCCCTGCTCCAGCATGGAGTCCCTCTGACGGGGTGCAGACCTTCAGGAGCAGACTGCTCCAGCGTGGGGGTCCCCCACAGGGTCACAAGTCCTGCCAGCAAACCTGCCCTGGCGTGGGCTCCCCTCTTCACGGGTCCACCGGTCCGGCCAGGAGCTTGTTCCAGCGTGGGCTTCCCACAGGGCCGCAGCCTCCTTCAGGTGCCTCCACCTGCTCTGGCGTGGGGTCCTCCACGGGCTGCAGGTGGAATCTCTACACCCCCTCATCCTTCCTCCATGGGCTGCAGGGGGACAGCCTGCTTCACCATGGTCTTCACCACGGGCTGCAGGGGGGGATCTCTACTCCGGTGCCTGGAGCACCTCCTCCCCCTCCTTCTGCACTGACCTTGGTGTCTGCAGAGTTTCTTACATCTTCTCACTCTTCCCTCCGGCTGCAAAAGCGCTCTCTCTATCTGTTTTTTTTCTTCTTAAATATGTTATCACAGAGGCGCTGATTGGCTTGGCCTTGGCCAGCAGCAGGTCCGTCTTGGAGCCGGCTGGCATTGGCTCTATCAGACACAGGGGAAGCTTCTAGCAGCTTCTCACAGAAGCTACCCCTGTAGCCCACCCCCGCTACCAAAACCTTGCCACGCAAACCCAACACAGTTACATAATGCAAGACTGAGAGAAATAATTTACAGTGCAGCTCAACCACTAATTATTTTGCTAAAGCAGGTATATATGACAAGTGTCTCTCTGCGTGTATACTGTTACATGCATATGTGTGTTATACAATGACTGTTTCAATACTTATTATTCTTCATCAGGCTATTACAACAAGCCTAATGGATTGTGGCTAATTCCTAAAGGTATTTAGGTACCAAATACCTATTGGTGTGGTGGGTTTTCCCCTCCTTAAGCCAGCTGCAAATCACATGGTATTGATGTAATGGGATGCTAATTATTGCATGACTTAATCATCTTTATTTTAAAGTATATTTAGTAACAAAGAAACTAGGAAGAAATTCAGGGGTTTTTCTGAAGTTGATATTCAGCATCTTTTTGTAGATAAAAAAAATTTAAGTAAAAAAGTGAAAGTCAGTATATGTGGGGGAGATACTTACACATCCTCAGTTTTAGCAAAATTAGAAATAAGTAAGTAGTAACCAGATATCTGGGAACATTTTAAGTGGATGGCTTCTTAGCTAGATAAATAGCATCAAGTGACATCTTAAGCTACTTGAAGGAGTAGCTGCTCACTAATCACCGTAGGGAAACATGCTGGGTTCTGCACTCTGGCTTCCCTTAGTCCCAGAGGAATGTCACTTTTTCACTTGTTTGTGTTGCTGGACTGATCTTATTTTTGTCAGATTTGAACTGAAAACAGGCTGTGGCTTCCTAATGAGGTACCTCAGAAAAATAAATATAACCTCTGTTTGACCTTATGAACAGATTTTTTCCAGTCCATGCTGCACTAACCTCTTCCGTTGTTGTTTTTTTCTGAACCAAAAAGCCATTCTTACAGTGCCAAAAGTGTGTGCTCTAAAGCTAGTGAGAAACTTCCAAGTTATCCTTTGCTTTTGTTTTATTGTGAGGTCATTGAAGAGATGCTTCAGGCAGAGTATTCACTGGTAATGAACTTAAATGGGGTAATGTACTTAAAGGGAACTCTAAGTCTTGAAAATAAACCTTATCAGGAAAAAATAGGCTAAATAAATACTGCTGATGTTGACAAAACTTCCCCTGTAGTTGCAAGCATACCAAGAGGAGCTCTGCCTATAGTTTTCCTAAAACCTAGACTATTTTTCACCTGATACAGTACTGAAAGCAACTTACTTCAGCAGTTGGAAGTGGCCAACAGCATACACCACCCATGTTTCATGGGAGTTAGTTAGGAGTGGAAGGTAATCAGAAGTATTGCGGCTCTGTCACTTCTTCCTGTGAAACCAGATGACCATCAACAATTTCGGCAAGGATCTGCTAATGCTAATACCTAGCAAATTTTCCTCAGGGTTATCTGCATTATAATTGAAAAGGCTTGTTTGTATCTGGTGCTATTTGGCTGGATTTGCAGCCAGAGAATGTTTTTTCCCAGTTTTAGTGCTTTCATTACTTTTTCCGAGGTGGAATTAATTTATCTGAAACATTTAGATATGGAGTAAACTCTCTGTGGAGATCATAGTACGTCAGACACGTTAGCTGCAGTGCATGTGCAGTACTGAAGTCTGGAGCTTTTTGAACTCTGCTGTTTAAGCCAACTCAGCTGTTTTGCCTCAAATGGATCAAGAAATACTCGTTTGCTTCAGACAACAGAGCTGCAGGTTTAAAACTCCTGGGAGCAAGTGGGGAGAAGATAACAGTTTTGCCAGCTAAAGATGTCACTACTTGTAGAATCCAGTGCTTGGCCCACAATCTGCGATCTTAGGTCAAATGTGTCATGTGCCTGAACTGTCCTGTGTTTACCTGCACAGCTGTTGCCATCTTTGCTTAACCTTCAGAAAAAGAGGAAAAAGACTAGATTACATTACTTGTCTTTTTTCTTGCAGGGAGCCAACAGAATGCGAGGCCGCCTGGGAAGCATGGACAGCTTTGAGCGCTGCAACAGCCTTGCTTCTGACAAAGTACGTAAGGAGCTTAGTTAAAATTGGCATGTCTTCACGCATGGGTGTTAATGAAACATAAATATGGCACTCTGCTTCAATTTGAAGGAAGTAGCACAAAGCACATCAATTTACAAAACTCAAATAAGAGTTTCCACTGGGAGGTGGAGGGTATAAGAAAGCTGGCATATATGTTGACTTGAAGCTTCAGCTTTAATCTGTTGTTGGATTGCCAGTCCTTTTTTTCTGTACTTCCCTTGTTTTTACAAAAAGCAGGGAATTTCTGGTCAGCTTCTGCCTTGTTTTGCTGAAGTAATTAAAAAAAAGGTCATATCTCAACGAGAGGAAATGCTCTGAAGGTGAAGAATCCTTTCTGTAAGTAATAGTTGCTTTAGGGAAGTAAGAATTTTTGACCTAAACCCAGCTGTTGGGGATGCTGTATGGGGGCGAGCGGGCGGAACTCTGTTCACTTTCTTTTTATTTCCTGTTTTTAATGTTTTACCTCATGTGGGGATTGGTTGCTAGTTTTCCCAAGAGGTGAAGATTCTGTTATGGTTTTCCTGCTACAGTTACTCATAAACTGGCTGTGTAATAACAGTCTCTCTTCCAGGATATCGCTATGACGGTACCGGAAGTATGCTCACGATATGTCGAGGAAACTAGCTAAAAGCAGTTTCCCTAGTCTTTTCAATTCCTGTATTTTCCCGAAAGAGCCAGAAGTCCGGTAGCTGGAATGCCAGTCCCTGTGAGAGGATGCCTAGAGTAATTAGTATATTGTTTGCGTTGTATATATATTTTTATTCCTCCCTCCTCTTTTTTTTTCTTTTTTTGTTTTTTTTTTTAAAGAAGGACGCTGCTCGTTCAGAGTAAATTATCAAAGGATGTCTGGTTTTGGTGATAATTAGCATACAATAGGCCATGACCAAGAAGGGGGAGAGGCTTTGGTGCCCCGATGCGGCGCACAACCCGTGGGGTTAGGCGAGAGCTTTCGCAGGGCACAGGGCGGCAGGCCTCACTGCGCCGGCACTTCCTTTCAGGACTTTTCACCGGGCGATTCCCCACCAGCTACTCCTCCGGCGTCCCCCGTGTCCTCGGCCTGGCAGCCTTTTCCCGAGGAAGACTCTGACTCCCCCCAGTTCAGGAGGCGCGCGCACACCTTCAGCCACCCCCCCTCCAGCGCCAGGCGGAGGATAACCTTCCAGAACGGGAGATCCCAGAGCGTCCGGTCCCCACTGCTGCGGCAGAGCTGCGTCGAGGCGACAAGGTGAGCCGGGGCACGCCATGCCATGCGCCTGCTGTCTCCTGCAATTTCAGTACATGAGCTTCACCCATGTTCCCTCTTACAGAAGCTGTTTCTGCACCACTCGGGGTTTTATTTATTTATTTATTTTCAGTCTGTCTTCTCTGCCTCCAAGTAGTTTGGTGCTTTGCAGTAACTCGTTAATCCCTGAATTAGTGATTCAGGGGAAGCAACAATCCAACGAATTGATCGTTGGGCTGGATGCCGGTGCCGATCTATTTATTTACTTATTTATTTGTCACCTCTGAGCTGAGCCTTTTTGACAGTGTTGATAGTCAGGCCCTTTGGAGAAGAGGTCCTCACTGCTTTTAATTGCCGAGACGGTAGTGTGACGATTTTATGCCAGGATTAAAAAGGTACCGACAGCTTCAAGTGTCTGTCGCTGTGTTAGCCAAAGCTCCTAGAGAGTATGTCCAGAATTAAAATCGATGAGAAGTCTTACAAAAGGACTGAAGGTTTAAACATCTCCACTGAACTGTTAGGCATGCGATTTCCCTGTTTGCCGTTCTCCAGAGCTTCCCTCTGTAACTTCTTTCCCCTTCCTTTTTGGAGACTCTCCAGTTATTAACATGTGGAGTACCGTTCCTTCAGGAGTTCCTTCACTCAGTCAGAAGAGGTCCCCACAGTTCCTTGTGAGCCTCTTTCATTGTACTTTCTTTCTCTGCCTCCATCCTGGCTATCTGCAGTAAGTGACCACGCAAACTCCAAAACCTTTACAAGATTCAGGCCCAGATGAGCTGATTTTTTTTATTTTTTTCTTTTTTCTGTTGGAGGAGCACTTTCTCCAAACGGCTTGTCTATTTCAGTGCTTGGCTGCAATTATGCTTTTTCTGGGCTCTTTCTAAAAATAGCTTTAAATAATAATTTCTCACCCGTTTGATGTCTAGATTAAAATATCAGTGTGAGTGCAGCACCACCTTGTAGAGAAAGGCAAAAAAGTTTATTCTGTTTAAGAGAATGGAAGGGGTGAAGGGTAAGAAACTAGCCTTGAAGTAGCTTTGTTACATTGTGTTTCTGAAGAGATGAATAATGTGGTTTTTACTGAGATAAACTTTGGTTATGTTTTTTTCCCCCGCTGACCATGTTCTATGCAAACAGGAAACCCTGACAGTTCAAACTGAAGGACTTGCTGACTTCACTTCTTTGTAATAATTTTTAAGAAGTTGCTGATTAAGTGGCATCATCATCAGATTTTCAATCAAAACAGTTTGTAACAACTTGGTTCTAGACTGGGATTTTTCCTTCTCTCCTTTTGAGGATTAGTAAAAAAGTAAAAGAAACTGAATTAATTTTTATGTCCCCCCCAACACTTGTTGCTATTATTAAGTAATGTTTAACTGTGTAGGACTATCTGTCTTGATTTAACCACTTCAAAACAATGGATCCAAAAAATATTGCATTTAAATAATCTCTTCTTTGTAATGTGTTCTAGCAATACACATTATTTACAAACTACAGAAAACTGAAGGGAAGAAACAAGGTGGTTCTTGTTATTGGAAGCAAGTTTTTAGGCTATGTTCTGAATGTTTCAGAGATTCTGATTTTGCTTTGAGAATAAATAAAGCTAAAGAAATAAGGTGATCTACCTGTTCTGCAATGGCATTGAAATCTTTCTTAAAAGAAATCAGCTGTAAGAGGAAAATCAATATCATTAGGGGAACTGCCCAGTAGTGCATTGGTACATTTTATCTTCTGGGAAACAAAGTTATCGTAAGCCAAGATGAAGTACTTGGCCACTACCTTTAATCTAGATGTTTTGTCGTATCCGAATCCATGCTGACCCATCTGCTATGTTCTCTTGTTGCCCGCACAGTCCTATTGTCGGGGTTCGGCGTGCTCTCAATGAGAGTGAATCTGCATCATCTGGTCTCCCCTCCTCTGTCTCTGCCCCTTCTTTCCTGAAAAGCTTTTACCAGGGCTCAGGAAGGTTGCTCCAGCCCTCAGAAAGTGACCTCTCCAAGAGGTGAGAGCGTTCTCCTGCCTAGTTCTTCAGTGCCACCAGCTTAATATCAGGATTCCCAGTGCAATGCAGCGCATAGGATCACTCCCACTCTGCCTTGTGCTCCTGCTTTTCTAACAGACTTCCTAAGTACTTGATGCAAATGGGCGAACAGGCTTTTGGCCAAAAAAGCCTGTTAAAAACAGAGAGTTGTCTGCTGACATCTGGTAGCTGTGACCTATTTTTGCTGCAGTGTTGCAAATCTGCTGCATTGGTTTGTCACTTGAAATGCAATGGTTTTTAGGAGTGTCACACCAATTTAATGCTTTCTCTGTTGAATGCAAACCAGCATGTTTTGCTGCGATCACTGGCATGTGAAAATAAGAGCAACGTGAAGAGTGTACAGTACTAACATGGGATGTCTGTGCATGAGGAAGGGAAAATGCCAGGTTAGCTGGGTGGTACCAGCTGTGAGATGTTTAGAGAGAATTAGCAAATAATTTCCAATTGAAGAGGAGTGGGGAAGCAGCGAAGAGACAAGAAGAGCTTTCTGACATCAGTGTGAAAGACTGAGTATCTGAATGGAAGTCACACTTCTTTTTACTATAAGAATAGGCTCCCCTTCAGGAGAGTGCTTGAGGAAACTGCGTATGGGTTGTTTCTGAAGTAGGCCTGTAGTGAGTAAGGTGGAGCCATAGTTTTGAGCATAATGGGTTTTTGTCAGTTGCTGGCCTTTTCATTTCTCTTCTGTCAATGACAACTTTTTCCTTTGTCAGTCTGTCCTTGTTCACTGAACTGTACTTGTGATTCTGGTACTCTTCATCTCTGAGTGTGGCTCTCCCCTAATCGTTCCCAAGAGAAACCTGTGGAGTTGTAGAAGGTGCTTTTGTGACTGTTTCTCCCTGGAAAAATAACAGTAGATTGCATTGTTAACAAAACCAAGTGTTGATGAGATCTGAATTCTGGGTGTGTGAGGACTCTAATACGTGGGGATTTCAGTTGTATGAGATGGGTGTGGAAGTTTTTAGGGGTGCCTAAAGACATTTTTCACCTCTTGGAATGCAGTTTCATTAAACACAGATTAGTTTGTCATCTCCGTTTAGGGTAGACTGTAAGATATTATGTAAATATACAAACTAATGTGAGGGGCAATTGACCTAAAGGTGGCTTTAAGGTTCAATTTGGGTTAGTCATCTCTAGTAATATATAGCTTAGAATACAAAGTCTGTATCATCTTAAGCACACTGTATCCTGCCTTGATTTCACTGACATTTAAAGTGTCTCTGGCCTCTAATCTGTAATTGTTGTACAGCATGCAGCCAAAAACTGTAATATAGACACAATTACAAAATACCTAGAGTGAAATTTCTACAGTTTAGGTCCTTCCAGCAGAACAAACTTGTGTGTAAGTGGAATAAGGTGAGATGTCGTTACAGGAAGGTGACTGCATAGCCTTAGTGGCAGGACCCCTGCTTTAATATTGCCTGTTCTAAACCTTGTGTCCAGTAATAGTTACTATATAAGTGAATTGGATGCCTAGATTTTCCATTCCCTAGTACACTGCAGTACCACTAGACTACATAGCAGTTGAATTATGAAAGTTGAAATTAAATTAATGAGTGCACACCGGGGTGTGCAGAGAAATGGCAAAAAAATAACCTGTCTCTTACAGACTATGTCTTATTTGTGTTCTAGTCCAATTTTTTTTTCTGTGTTCCCTCCAGTTAGCAGACTTGGTCCAAGCTGAACCAATGCCCCGATCGGTTTGTACAGGCAGCTGGATCTCATTAAACCTAGCTTTCTGGATTTGAGGAATGTAGGTATTGAGTATTGTACTAAAACTGTACTTTAATGCCAGCTAATTCCAAGCTGAAATTTCTGAGATATTACTCTTTCTGAATTGGTTATGCGCACTAGTCGAGATACCGCGTTTCATTATAATGGTGGTTTGAACTGTAAGGTAGGGAGATCTTCAAATTTGGAATAATTCCCAGAAGACCACCCTGTTTCTACTTAGGTTTTATAGTATACAGGTTTCTGATACCATTTAATCTTCAATTTGTGAGAAAACTCCTGTGAAAATGGGATCTCATTAGGTATAGATCTTGCTGGGAGCAACTAGGCCTGAGCTGTCATGGGAAGGAAATTGCAGTAGCTAGAGTAAAGTGTTGGCATCTAGTTGGGTTCATGAAGTGATACAACAAATATAGTCAGAAAGAAGTGCCAAATGAATAATGCTGATGTGATAGAGTAACTGAGGTAATCCAGCTGTCACTTGAACTGGCTAATGGAGAATGAAATATATTGTCCAGCTGATGGTGGCTGAACCTCTTTAAACTTTCCCTGATTTAGCTTGCAAATGTGAGTTGTGCCATCAGGTTTATGAATGAGAGGAAGTTCAAATTTTTTACAGTGTGGTTTTTCTTGTGGGTTGGTTTGTTGGTTTGTGTTTGTTTGTTTGCTTTTGGGTGTTCCCCCCCCACCGGCTGTTTTTCAGAGAAGACCATCTTCTATCCCCACAGGCTCAATGCAAGGTATTGTTAGCATTCTCGTGTGAGTGTATGTAAAGTTGAAATTGAGCGTAGTGTGGCAGTCCTTTACAATCTGAAGACTATAGCTGTTTAAGTGTTAAGAACCCTAATTAAACCTTCAGTGCATTTTCCTCTCTAAGAATAATCATGGTTACTGTGTATTCATGAAGTGTATCCTAGCCACATTGTACTTAAGAAAAATTCTTTATCATCTGACTTTCCGTATCATGTAACTTTGAGATTACACATGATGCAGCAGGTAGCTTTTCTTGGTGTTCTGGTGAACTCTGATGTGCAGGAACGGAGCCAGTTTCAGTCAGAATTAATTTTAGAAAGATGTTTGCTTTGTAGCAGTCAGATGGGCCTATGCAAATGACACCAAGCCAGAGTCAGCTGGGGACCTGGGTGTTAAAAAGCAGTTCTGCTTATTATATATGTGTCTTTATGTAATAACCACTGTATAGAAGATGATTCTGATCCATGTTTACATCACATTCAGCATATGGTCACAAACTCAAACTGATACGAGGATGTTGGAGATACAGGGTACAGTGGCTCTCACCTATTGTAGTCATCTCATCTAATCAATGGAGGGAAGTTGGTGTTTTGGCAGCACAGTTGCTCTCATCCTAATGTGATTGTCTTTAATATTCTGACATTTACAGAGCTGATCCTGCCTATTTATCAACCTTCCTTCCTGAACACTAATATAGCCAGTTGTGCCTGTCACTGGGAACATCTTCATTTAGAAAACATGAATCATGCCCTAAAAGTGTCTTGACCTTCATTTAAAAAGGAAGCCTCAGTTGACTTGCTAGGATTTAAATGGTTGTGTTGGAGAAAACTAAAGCCAGGAGAAAAAAAATTATTCTCCAGATTAGTTCACTATGGTGAAAGACATCTTTTTTTCTAATGTTTGTGGGGAGGCTGAGCTTTTTGGGTTTAATTCTAATGATCACTACTGTGATGCTTTATGTGGAAGAGACAAAACACCAATATGTTTTTTGCTTTAAAGAATTAGCAGTATAGTAAAGTTGGGCATCAACACAGTATTAATAGGTGCCTTCAGAATGTTTTTACTGCATTGTTGATTTGTTTGTCTAGAGAGAAGTCTAGGGTAGAAATTGCCCACATAATCTTGACTTTTGACAAGTGTGTGAACATAAGGAGTAAAAAAGAAAAAAAAATCTTGCCAATATAGAGGTAAACAGGAATTTGAGAGCATAATCTGTTTTTAGACTTTCATTTCTGTGACTTCTGGAATTTCTGGCTTTTATTCAACAGCTACTCCTGAAAGCTAGACTATTGGAAGAATCCATTTTGGTTTTTTAAAATAAAAATAAGAGCAACACTTTTAAAAATGGGAGGACCTTCAGCATAGGTTTGACTAGCCTGCACTGTCTCTGTTTATTGCGTTGTTATGCAAGGATAATTTAAGCTGATTTATCACTGCTTGAATTCGAACAGATTGCTTTTTTAAAATAGCTTCATTTCTCATGAAGAAAGTAAAATACTTGAGAATGTTCTTTAAAAAAATATAGCAGAAAGTAATTATTCAGAATAGAAATATATGACAGGACTGAGAACCAATAGAGAGATGTAAACTGATCAGAAGTAGTTTTTCTTCCTCCCAGAGGGGAGGAATACTTCATGTATTAGGCTTACATATAGGCTTCTGCCAGCTTAAATCCTGGGAGTTGACATATTAGCTTTCTGTACTTGATCCTGGGGGATTTTGTACCATCTCAGCCTCCAAATTTCAAAGTAGGTCAAGTTGATTCAACTGCTACTTAGACCAATCAAGAGAAGAAGTTGAAATGAAAGTGAACTGGGGAAAAATGCAAACCTTGGCATGAGCAGCAACAGTATTTATTCTCAAGTCAGTTGGCTTGCATGGACTTAAATGCAAAATAATTCAGATAAGTATTGTGTAAAAAGATCGCAAGAAATGGGATAGCTTTGTGGTTTTTTTGTGGTTTTTTGAATATCAGTCTCTGGGAGCATTTTAAAGAACAGTTTGGGGAAGAGATTTAGGTAATTGAAACCAAGCAATAAGCATGTTTGTAATTTGAATAAGTTTTTTAGGTTTCTTCTTTTTTTTTTTTTTTTTTTTTTTTTTAATTTTTACAGTAAACTAGCTGTCTCATCTTCATACTGTTCATTATCTGATAGAATAGTGAATGGGATAATGCTTTGGTGAAACTGAGTTGCAGTTACCTGAGATAAAAAGCTTAGATGATCGGTACCCTGTACTCTTGAGTACTTGGGTTATTGCTTGTAACAGATTAAGGATGAAAGTACAGACTGAAATAGCTGAGGCATTATATTGAATTTATAGCTTTTCACTTTTTATTGTACACAAGCTGATGAATGCATTTTGGTTTCATGTTGTGTCAGGAGCATAGGCTAAGTAGCGTTACGGAGAACCATTATTCTTCAAACCAAACTGTGATTTATTTGTCTTAAATATAGAGTGTTACATTGTTACCATTTTCCAGACCTGCATGGAAGGTATGTTAAGTGATTAAAACAGGAACAGTAAATAAAATAAATTGGAAATACTCCATTTTGTGGAATTTCTCTGTTGAACTCTTTGGCTTTGCCCTTTTATATGTCTGTTTCACCAAGCTGAAATATTCTGACATAGAAGCTGTACCATAATCTAGTTGTCATTTTTTTAAAATAAATAAAAAAAAAAAATAAATTCTTGCGATCGTGTCCTAGTTTGCAGTTCAGTTCTTAAATATCTCTTCTGTAGTTCAGTAAGATTTTATATACTGCTATCTTGTAATTTGTAGCACATTGGCTCTGGTGCATTTAATTTTGCTCAATTGTTGGTAGGTTGCAGCAGGACAGGAACTTGTAGAAAGTAGTTGGTTTTTTTCCATCTTGGAGGCTATGTCACTGTATAACCCAAGAAATAGCCATCCTCTGCCTTGCCCCAGTGTCTAGGCTCTATGATCTATAAAGCAGTTATAAATTTCTTGAATTTGAGGTAGCAACTTCTTTCTTAATGTGGAAAACATAATTAAAAACTGTAATTAATGATTGGACTATTTCTGCTAGTTGACCTTCCAATATGTTTCCCATGTAGATGTTGAAACCTGTGCATTGTCAGAACAAGGTCTTTTCTTAAGAATTTTAAAGAATTTTTCCCTCTGAGTGTTTGAGGTTCAGTATTAGTGTCCTGACAGGAAAGTTGTGAAAGTCTTTGTTTCCCTGGGTTGGGACGTGGTGAAAACTCTGCTCTGCTTTTCAGTGGCAATGACTGAAACAAAGCTGCTGTTGTTGCTTTGGAGTTGCTTCTGCTCTTATTCTCTCTGCTCACATTTAATAAACCTCTCAATTTTTCAGGGAACTGATAGCTGATGGTCAGATACACTTTTTTCTTTTTCTTTACTCCTGCCTGTTTAGAGGAACTGTACGAGGTGCTGCTGGCCTGTCTGAGCAGAGCACCTACCTGCCTATTAAAATCCACAGCTACCTTAAAACCTTAAGTAATCTTGCAAATATGACCAAGAGCGAAGTCAGACAGTTAAGTTTAGGTATGACAGTTGGTAAAGTCTAGAGAAGAAGTATTGTGCAACTCCTGATTCAAGGTGGGAAATATGTGATTAACTCATCTGTTTTCTGCACCAACCTTCTGAACCTTTTCATCACAGGATATGAGACACTACCATTTTACTCTGACTTCTTCCTGCTTTTACTCTGTAGAGTACTGTTTCACACCTTCAGATCTGATGTTAAGCTAGGACTTGTCTGTCTGCCTTGAGATGAGGAAACTTTCTTTGCTCCCTTTCTAGCCTCCCTTTCCTAAATCTTGGTGTTTTCACAGGTGCCCTTGCCTTCCACTGAATATGGCAAGATGTGTGCATGAGACTTTCAAAAGTTTTCTTCTTCATTAATCAGGCAGCTCTTTGAAAGAGGAGGTGATTGATGTTAGTGGCTTAAAATGCCAGGGGAATTTTGGAAGGGAGGGTTTAACCACAGCAATACAGGTCCTCAGAACTGTATGATTTGCACACTTCACGAGGTAGCACATGTGACTAATCCATCCCACTGTAAACTGCGACTCAAATGACACTAACAGCTTTGTTTCATACCCTGAAATAACCACCCTCTTATTCTGACTTTCCTGTAAACTTCACTACTGTAAATTGAACACTTTTCCTAGGACTGCATGTTTAGGGGCACGGCAGCTGAATGTAGATTTTTGTATGTAGCAGTAGCAAGGAAGCTTTCATTCCCTTGGTATGTAGCTTCTATTTAGTAAGCCCTGGAATGACTCAGTTTTTGTATTCTAACATGTGATATGTAAGACTTGAAATAGTGAGAAGTAGTTTCGTCACTGTTATTTATAGAAACATGAGTTATAATGATTAATATATCCAAACTCAATACCTTATTTCTGAGAGTTATTAAACTGAAATACCTCTGCAAAACAGCACCTCTATATTCAAAATTAGTTTTGTAGTCTATGCCTAGCTAGCACTAGGTGGTTACCCCATCACCAAAGACTGTGTAAGAGTTAGCCAAATAAGATTGTCACAGGTTTTTTTTGTTGCTGTTTTGGTTAGTGCAACATGGGGCTCTACTGAGGATGTGTAGGGAACTGAGGCACTGTAGAAACTAAATAGGCAGCAGAGAATAATTCGGTCTGTGTTATCCAGGGCTCCCAGCCCATAGTGCTGTTCTTAGAGGGGAGCAGGGATGGTGCCTAATGCTGGGTACGTGAACTTGAAGACACAATTATTTCTCTGCCAGGATGTGGAAGCAGGATCTGATGCCTGTGTATGACAGTGAGTCTAGTTTGCTCACTGAGGCTTACAGATGTCAGGGAGCTGTTGTAGATCGTTAGTATAGGCACAGCTTTGGTCACCAAAAAGGCCAATTCTAGCTTGGTGGATTGTCATTCAACACAGAGCGTTTGATATGAAAAGTGCTGATTGAGATGTGTAGCTGGTAGACTGGTGTAGCTGAAACTTCCTAGTCTGCCCCCCTTGCAGATGTCTCCTTTTGTGCCAACTAAATGTGGGGAGACAGACCGCAGCTGGCCAATTGCGATCATCTGCGAGTGACTTACCACTAAAAACGTAGTGAACACTTAACCTGCTGGGCTTTCCTTTCATCTAACTCTTTTTAGGGACTTTGCACTATAGCATGGAAATTCTTCACAGGACGAAGGTTTGAGTGTAGCTACTGCTGTGTTGATATAGCAGTTTTCCCTGTGCTGAAGACGAAGCTGCAGACACAGCTCCCCATATTTGATGCTGTCTTCCCAAGAAGCCTGTAGTTGTGTGTCACGCTGTTGATGTTGCATGGAAGCATTTGTGGCAGATAATCAATGTACCAATTCCTGTACAAGGTCTATGCACCTACTTTACTACCACAAATGCAAAATGCTGAAATATTTCTGAAAGTGGCTCAAGTACTTATGAAAGCTAAATGCCCTTTCCTCTGGCAGTAGTCGGTAGAGAGGTGTGCTTGGTGTCCTCTTAAAATGACCTCCCAGCAAAGCTTCCCTGTATCTTCTCCTTGCCTCTTCCAGCAACATCAGCTACTATTAAAATTACTGTGTAAATATATTTCTATATGGCAAGTAGGGAGATCAGCTCCTTTTAGGTCATTGTGGTAGGAACTGAACCTGCCTTCTGTTTGCAAAAGCTCTGTCCAGCTGGAGATGCTGATGAAACATGAGGACGTCTGGCCCCGTTTGTGCAAGTGAAGTGTCCACTTCTTGAAGCATAGGAAAGTGGCTGCATGAGAAGGCCAGAACATTGCCTCCAATGAAATAATCACCTGTGAGCTCATCATGCCATTTAAAATGGCACTAAATGGAGTGTTGTGCTCTGCTAAAGCAACATCTGTGCTTTTAGGGGTATTAGATCAATTTACCCCTGTAAGACTAATGTGTGGCAAACAAAACCCATTGCTATCTATTTTAGAGGCTAAACATTACCATGTTTACCTCTTAGCTTTACCTCTTGCATTACCTCTTAGCTTTTCAGAAAGTTTTTAGCTTTTATTCTGAGCTTCCACCTGAGCACTGTACGAATGCTGTGAATTCTTCCTGGTGGAATATGGTGCAAACTTCACAGCACTGCGTCAAAAGAAAACGATTGGGCACTTGTGTATTCAAGGTGAAGCTCTCACACAGCACGCTTTTTCTTCTAAAGCTTCCCAGCAAATGCTCCTGCAGGTTTGGTTGTACGTTAGGCAGACTTAATAAAGTTTTTTTAATTTATTTTTATTTCCCCTGAAAAGATGACTGACTTTGATCACCCCATCTGCTTTTTCTTTTCTTCAGTGATGGGGAGGGAAAGAAAAGAACATCAACTGTCTGCAGCAGTGAATCTCTAAATGCTGTGGGGGCCACGCTCACACCTCGCCGCATCTCCTGGCGGCGGAGAATATTCCTGCAGGTAGCTTCACCTATGAATAAATCTCCTTCCAAGATGCAGCATCCAGGTCTGTGTGTGCTTTTAAAGACAATAAACAAGCAGTTGTTACTGAATGGTTATTACTATAGTGAACTGCAACATATGAAAATATGAAAGGGAGAAGGGAGTCAGCTTGATACAATATTCTTGCTAGAACCTTGCTAGAGGTCACTTGTGCTCAGTTGGCTTTAAGTCTCTGTTGCTTTGAACAGAGGATTCTGTCATCAAAATCAAATGAATCGCAATCTGCCACGGCTGCAATGGTAGCAAGGAAATGAAGAACTGCCTCTTGCTGACAAAGATATCCTTTTTAACAGTTAGCAAATTTTTACTCTAGCCTGCTTATGTAATAGCAATGTTTGCAGAAAATGGTAAATTTTCTGCCTTGTCCTTGGACTGCATATAGCACCTGTTGAAGTGTGTTAATAATTCTTATAGCTTTAGGTCATTTAAGGTAGAAACCTCTGAAATATCTGAAATCCTGCTATGTTGATAAAGTCACGTTGGCAGAATTGACATCCGTGGGTAAATGACAAACTCTACTTAGTGACCATCAAGTGCTATAGCACTGCCTGTAGTGCAGCTTAGCAGATGGAGAAAGTTTCTTTTAGTATAGAGCCTGAGGGAAATCACAGCAGTAAACAAGCTCAGCTGTAAAGGCGACTTTAGGGATAAATGTCCCTTTGTAACTCTAGAAGGAGCTAGCAGGGCAAAGGGTTGAAGTACTGGGTGACCTTTTATATAGCTTTATTTTGTTTAAATATAACTTTAATTTAAATTAAACACTTCATTTAAAAATAATTATTTACTGTTGAACTGCATTTTCTCTATCTTCGGAATCAGCACC
This sequence comes from Grus americana, assembly GCF_028858705.1. Lineage (NCBI taxonomy): Eukaryota > Metazoa > Chordata > Aves > Gruiformes > Gruidae > Grus > Grus americana. The sequence goes on from NC_072852.1 coordinate 173,765,149, forward strand.
TTGCTGCTGAATGTGGAAGACAACTATTTTTGTTCTGCTGTGACTTAGATTTTTGTGATATGTCAAACAATCCAAGTTTCCTGTAATAGCTCTCTGATTCTTTGCAGATGGTCATGATGGAAGTGAATTGTTACCATTATCCCCTCTTGCTCCACCCCTGGAGGAGGACCCTCTTGTTCTAGCATTGCAAAATGAGGATGGTCCAGATAAAACTGGAGAGAGGAAAAACTCAGAAGAACTACAAAGTCTGTGGAGAAAAGCCATCCATCAACAAATTCTGTTACTTCGAATGGAAAAAGAAAACCAGAAGCTGGAAGGTTAGCTATTTAGAAAATAACCCTAAAAACTATAACAAATTCTGCTGCCTGAAGCTGAAAATTGTACTGATGTTGGGCATCTCAGAGATGTGCTTCTGTAACTTTGCGTAACAGCGCTAGGAAAAAATGTGTTCGCCCAGTCCTATCTCACAGTCTTTCAGGTTCTCTGTCTACTTACCAACACTTTAACTAAGGTGACTCATTACAAAGAAAGTGATAACTTCCTTTTTTAGTGCATGTTAGACAAAGGTTGCTACAGTCTGTGTTCTAGCTGACTAAGTCTAGGAATTCTAATGTGGAGTCAGGAGGTGATGCCGTGTGAACACTTAGGTATGGTAAACCTTACCCTCTGTATCTCATTTCAGTCCTTCGTAGTGCATGGCATTTCTGTCCAGGCTTTCTGTCCTTCATCAACCACATCACAGTGGCAATTTATAAATATTTGAATCCAAATATGATTTTTGAGCAACTGGCTCTTGAGGATGTCATTAATTTCTTTTTTTTGGAAGATAAGCACTGTACACTGAAAATTGAGAGTTGTTACTGAGGGATCTGAAGTTGGCCATGCCGACTTGTCAGCTGCCAGAGCTTCTGGCTAAGATACTTTATTATGACTGGTGAGGACTTACACAAATGAAAGCTAGGATGCAATGTCTATCCTAGCATATAGAAGTTCTTCAGTATAACAGACTAATAGTTTTTGGGCAAGTTGAAAATGTCAAATGTCCTCTCTGCAATTGCTGCCCTCATCTTCTGTGTGGTGTATAACCTCATTATATGGTAGTCTGATTCTTCAAACAAAACACAATGATCTTGTTAAGGTCAGTTAACTCTTTTTCCTTCTTTAATGGTGCTTACTGAGAAGGCAGGGAGAGGAAAATAAAACAGCAGGATAGAAATCTTTCCATGTCCCTACAAGTATGCATCCTTGAATATATTTCCTACACATGTAGGGTATTTCTCTGCACTCTCTCTATAGGTTGTCTCCCTGTTGACACACACTTCTGTGGAAACCCCTAGATTCATAGGGAACATCTACAGAGAAGTCTGTTTTAACTTCAGCCAAAATCTTCATTTATTGTTTTAGCAAACGGTTAGTCTACTGTTGTGGGGTGGTGAAGCTGGACGTCTGCTGCAGTAACTAATTTCATGTTATTCCCTCTGGTAGTATGAGCTGCTGAGGGACAAACTCTTTTCTGTACCCACCCTGTGTGGCTGGAGGTACTGAAAACTGTTAAATCAGTCCAGTTCCTTAAGACTCAGTTATAAGTTATTTCCATTTTGTAACAGATATGCAGAAAATAAATTCTGCCTGCCTGATTATTTGTGGTGAAAACAGGAGTGTCGGCAGTGGAGACTCCAAACTGGCACTCATCTGCAGCCCACATCTTGGTTTGTGCTCCAAGGAGCATGTCTCCATTCCTGTGTGCAGGTTCCTAAGTACTGCTAGTGAAACTGGTGCTCTAGCTAGTTAGAATTCATCACCTTATTTTCAAAGGGTAAAAAGTGAACTGTCTTAACACCTATCTCTAGGCTTCCTGTGGGCTGCTGTAACATGGGCCATTTTACAGACATGACGTGCAGAACTGATACATTCCAAACAAGTGCTGGTGCGGGCAGTGGTTGGCATCCTAGCCTACAATTAAATGTAGATCTCAGGAATGGGAAATGTAATAACTGAAATGCAGCCATTTCTCTACTTGAAGCCAGGTTCCTAGCTGTGAATTTATTCAGCTGTATATGACTGGTTTAAGACAGGAATTGCTGTGGAATTGTTTTTAGTGGTTTTCTGTTAATGTTTTGTCGATTTTTATTTACCAAATGTTAATAGAATCTCTTTTCCAATTCCTTTTGCTGTCGAGGAGACTTGAATACTATTAGCTCTTTGTTTTACAGAGGGTAAGTTCTGTGAATTGCACAAACTTGCTTTTTTCCTGCTTTTTTTTTCTTCTTTCCCTGAGAAGCTGTTTTTTCCAGTAGATCACCTAGAAATATAAAAACTACAAAAAGTAGCAGGCCACCTAGCAATGATTAGGAAGAACTTTAACAAGGATGGTTGCAAGCAGCCAAGGTTGGCAGAGTAGGTAGGGCAAGTACGATCAACAGGCAAGCTTGCTGGCTTTCACTAGGGTTAATTGCAGAGCCAAAGTACCATTCAGTGAACGATAACCTGTGTGCTTAATCCTGGAGTTCGCTGTCACGCTGAAATATGTTATGCTGTCTTGAATCTGTTGCATACCGCTTATGTGAGCATTCTCAGATGAAATTCTACAGCAATAGGGTATCATTTAAAATTGCCCCAGTTGGACTGCAAATTCTTGTACTGAGGTCAGGTTCCCATTTTTATGGAAGTGTACTGTACCTTGCATAATAGTTGCTTCTACAAGGCCCCCTGTAGTCTTGAATAGACATGGTCTCAGAGGTGTAACATACAGCTTTTGGAAATAATTTGTCACCTACATTTTTGGAGTGGGCTAGGCAATGATCCTATGGATTCATCCAATATTGGCTGTATCCAAAGTGAGATGATTAGGCGAAGGAACTGATTGTCTTGTTTTGCAGGTTGTATAAAAGCACGAGTGAGACTTTGCTTTCACCTAGAGATGATAGGAGGGAGGAAGGCTACATCCGTAAGAGGAAAGAGTCTGCTGCAAGGAGCAAGTACTGCACGCAGATCAAGGCAAATTTGGGATAAATTCAATTGCAGCTTTCAGAGGTCATGTTGCAAAATGTACAATTCAGTCCAATGATAATTAAACCTATATCTGTAAATTAAGACACATGCAGGTCTTGATTCCATTTTTTTATACCAGTAGTACGAGGAATTGGAGTGGTTTTGTGCATGCATATCATGTATAATAAAATAACCACAGTTAATTTCTCCATAATGGAAATGAAAGCTGTTCCTCCATGAAATCCCAGAGTAACAATGCAGCTTTATTTCAGAAATAGTGAGTTCTCTGGAATAAATATTGTGTGCCAGGAAGTCCTGTGCAGCAAATCTTTTAAGTTTACAGCAACATGAGTTCTGTGCTTCAGCATAGATGTACCTTTCTGGATATGGTTTATGTTGGTTCATTCTATTTACTTCTAGTCAGCCTGATAATGCCAGGTAGCAGTGCCAAGAGCTCTTACCACTCTCTTAAGGGACATGTAAAAACTGGAACCAGGGTGACAGACTTCAGTTTAGAAGACTTGCCTAGCTTGCTTGCCTAAATCTCTAATATAAACATTCATATGTCTGGGACTTTCCGTACTAAAACAATTGTAATGTTCAATATAAACAAGAGAAAAATGATCAAAGGTGGTTTTGCAGTTGAAAGAAGCAGCAGATGTGGTGAAGTTGACTCTGAGTGTGTTTTTCTTCTTGCTCCAAGCCTTAAAAAATGTTTTCATGTACTTCATGAATTACTAATGTTCACGGCCCAGTACTAAAGTTAAATTACCTGCAGCATCTTATGACAAAAGACTGGCCCCATTTCAGCTATTAGCTGATGAATTGTAGAAGGTGTATTTATCTCTTGTCAGATTATCAGGTAGATATATCTAAATTGAATGGGTTTTGCGTAGTTGGTGTCATATAACTTTCTGATGTTCTGGTTTTCTCTGTGCTCTTCCTTTGTGTTCTGTGTTCTAGCAAGCAGAGATGAGCTCCTATCAAGAAAAGTAAAACTGGACTATGATGAAGTTGGTACATGTCAGAAAGATGTCATAAATGTTTGGGATAAGAAGTTACTAAACTGCAGAGCCAAAATCCGATGTGACATGGAAGATATTCATTCCACTTTGAAAGAAGGTATTTATGTAGAATGGCTTTTAACTATAAAGTCTGAAGATTTATTTTTTGTTGCCGTTTGGTGCCAAAGGAAATCTGCCAGCAATACACTTTTTCCAGTAGCACAAAATCATGAAAAAATTGCCTTCTTTTTGCAAATGTACCCACATCCTGCTGTCAAAGACAAAATGGGTTCTGCTGTGTCTACAGCTTACAATGACAGTGATGCAGAAACATGTATAGTCATAGTCCTGAAAGTAGCATCTTGTGCCCAGTATTATTACAGTGAAGATTGAACAGCTAACACTGTGACCTTCTGGTTTCTAGTTTGTGGCTCATATCCAATTGACTCTGAATTTCAAATGCTCTGGCTTTACTTGCTTACTGAGAAGGCAGGACCATAATGCCTTATGTGGACTGTGCCCAAAACCCAGGGAAAGCTCACAAGGGAGCTTCAGAGAGTCAGAAGGACTACATCTTGTGGAGTCTGGACTATGGTCTCTTAGTATTTTGTTTCCTTGAGTGAAAGGCTGGGGATTTTGGCTTGAAATAGGTCTTCCTGTGGCTTAGCCATAGACCAGAAGGGGAGCCAGAGGGCCTTGTTAGTATAATGCAGATGTAGAGTCTGCACTGTTGTGCCCTCCTCCATGTAATCTCATGTCTGTATTACAGGTGCTGAAAAATAATAGTTCAGTGTAATCTGGCTGTGGTATAGAAGAGAAATTTAAATTGCTACCAAAGAAAATTGTGGTAGAAATAAGGTGGTTCCTGTTAGTGACCTGCCAAAGACTACCAACAAACGTCTTTCCTTCCTACCCTAGTTACTGCTGCTGGACTGCAGTTCAGAGTTTGGAAGAAGGATATGCTTTTTCTAATTTGTATTCCTGCTAAATAATTATTTGCCTGGAAAGTATTAGCAGAGTTGACAATTTATTTTGATTTTCAAAGGTCGGTTTACAGAGTCAGGGGGATGTATGTGAAAGTCTGAAAGTAGTATTTTAATTTAGTTTATGCTTTCATAGGTGCTTGACTGACTTGAGAGAAATGCAGTCTTTCAATATGAGTGGTTCTGTGTCCTTCACAGAACAGTAGGGGTTGGAAGGACCTCTGGAGATCATCCAATCCAACCCCCCTGCTACAGCAGGATCACCTAGAGCAGGTTGCACAGGATTGCATCCAGGAGGGTTTTGAATATCTCCAGAGAAGGAGACTCCACAGCCTCTCTGGGCAGCCTGTTCCAGTGCTCGGTCACCCTCAGAGTGAAGAAGTTTTTCCTCATAGTCAGGTAGAACTTCCTGTGTTCCAGTTTGTGCCCATTGCTCCTTGTCCTGTCACTGGGCACCCCTGAAAAGAGTCTGGCCCCATCCTCTTGACATCTGCCCTTTAGATATTTCTAAGCATTGATAAGATCCCCTGTCAGTCTTCTCCAGGCTAAACAGCCCCAGCTCTCTCAGCCTTTCCTCATACAAGAGATGCTCCAGTCCCCTAATCATCCTTGTAGCCCTCTGCTGGACTCTCTCCAGTAGATCCCTGCCTTTCTTGACCTGGGGTGCCCAGAACTGGACACAGTACTCCAGATGTGGCCTCACTAGGGCAGAGTAGAAGGGGAGAATAACCACCCTTGACCTACTGGCCACGCTTTTCTTAATGCACCCCAGGATACCATTGGCCTTCTTGGCTGCAAAGGCACATTGCTGGCTCATGGAGAGCTTGTGGTGCACCTGGACTCCCAGGGCCTTCTCTGCAGAGCTGCTTCCCAGCAGGTCAACCCCTAACCTGTATTGTGATGCCTGGGGTTATTCCTCCCTGGGTGCAGGACCCTACACTTGCCCTTGTTGAATTTCATATGGTTCCTCTCCCGCCAGCTCTCTAGCCTGTCCAGATCTCGCTGAATGGCAGCGCAGCCTTCTGGTGTGTCAGCCACTCCTCCCAGTTTAGTGTCATCAGCGAACTTGCTGAGGGTACACTCTATCCCCTCATCCAAGTCCTTGATGAATATGTTGAACAAGACCGGACCCAGCACTGACCCTTGGGGCGCACCGCTAGCTACAGGCCTCCAACTAGGCTCTGTGGCGCTTATCACAACCCTCTGAGCCCTGCCATTCATCCAGTTCTCAACGCACCTCGCTGTCCACTCATCCAGCCCGCACTTCCTAAGCTTGCCTGTGAGGATGTTATAGGAGACAGTGTCAAAAGCCTTGCTGGAGTCAAGGTAGACAACATCCACTGTGCTCTCCTCGTCCACCCAGCCAGTCATGCCATCACAGAAGGCTATCAGATTGGTCAGGCATCATTTCCCCTTGGTGAATCCCTGCTGACCACTCCCGATAACCGCCTTGTCCTCCACATGCTTAGAGATGACCCCCAGAATGAGCTGTTCCATCACCTTTCCAGGGATGGAGGTGAGGCTGACTGGCCTGTAGTTTCCTGGGCAGTCCTCCTTGCCCTTGTTGAAGACCAGAGTGACATTGCCTTTCCTCCAGTCCTCAGGCACCTCTCCTGTTCTCCATGATCTTTCAGAGATGATCGAGAGTGCCTTAGTGATAACATCTGCCAGCTCCCTTCCTTTTGTATGCAGCAGTAATGCTTTTAGGTATAAACTGGCCATTTTGTAATCTGTACATCTTTCTCTAAGCCGATGGACTGATGTGACCAGCCCTTTGAGAAGGGGAAGAGGAGATGGACCTCCTTGTATTTTACACCTCTGGATTTAGTTCAGCCTTTCTAAACAGGACGGTCTGCATTCTGCATGTGGTCATGCATCTTTCCCTGCTGGAGACTAACAGCTCAGAGGTGGCAAAACAAGTGATGTCTGTACCTCAGTTGCCCAATTTACTGCTCAGAGTAATTACCCTAAGTGTGTAGTTAATGTTTAGTTAGTGGGACTGAACTGTGGCTACTGAGGGAATACACTGCAGAGTGGACAACTTCTGAAGCTGACTGTTTGTAAGGGATCCTCCACAGTGGTTTGGCTAAGATTGTGACAGGCAAGGTTATGACAATGAACTTGCAAATTCTTCTGTTGTAGCGCTAAAAATATGCCCCTGCTTAGGCCTCTTGTTTTTTGACTGACCTGCAGGTGTACCAAAAAGTCGTCGGGGAGAAATTTGGCAGTTTTTGGCTGTGCAACATCGAGTCAGACACAGACTGCCAAACAAGCAGCAGCCTCCTGACATCTCTTACAAAGAACTCCTGAAACAACTGACTGCTCAACAGCACGCCATCCTTGTAGATCTAGGTACATGTGTTTGTAGCTGGGAGATTATTCTGACTCATTTCATGTGTCCAAGTGGAAACACACCATTCTTAATGGAAGCTGTTGCTGGAGATTGATGCTGCTGTATCAACACCACTTTCTATGTCATCAGGACACATTTTGTATATGCCACTTAATGTCCTCTAAGCAGATGATTTCATAGGTTATGCTGTTTGTATTTATGCTCTTCTACATCTGTCTGAAAAGAGAAATCAAGCAGTTGCTTCTGCATGTTCTATGTAGACGAGAATATGAAAGGAGCTCAATGGATACAGTCTAAAATCAGTGGTAAATTACAGATTGATCTGACTAAAATCAACCTGCATATAAAAGCAAAGAGAAAAGGTCTATGGGAAGAGAGAAGTGCTGCTTGTCAGATGGATCTGTTGGTTTTTTATTTGGGTTTTTTTTTTTTTAATGAGAAGAATTTAATATCAACTACTCTTCTCTCTTTACATCAGGACGGACATTCCCTACGCATCCTTACTTTTCTGCCCACCTGGGAGCAGGACAGCTATCACTCTTTAATCTCCTGAAAGCATATTCTTTGCTGGACAAAGAAGTAGGTTACTGTCAAGGTATAAGCTTTGTAGCTGGAGTGCTGCTTCTACATATGAGTGAGGAACAGGCCTTTGAAATGCTGAAATTCCTCATGTATGACCTTGGCTTCCGTAAGCAGTACAGACCAGACATGATGTCACTACAGGTAAGTCATTCTTTCTCCTAAATCAAACCAGAGTTTTAAGTAAGTTTTGAGGTCTCAGAGGTTGCTCGTATTTTCCAGGGTCTTATGAAGCTTCTTATGTTGTTTTGGTGGTTGTGAGGTGCATGAGAATGTTACTGTGAAACCCTCTCCAACTCTGAATTTGCAAAGAAGAGAAGTTCAGAACTTGCAGGCTTTTCCTGTTACACGTCCCCATCATCTCCTATTTGGAAGCGCTGCTTTCTCTGCTATTTTGCTGTTCCTTTTCTTTTCCTCACTTCTTTCTCTTCCTTATGCCAAAAAACTGGTATGCATGTATCTGTACAGCTGGAGTTTAAAAAGAAATTTGATTTTGTTTTTCTTCAGCCCATAAGCCTTTAGATGTCATTTTTCTCTTGTAAGTCAGATCAATTGTGACACCCAGCGGCCACTCGATGCATTCCACAGGCATTTGTACTTGAAGCTGCTCTGTCTTGCCTCATTATTTCCACCTCTTTTCTCTCCATGTTAAGGGTGGTGGGTAGAGGATGATGAGAGAAAACATGAATTTTTAATCATTTAGTTTGTTTATGAAACGATGCATGCTCTGCAATATTAGTCTTTTAACACCTAGCTATGGATACTAAAGGCTGCTTAGGAAAGAGACAGAAAATCGTTCATATCTGTATAAACTTCAGGGTTTAAAGTTTGAGAAATCTTTCACCTTGAGATGCAACAGTACGCTGACTTAAATAACTATGTGCTATAAGCCCCTAATATTATAAAGGGATATATCACTGTTGAGTTAAAGCTTGGAATCCACAGTGGAGAAAGAGAAAACTAAGAGGCAGATACAAAAAAAACCTTTTTTTTTTCACGCTCCCTGCATAGCAAACATTTATAATTAAGTAAAAACTTGAGGGGGAGTTTCAGTCCACTTTTCATGACCAGTCGCTTCAAGTGCTTATTTGGCAAATGTCCAGAACAATAGAATAGATTGTAGTTAAAGAAATTGTATGTGCTTATTCCAAAAATTAAAGGGGGGTGTTTTATTGTGGATGGAAGTATGCTATAACAAGTTTGTTGTGATGAATTAAGGGTGAACAGCCATGAAGAGCATCGTTCTGCCTCTTCCCTATCCCATCCCCCACCCCCCAATATGTTTAGAACCAGATGGGGGGGGGTGTCTAAGTGTGATAAATGCATGGTTGTGGGACTTTTTTCCCCCCCTAGAAGATGCTCTCTTAGTGTTTGTATGTTATACTGCAGTTGTAGACTTTCAATAACATCCGATGGTTTGAGAGCATTCAGTTTTCCAGGATTTCACCTTTTGATTTAAATGAGTCTGAAACTTTCACTGTCAGAAGCTCTTAGGAAGAACACTTCAAGTTTGAGAAGGTTTACCGCCTGTAGTACTGTTTGCCCTTTAAATGAAATGATCTCTCTTGCCCCACAGTTTGCTCCTAGGTGGTTATCCCGTTCTAGACAAAAGCACAAGTTTTGTCTGCTCAAGGCAAGCTAGACTATGGAAGCTGACTTAGAGGATCTCGCTAAAGCCTAACCCTTTGGTTTGGTTTTTAACAGGAGTAGAGCACTTACAAATTCTTTTGCATTTACAGTACTGAAACACAAGTAAGCTTATATGCAGAATTAGCTTCTGTCCTGTAGAAGAAAAATGTTGGATGTTTTTTTAGGGTAATGAAAACTTATTTGACTTACATTTTAATTGTTGTCAGGAAACAGTAGTTATCTAGCTGCTTAGTTCATAATGAACTCATCCAAGTGGTTTACTGTCTCTGATACTATTCTAATTTCACACATAAATGTATTTTGTATTGACACTGTCCAAACTGTGCTTAATTAGTATCTTTGGCAGTTAAAGCAAGGACTCAAACCCGTGCACAAATTTCACTAATTTGCCTGAATGAGAAGTGATCTGTTTTCTTGAGGACACTGCTGACTGATAGTTTCAACTGCAGTCCGTTTTTGGTAGGGAAGAATCATGACCACCAAAAGTAGGAAAGTAGCTGGATCCAATAAGTCATTTTCTTATTGATGGATTCACCTTAAGCATAAGGCACTGTTGACAGCAAAATTGGACCTGAGAGCTAATCAATATATTTCTGTTTCTCATCTTCTGCTTTCTGAGAGAACCATTGCTCTGTGCTGTAACTAACTGTGGAGTATAAACTATCAAAATTGCAAGGAAATAATTTGCCACAGAGTGATATTTTTAGCAATGAATAGCAACTTTTAACCATTTTGCTTTGCAACCTTTTACAGATTGCACAGCAGCACTTTTTTTGTATTAGTATCTTAAATTTCTATGGACCACTGGCATATGGGAGGTGCGCTGGGAAATATGTATGTGGTACACCTCTACTGATGCACTGTGTCTAATGTACTCTGTGGGTCAGAGTACAAAGTGATGACTGTAGCATAGAAGTTCTAAATGCAGCAAAAATATGGCCGAGATTCAAAAGGTGAAAGCTGAAATGTGTAAATTTAGCCAGAAATAGTTCAGCTCTGTAATGTAGAGTTGTGGCATCTTGGAAGAGGTACTGCTGCTTTCATTGCCGCAAGACTGAAAGTTCTGGTTTCTTGATAAAGTTAGATCAATATATTCTCCTCTTACCTTAAGCCTGTGAATCTAAAATGATACTTCATTAATAATCAGGTTCAAACTGTTCTTTGTTACTGACTACTGTGTTGGTTTTAACTCATTAGGGGTGGGTTGTTTATACACGAGTAGATATCACTTGAGGCCCTAGGCAACAATTAAGCTTCATTTTACAGTACCATCTGTACTGGAGTTAATTTCCCTTGAATGAAATGCAAATGGTTTGGAAAACTAAGTAAAGCTGAATTTTTTTTTTTCTCTACTTTCTCCCCCCCCACCCCCCCAACCCCCTCATGCACTGTAGATTCAGATGTATCAGCTCTCAAGGCTTCTTCATGATTATCACAGAGACCTGTATAATCATCTTGAAGAAAATGAAATCAGTCCCAGTCTTTATGCTGCACCATGGTTTCTTACACTGTTCGCATCTCAGTTTCCATTAGGATTTGTAGCCAGAGTATTTGGTAAGAAAGTTTATTCTATTGCAATAATAAACAGAACAATGTTGGCCATTGTGTTTTGAAACTCTCAGGGAGTAGTGTTCTACATACTAGGGACATTTGGGGTGACTGTTGTGGGTGGCAAGTAGCAACGCTCTTCATGGTGGGATGTCAGTTCCTTTTCAAAGAGGAAAAGAGAAATGTATTCTTTGAAACATCAGACGAGCAATTAAGTGTGTCTGCTGTTATTAGCCAAGAGACTTCAGAAGTGTGAACAGCAGGAAGTTTATTGTTGCAAATGTATTTTATGCATCAAGCGTTCAGTTTATGTCTATAGAAAAGTTCATCTTGTTGAACTTGCAATTTGAAAAAGGAGAATGCATTGGTTTTCTAGAAAATGTTTCTGAATAACTGATTATAAGTGCTTTTGAATAAAAATTCAAATAAGTTTGAACTTAAAGGCTGTTTTCAGGTATTCATGTATATATTGAACGGTTTTCTAGTCTTAGTATGCCTCTTACTCCATTTAGATATTTTTTTCGTTATATGCTTCTCTTCAGATAACATCTAGTACAGAAGCTTAAATAGTGATTATGCCTTGTAGTGTTTACAGTATCAACATGTCAAGTACGTGGTTTTATATTCTTTTAGTGTCAGTAAGAACTTCCAGGTTAATCAAATTTCTAGTAATGCAGGGGTTTTTGGGTTTGGGTTTTAATTTACTTATTAATGTAAAACTTGCTGTGCTCAGATATGCACCAAGAAGCTAGGAGCATATGTCATGTACTTCCTCTTAAATCAGAGTTTTTTTCCACTTGATTTTTCTGTTTTCATATAGCACCTTTTGTCTTTTACTAAGAAATTCAACCTAGCTTTTGTCTTATGTTCTATTACTGGAGTGTGTTAGGTTTTTAATTCGTTTGGTGTGGTGGTTTGTGGGGGGAAGAGGACTTTGGTTTTGGTTTTCTTTTCTCTTTCTCTCTTTTCTCTTTCTCTCTCTCTCTTTCTCTCTTTTCTCTTTCTCTCTCTCTCTTTCTCTCTTTTCTCTTTCTCTCTCTTTTCTCTTTTCTCTTTCTCTCTCTTTTTCTCTCTTTTCTCTTTCTCGTTCTCTCTCGTTCTCTCTCTTTTTCTCTCTTTTTCTCTCTTTTTCTCTCTTTTTCTCTCTTTTTCTCTCTTTTTCTCTCTTTTTCTCTCTTTTTCTCTCTTTTTCTCTCTTTTCTCTCTTTTTCTCTCTTTTCTCTCTTTTCTCTCTTTTCTCTCTTTTCTCTCTTTTCTCTCTTTTCTCTCTTTTCTCTCTTTTCTCTCTTTTCTCTCTTTTCTCTCTTTTCTCTCTTTTCTCTCTTTTCTCTCTTTTCTCTCTTTTCTCTCTTTTCTCTCTTTTCTCTCTTTTCTCTCTTTTCTCTCTTTTCTCTCTTTTCTCTCTTTTCTCTCTTTTCTCTCTTTTCTCTCTTTTCTCTCTTTTCTCTCTTTTCTCTCTTTTCTCTCTTTTCTCTCTTTTCTCTCTTTTCTCTCTTTTCTCTCTTTTCTCTCTTTTCTCTCTTTTCTCTCTTTTCTCTCTTTTCTCTCTTTTCTCTCTTTTCTCTCTTTTTCTCTCTTTTCTCTCTTTTCTCTCTTTTCTCTCTTTTCTCTCTTTTCTCTCTTTTCTCTCTTTTCTCTCTTTTCTCTCTTTTCTCTCTTTTCTCTCTTTTCTCTCTTTTCTCTCTTTTCTCTCTTTTCTCTCTTTTCTCTCTTTTCTCTCTTTTCTCTCTTTTCTCTCTTTTCTCTCTTTTCTCTCTTTTCTCTCTTTTCTCTCTTTTCTCTCTTTTCTCTCTTTTCTCTCTTTTCTCTCTTTTCTCTCTTTTCTCTCTTTTTCTCTCTTTTCTCTCTTTTCTCTCTTTTCTCTCTTTTCTCTCTTTTCTCTCTTTTCTCTCTTTTCTCTCTTTTCTCTCTTTTCTCTCTTTTCTCTCTTTTCTCTCTTTTCTCTCTTTTTCTCTCTTTTCTCTCTTTTCTCTCTTTTCTCTCTTTTCTCTCTTTTCTCTCTTTTCTCTCTTTTCTCTCTTTTCTCTCTTTTCTCTCTTTTCTCTCTTTTCTCTCTTTTCTCTCTTTTCTCTCTTTTCTCTCTTTTCTCTCTTTTCTCTCTTTTCTCTCTTTTCTCTCTTTTCTCTCTTTTCTCTCTTTTCTCTCTTTTCTCTCTTTTCTCTCTTTTCTCTCTTTTCTCTCTTTTCTCTCTTTTCTCTCTTTTCTCTCTTTTCTCTCTTTTCTCTCTTTTCTCTCTTTTCTCTCTTTTCTCTCTTTTCTCTCTTTTCTCTCTTTTCTCTCTTTTCTCTCTTTTCTCTCTTTTCTCTCTTTTCTCTCTTTTCTCTCTTTTCTCTCTTTTCTCTCTTTTCTCTCTTTTCTCTCTTTTCTCTCTTTTCTCTCTTTTCTCTCTTTTCTCTCTTTTCTCTCTTTTCTCTCTTTTCTCTCTTTTCTCTTTTTTTTTCTTCTTTTTTTGACTGGTGATTTCTCCATTACAGAGGTTTTTTTTCTTTTACAGCAAACTTTTCCTGACTGCTCTTTGGGTGAACAAATTATTGGTATATCTGTTTTTCAGTGGTATTCACATGATTGGTACATCTCTTTCCAAGTGGGATTATTGAATTTCAGGATACTTAAGCATTTAGGTTTTTTTCTTTTTGATTTGTTTTTCAAGACTAAAGTTTTCTGTTCTTTTTTTGTTTGTTTGTTTCTGGTAGGCTTTGAATTTGGAAAATGAATTTTTTAAGGGTGGGGAGGGTCAGTGTTCATTTCTCTGACAGCTGAGCAAGGCATGTTCTCATTTTAAAAGTCAAAAGTCACTATGTTATTTTACTTCCTAATGCTGTGAATTCCTGCATCTTCAGTGTCTTATGGGCCATTGTCACATACCAGGAACAGATGGTTAATGTCTACCCATCGTAAATTACATACTTATATTTATGCTGCTTGAATGTACATCATAGACTTGAGAAGGGAGACTTTTAGGAGCTGTGTTTGAGATGACTGCCTCCCCAGTGTCCTGGTGCTACTGTGTGATACTGGATTAGGGCCAGGGGTGACCTCTCAGTATTGGGATCAGAAGTTTGAGTTTGTTCGGTTGCATAGCCCTGCCCTTGGCATTGTGACAGAGCCAACAGCGCAGGAGGCTGATTTGAACTGTTCGCGTGCTGCATTCATCTTAGTAACTGCAAGTCCACCACTGCTACTGAGACCAGGTTTCTAGTTACTGTTATCAAGTGTCCAGTTTCTGCGCAGTCTGTGTCTACTGACTTCTGCAGAGCCTGGACTTTCCTCTCACATCCATGTAATTATACCTCAAAGTAAGGGTTTGGGGCATAAATTATAGCTAATGTGATTACTACTATAGGTTTTGAAAATAATATGGTTGATTATGGAATCTACATGATCATTTTTTAAGGACTAGCTTCTGCCTGTAGAAAACAGTAAAACATCAGTACGTTGTGTTGTGATCTGCTTCCTAATTGCTTTTCAGTCATAGATGCCCTTAAAAGCAGTTAGCAGTTACTTGATAGTCTATAGTCTACAGTAGACAGTAATGAAATGCTTATTGCAGATAGCAATTACAGACATAACAAGCATGTGATATTTTCTTTAATGTTCTCTCACATCTGTAAGATGACAGAAAATGTTTTTATATGCTTTAACCTCATGATGAAATAAGACAGATTGCCCTTCTGAACTGAATAAATCTACAGTATGATTGATTAAAAAGAAAATATCCCAGCAAATACATGTATTTATCCAATGACTTTAGCTCTTGTTTTCAAGACATTTTAATGATTTTCTTTTTTAGACATTATTTTTCTTCAAGGAACGGAAGTCATATTTAAAGTAGCACTGAGCCTACTTAGCAGTCAAGAAACATCTATAATGGGATGTGAGAGTTTTGAGAACATTGTTGATTTTCTTAAAACCACTATTCCAGATATGACTCAACCTCAAATGGAAAAAATTATTACCCAGGTAAGGTTGTTTTTCTCTTTACATTTTTTTCCCCACCATTTAGTTTACTTTGAAAGAATTCTGCCTAAAGTATATGTAAAAGTCTTCTCAGTATGTTCCTTTTGGTTTGAAATGCAAAGGAGTCATCTTCCCAGTAACTTGCATAGAAATAGGATATGAGCTAATTTCAATGGGTTTTGAACTGCAATTTTAGGAAGACTTTAGTTGCTACCTCAAGGTTTACTACAAAGGTTCTTTTATGCCCCAGCTACTGGGAAAACGTGACTTTGCTTATAAACTTCATGTCGCCATCAGACAGGTAAAAGTAGCCTATTTTCCAAACCTAAACCCAGCTGTTGCTCCCTGCTAGTGGGTGAGCAGTCCAACAGTTTGTGACAGGAGTCACAACTTGCCATGGTGGGAAGAGGGAGCATCACAGCAGCTTCTCCTCCTGATCCTTCAAACTTTTGGCTGCACAGGCCTGGGTACCCCTGCAGAAATTTTTCTGACACCTCCAACTTAAAATCCTACAAGCTGGGAGGTTGGTGAGACCCTATTTCAATATTCTGTATTAAAATCAAGGTTAAGCAAGCTTTTGTTGTTCTGTTGCATGGGCAGCTTCTATCCTGGGGATCACTTTTAGGGTGCCCTCGTGCAACTCCCCCCCTGCCCCGCCCCCCAACCCTGTCCTTGGAGGGATCATGTTTGGCAGGTGCTTGGTGCCAGACATAAAAACCCCTCAAGACTGATCTCTGCCTGCCTTGGGTAAGGGAAAGGAGGACTGGAGTAGTGTTATTTCATCAGTATCATTGCAACTTCGTGGCAAAGGTCAAGAATAGAAGAGAAATAAAGAATTACCGATGCTGATATAGGAAAAGCTTCTTGTGAAATACTGTCAGTGGCTGGGATCTTCATCTCTCTACATCCTCTGCATTGAAGCTGCAATTTGAAAATAAGCCTCAGTCTAGTACCTTAATTGTGAATGTGTGAGCAGTTTTCCCCCTTCAGGTGGCAGTTTGGAGGTAACAGAAGAGCTCTAGAAAACCATCTCTCTGTGCAGGAGTGCAGTTAACTCCGATGCATTCCTATGGCTTGGTTAACACTGGAATGTTTCAGGTTCTGTCAGTTAAGAATTAATTCTTAGTCAATGTGTAAATCTTCATTTCCTCATTGCACTGATTGTGATTGTCATGCTAAACCTGTGTTGGGTGCTTTAGTGACTGTCTTCACAACTCACTGATTCTGGCAATGATAGGGATGGTAGTTCAGTATTTCTGATACTACTAGAAATTAAATGTATCCTGTGGTCTGCAGGGGTTGCAGAGCAATCACGCTGTGGTGAGCATCTTAGAAGTGGTTTTTTGCAAAGCCAGGTCTGAGTAAAGAATGGGTTGTGTAGCCTGAGTGGAGGTGGATGTGGTTATACGCAGGTCAGCTCAGCTCTGAGAGGAAGGTCGCCTGCTTGCCTGTGGTGTGCTTTCATGCTGAGCAGCCTTCTGGATCTGAATGCACGTGTAGACTGCTGCCTATATCGTATTGCTCCTACCTAGGCTGGCTGCAGGTGGAGTTGTTTGGCTGTCTCAGCGTTGGCATTCCCAGGACCATCGTTTTACAGCGGATAATGAAAGAAAACGTAGACAGCATGCAAGACTGTAATACACAGATGAACAAGTGATCAAGTAGCTACACATAGGAAAATGGCACTTGCCCAGTTTGTACACCATATGTAATTTAAAGTTTTACCTTATTGGAATTACCTGAAGAACAGTGAATGTAATGCAGAACTTGTTTTGCTGGAGTATCTATGTCTTCTATTGGTGTAATGGAACCAATAATGGAACAAGGAACAGAATTAATGTCACTGTAGACATCCTTCCCTTCTAGCCTAAGCTATTTGATAACTTGTGGGACATGGGAGGCTGTGTCTAGATGTATAAACAGATAAGGATCATGTGGCCCCATCACTGCTAGGTGTTCAGTTCCATAGTCTTCATAATGCTTTGTAACCAAAGCATCTCAGTAAGAAAGTAGTGTATCTTCACGCAGAGACAGAGCACAGGGAAACTGTAACCATGAAGAGTGTTCTTATAGAGGTCTATAAATGGGCGCTTGGAGTCACAAGATCTAGTTTTGAGGGTGGGGATCTGATGACTCCTGGATTATTCTTCCTCATTGTGTGATCCTGTTCCCATCACAAGCTGGTGGGACTTGAATTTAAAAGTTTCTTCTTGAACTTAATATTCCTGAGCAAGAGATAATAACACTTGGTCATATTATAAAATTATTGGATTAAATAAGACTTTTTTTGCTGATACATCTGATAGTAAGAGATGGTATTTGATAATTGTAAAAGTGATCCAATTTATTCTGAAGTCTGTGATTCATTATGGCTACAGTAAGAACTCTAGATGCTAAAATGCTCTTACTGTAGACTTCCCCTTAAAATAATGTTGTGGGAGGAACAGGAAAAAAACATTAAGTTAATCAACCAGAGTTGCCTCTTAGCCAAACATTCGTGGGGAATAAATGTTCTCTGTTGTAATTTGTAATTGCTTTTTTTCTCTCATGGCAGGTGTTTGAGATGGATATTTCAAAACAGCTTCATGCCTATGAAGTAGAGTACCATGTTCTACAGGATGAACTGCAGGAAAATGTGAATCCCTGTGATGAAGGTGAACCCCTGGAGAAGCTGGAGAGGGCAAACAGTCATCTGAAGAGACAAAACATGGATTTGTTGGAGAAGCTACAGGTAAATGACTTAAGATTACAAACTCATGGAGAAGTCATTTCAGTTATTCAGCCAATAGAGAAGTGTCTTTTTTTTTAAATGTACATAAGAAATCTCCTAACTGCAAGACCTTATACAGTTGAGCAGTTCTCTCAATTACAGTGATTTACTTCTGTTAGACATATTTTTAACTCCTTTGTCATTCCTTGGACTGTTCCTTCTTGATTTAGATTGATTTTTCTCAAAATATCGCTACCTTTATCTCCCATAAAAAAGTTATTCAGAACGTCTCAATTTATAATAAAGATAATGTTACTGTTTTACAGGTTGCTCATGCTAAAATTCAGAGTCTGGAATCCAGCCTGGAGACTATTTTGACTCGAGAGAACAAAATGAAGAGCGTAATTCAGTCCCTGGAACAGGAGAAGATAACATATCAAAAGACTCTTGAACAGATAATGAAGTATTTGCCAGCAGAAGCATTGTCTGACTGTGAACTGCTCCTGAAGGAAGTAAACTACAATCCAAATAATAAAATAAAATAAGGAGTAAGCCATAAACCAGGGTTTTCTTGGCAGCATTTCTTCAAAAAAAGGGAAAGAAAAGATGAGTATGCTGCTTTCAAAGGACTTAGCAATAGGCAATGGTATTATCCAAAACTCTAGTGCTGGGACACTCATAGCTACAGATGGGCCTTCAAATGTCAGTATGCAAATTCAGGCTATTAATTTTTTTATGATTGTGTAAATAAATCACAAGGGGGAAATAAAGGATTCTCACATGTAATTATGATGAGTAGATGTATATTTAGAGTTGACCTAAAGGAAAAGAGAAATTTCAGTAATCAAAGCCAAGATAATGGTGATCTACAAATTCACTCTGGATGTGCTTGTCTTGTAGTGAAATGAGGATAGCGTGTCTTTATATATATGTATGTTGAATAATACTTGAAGAAAAAAAAGAATGTAATTTTCCCTCCAAAGAGCAGCATGTTTCACATCTGTGGAAAATCTGTGTGAACTCATGCGTGCCTCTCTTTTAATTCTACTGACATTGTGTGCACAGACCAATAAGCAGAATAAGTATCGTGACTTGGTTTGTACAGAAAGAGCTCTAGTGCCATCCACTGTCTGGGCTGTACCGGTCAGCAATGTAATTCTACATGCATGTTGGAACTGGAAACAAAAAGCATCACGTCATAGCTCCGCCTCTGTAACTCAGAGCTAAGAAATAGTTATCTAGACACGCTCGCAGAACTTGTAAAGGCAAGAGCTAACGGTGACTACTACTTCCTTCCTGGCCTGTTTGCTTCCACCTGTCCTGGGTTGGTCATGATGACAGGAGGAAGGAAGCAAGGCTGTAGAGTGGTATTTATTCAGATGTTAATTTTCTGCAGGAGACTTGCTGTCGTAAGAGTTAGGCATGTAAGAGGTTCTCATTTAACCAAAGAAATACTGCAAGAAGACATGTCTTACCATAGTGGGAGCCAGAAAGCTGCTCTTAAATTTTATTTGAAGAGAAAATTGTGGCAGGTTGCAGGAAGTTGGGCATAAGTGCACGGGAGAGGACCAAGGAAGTTTCAAATATTATATACCTTTCAGTTTTCACATAGACAGTGGATATACATTTGAAAGGGGATTCTGAAGTACAGGTGCCATTATAATAATGGCTTTCCAGGTTATTCCTGTTTTAATACTGCTTTGTGGTCTTCTTTTTAAAACAAGTCATGAATTTGTGTGTTCCAGGCAGAAGGTGAGGTAAGCTCAGATCATTTTAAGGGAGAAAATATGTTTATAAAGGTATAAAAAGATGCATATAGATTTGAAAATGTTTTCGAGTGGAATTTTTGAAAAGGCTTAGACAAATGTGTAATAGACACGTATTTTGGAGTGCATGTCTGAACCGTTAATTGAGTGTTACAGTGGCTCATGTTATCTCTTACCATTTATACTGTATTTCAGGAAGCACTTACTCTTTTTAGTAAGAAAAGCAATTAAGCAAAGTGCCAAATCCAGCAGTGTCTTTATGCATAAGATTGTCCAATTTAGAAAGCAAGGACTGAGTATCACTACTTTCTAAGTATTATGCTTTATGTTAACATAAAAGTGAGGAACAACAATGCTGATTTGCTGCACGCTGCTGTGGAACTTAGGGGCTTGGGGTCTCCTGGGGTTTTTTTGTTGTTGTTTTTTACTTCCATGGTGGTTTATTTGATTAAAGATATTGATTTACTTAACGGTCTTTCTTTTTACAGTTGGAGTGAAAGGTCTTAACACTGCGTATAAAATTATGTGGAATCTGTCTATTTCAAGAATATTGTATTGTACTAGGTGGGAAAATGCCACGTGAAAAGGCAGTTCTTTGCAGTTTTGTTCAGAGTACGTTTTAGCTGATGTGTACATACAAAACCAATCCCAGGCACTGCAGTAGTGTGTATTACAAAGAATCAAAGTTATTCAGATACATCTTTTTTTTTTTAAGATGCACTGAATGTGCTTTATCCTCTGTTTCACTTAAACAAATTTTCATGTAATGCCTGGAGAAATTCCAATAAATGTCATTGCTGCATTTCCCATGGCCTCTGGTTAATTTTATTTTTCTACATTTCAAGTATGAATCTCATTCTCAATAGTACTGTTTACAGGAAAGATGAAAAGAATCTGGTTTTAATTTCTAGTTGTGGGGAAGAAAAACCTGCAGGATTTGTAGAAGGACACAGGGAGGATAGAAATTCTTATTGAGGAAAATAGTCTTGCATTGTTCTTAACTGAAGATGAAATGATTAAAAGGTATTTTTCTTCTGTAGCAGTTCATTTAGTACATATGCATGTTGAGAATAGTAATTTGATGAACTGTGTGCTGTGCATCTAGCTTGGGAGGAGGAGGAAGATGCCATATCAAGTAGGAATAAACTACAGAATTAAAACCACAATGAGGTAAGTGCCTCCTGACATTAGGACGTTTGTGATAGCATTTGTATTCTGAACACAAGCGTGCCTTGTAACTGGGTATCTCTAGGGTGCCTAGCTTGAAGTCTGCACTTGAGCAGGTATGCTCCAGACCATCTTCAGATGAATAACCAGCAACATTATCTAGAAGACTGTGAACGATGTGTGTTTGTGTCCATCTGTTTGTCTCTCCCTGTCTATCTGTTCTGGTTGTGCAACTGTGAAGAGGGAAGTCTAAGGTACAGCGAGCCAGAGCTGCAAGGATATTTGCTCAGGAGAAAGGATAGTTCCTGCGTTTGGACAAATTGTTCATTTATTCCTATATCTTGTTGTTTTCTGTTTGGAAAAAAAGTTTTCAGAATAAAGCTATTGTTCTGTCTGAGCTAAGCACAACAGCCCTCTCAGTTTTTGCAGTCAACCTGTGGAGAACTAACTCGGGAGGAAAAAGTATCTGCTGTTTTCAGGAACAACTAACTTTAGACTGGTTTCTGCTGGGAGAGGGCTTTTTTAGAAGCCTGGGAAGAGATCCATCCTTTTAGCTAGCAAACTAGCTTGTAAATGAAGAGTACTACTTGCCAGGAACACAGTTTAAATAGGTCAGTCTGGTAAGAAAGACTAATGAAGGGAACTCTGGTATTTGTATCTTTTATGGATAAAAAGCTTGGCCAGAAATTTGTGGGTGGGTTTTGTTTTTTTTTTTAATCCTAAAAAGGAGAGTATGTATTTCTCTCCTTAAAAGAGGAGTTTTTAGGGTGTCTTTAAGTTGCATTTTCTTCACTTTTCTCTAAAAAAAAAAATAATTAGCTATTACTGAAAAATCAGTCTCCTGATAAATGGCATGTTCCAGATGAAGACCTGACTTGAAATCACAAATCTAGCTAATCTTAAGTGGTTTGATCATTCCCTCTTCAACCTGACACTGCTTTAGTCTTAATATCGCTACAAGAAAGCTGAACAACTTGTAACATAGGAAAGAATTTCAGCGGTTTGGTCCAAGAATTTGATATTACTAGCATGATCCAGAGGGTCTACATTTGGACACTTAATCTGAACCTAAAACCACATAGGTATTGGTGTGAATACCCTTTTGTGTGTTGAGGTGAATAACCCCAGGCACTGCTAATAGTGATTATCCACTCAGTCTTTGTAGTCATAGATGGGTGTTGACAGGCATGTGCAGGCCATAACATTTCAAGCTTTATGCCAGGCTTACACCATCCATTTGAAGAATTGTAATTGATTCTGTATTTCTGTAGTTCAGCTTTTACTGTCAGTGTTAGCTATTGAATGCATTTAACGTATACTTTGCCTTCCTCAGTCTTTCTAGTGACTAGAAAGAACAAAATTTAACTTTCTTTTCCAAAAAGACATACTGAATGCTTAGCTCTATCCTTCCCCCAGACATCTGGTGTGCAAGGGATAGAGTTTATATGCTTAAAGTTTAATATGTTAGCGCACTCTGAAAGCATATTAAACTCGGCAGTGACAGTAAAAAGCTGGGGAGTAAAGCAGAGATTACTGCGTGCCGTGAGCAGCTAATGGGTTGTGTGCTGCCTGGCTTGCGATGAAGTGGAATCTGGGCGGATTGGTACTTGGTGTCTTGTTTGGTTTTATTTTACTGCTGACCTTTAATTCTGGACCAAAGGAAGGAGCTGGCAGTGCTCCTTTACAAAAATGTTGTGTTGTGTTTTCATTTGAGTTGAAAAGGTTTTCCACTCCTTTACTATTCTCTTCAGAACACTTGCTCAGCAAACACTTTTTAACAAGAGAATTGGGAATTGTCGTTGGTAGTCTTACCATCAGAGGAACTTCTCTTGGAGCTTATCCAAACTGTTCCTGTACTCAAATTACAACTTATTCAAGTTTTCACTCTGATAAAAGAAAGTTAGAAGGTTTTAATATATTGGTTTTATTTTTGGTTAGAGTGCGTGCTGAGAGACAACATGTCCTGCCAAAACATATGGGGGAGAAGTATTGAGTGAGATTGTGCTTGTAAAACGGCTGGACTAAGAGATGTCACTTCTTAGTGTGGAAAATAGGTCTATATCTGACTACAAAACAGAGACCTAGTTGCGCTGCCTGTGTGTACTCTATGCTGTTACCTGTCCAAATGATTTCTTCAATCACCTGCATATACTTACTGTTTGGAGTTGCAGATATTTAGATGTATATGGCCATTTTTGTCTAAAAAGTTTAAACTGTCTGTACCATCCAATTTTGAGTGTGAATGAGGCATTCTGTATAGTATAAGCATTCTCTTCACATTTAGAGTAGCCATCCAGCTGAAAACCTTGTTCCAGAACAGAAGAAACACACAGTGAAGAAAGGGCTGGTTTAAGCCTATAGTTACTTTTCCCTTGGCTGGGCAAATGGGCTACCCAAAATAGAATCATGGAATATCTCAAGTTGGAAGGGGCCCATAAGGATCATCAGGTCCAACTCCCTGCTTCTCGCAGGACTACCTGAAACTGACGAAGAGCATTGTCCAAACATATCTTGAACTCTGACAGGCTTGATGCCGTGACCACTGCCCTGAGGAGCCTGTTCCACTGACCAACCACCCTCTCAGTGAAAAGCCTTTTCCTAATGTCCAGTCTGAACTTCCCCTGATGCAGCTTCATTCCATTTCCTTGTGTCCTGTTGCTGGTCACTAGAGAGAAGAGATCAGCACCTCCCCCTCCGCTGTCCTCCTTGAGGAAGTTGTAGGCTGCAATGAGGTCACCCCTCAGCCTTCCCTTCTCCAAGCTGAACAAACTAAATGATCTCAGCTGCTCCTCATAAGTCTTGCACTCAAGGCCTTTTGCCATCTTGGTCACCCTCCTCTGGACACACTGTAATAGTTTGATGTCCTCCTCCTATTGAGGTGCCCAAAACTGCACACAGTACTCAAGGTGGGGCCGCACCAGTGCAGTGTAGAATGGGACAAACACCTCCCTTGAGTGGCTAGCGATGCTGTGCTTGGTGCACCCCAGGCATTGGCCCTTTTGGCTGCCAGGGCACACTGTTGACTCAGATTCAGCTTGCTATCAACCCAAACTCCCAGATCTCTTTCTGTGGGGCCGCTCTCCAGCCTCTCATCCCCCAGTTTGCACACATAACTGGTACTTGCTCTTATTAAATTTCCTACTGTTGGTGATTGCCCAGCTCTCTAGTCTATCCAGATCTCTCTCTAAGGCCTCTCTACCCTCGAGGGAGCCCACAGCTCCTCCTAATTTAGTATCATCGACAGTCCTGCGGAATAGAGATACTCAGGGGCACAGTGTGAAGAGTAGATCCTGGCTAGCTGGAGCCTGGAAGCAGCCGCAATAACACCGTGCAAAGCCTGGCTTGCTAAACGTCCAGGAATGCAGCTGGGCCTGTGCTTGGCTCTGGGAGGGCTGGACATTGCTGCTGTGCTGCTTCTCAGGGCTCCTTCCTTCAGACGAGGTCAAGTCTGGTCCTGTGGACTGAATGCCTGTTTGTCCCGTGCAGTTTGTACTCCTGCAAGATGTCTTCCAGTTTAGTTTTATGTGCTGCAACAGCACTATGATGCAAACCAAATCAGAGTAAGTGGGCACGAGTGGGAGATTTCCTTCAACGTGTATGCCTGATGCTAACTAAAACCCTGCCCAAGGCCCCCAAAGCCAGTCAACATCCCATCAGCACTTCTCCAGGAGTTGACAAGACGAGTTTTGTATGAAGCTCCTGGGCTGTCTGCATTATCCTCTCCAGCACTCAGTAAAGGGTGATTTTTTTTTTTTTTCCAGTGCTACAAAAAACATTTCCCTTAAATTTTTTAGTCCTCAGTCTGCTGAAGTTGATGCTCCAGAAGAAACTGTAGTTATTAAATATTGCCCACGAGGTGTCACTGTTGCTTTTGAACGTGCAGCTCGTGCGTGTGTGAGGGATGTCCTGCTTGCACGGCTCCTGTGCCACGCACAGCGTGCGAGCAGCACACTATGGCTCTTATTTCAGAGAGAATTAACTTATTCTCCTGCCTGATGAAGCACGATGCTCCATTTCCACACTATTTGTAATAAAATATGATGTTTGTGGTCAAAGAATTTATCTGAAGGACAGGACGTACTGAATGATAGATACGGCCTTTTCAGAAACAGATGCCTCAGTTGCAGTGTTTCGCCTCTGTTCTTGTCTGAGAGAACTATGGAAGCACTTTTACACCCTACAACAGGCATATTGTCCCCAGCAATCTGATCCCGGGTATCTCCTTTTGTACCATTCTGGCTGAGCAGGATTTAGTTTTATGTTTCTCAAAACCAGCATTGAACTGATCTGGTCTAACTGCAGTCCCATTCTGCACTTTTACTCATTTTTGTTTTTTTTTTTAAAACAAGGCTTCCTTGCAATAAGCTTCCCTATCCCCGTTAATTCTCAAAGAACGAGTCCTTTTTCCCACGTTTTCTTTTAATCAATCTTACTGGGTTTTCAGTGATCAGAACAAAAATTAAGAATTTGCTCCTATTTTTCCCAGAGCCACAGAGAAAACAAGATGTGCTACTTCCATTTTCCAGTTAACGCTTCCCCCCCCGCCCCCCCAACTGCATTGCTTTCAGATGTCACGATTACTCTGAATCGCGGAGGACACACTGAACATCGCACGCTGTTCCAACCACCGAGACAGCTGTTCTCAAATACGTCTGGACGACAAGCGCGAGGCATGTTTACCTCCCGACCAGAGCCTAATGTTCAAACCGTGCTCAGGTAATTATGGCATCAGCGTTTCCCTGGGGACTTCTGGGCATAAACAAAGAGACCACATCTCTTCTACAATGCGTTTGCATTTCTAAAAGCACCAAATTATAGATGGGCCTAATGGATTGAAGGTGCTTAAAGCAGGGCCAGTGCACTTCATGTGCAATATACCATCATTTGAAAAGCTATCACGTTGTGGAAACATCATTCAAGTGCTAATTTAAATAATACTAAATACTACCATCTAAAATGAAGGCATGCTCTGACATTTATAGGTTTAATGTCTATTTCTGCACTCTACCGAAATAGATGGGCTGTGGGTGGATCTATGATTATTGCTCTGCATTAGCAAGACAAAAATTGTGTAGGCAGCTGGTATTATGCCTGGGTAAATATAGATGAAGGAGAATCTACAGAATAATTTTTTGATGTCACACGTTTATTTAAGAAACAATTAGAAACTTCAGTTAACAGTTAACTTCAGTTAATAGTTAACTTCAGAGGTGCTTAAGGTTTTGGAGAGGGAGAGAGAGATCTCAAAAATTTGGTGATCAGGCACGTCTTCATCCTGCATAGCCCATGGTCCCGGTAGCAGGGATGGGGTTGGGCAGCCCAGGGAGCAGTGATTCCCTGCCATCCGTTGCCTGCTGAGCAATCACCATTGTTGGGGCTGGATGCACTGCCAAGCCATGATCCCGACCAAAATTTGTGATACTCTTGTCCTCTGCCCTTGTGGTAATCCTGAAAACTTCAGAGGGCTCTGATGGGCTGGCATGGTTATTTTTTCCACTGACTCCTGGTATTGCTTATTGTGGAAGGAGCAAAGGTAGTATTCTTTTTGGAAGAACATCAAATTATCACTTTCTGGCTAGAACAAGTAAAAGCTACATGGTTCTTCCTACTCCAAACGGACCAGTGAAGCGAAGCGAGGTATGCCGAACCACTAAACTGCTCACAGCCGCATAACTGCTTTCACGGTAACGTGTGCTTGTGCGTAAGTGTAATAATATGTCAACTGGAGGGTAACTTCTAACAGTTTTCTAATAGAGACCGATAGGTAAAGTTCTGCACAAAGCTTTTGGTTCCTCTTTTCTGTATAATAAGCTTGACATAGTGCTGCAGTAAACTTCTGCTTTGTAGGGAAGGGTTGGGTGATTTGGTTATGTCAATGCATGGAGGAAAACGTAAGAGCGCAGTGGAGGGTAGCTGAGTTCTGACACTTGGTACCAACTCTCTTCACAGCCTGACCTGAGCAGGTCCCCATTGACTTTCTCCTCAGAACAAAATGTGCAAACTGGTATTAAACTCTGTGTGTGTGTCTTTTTTCCTCATGTTTTTCCAACTTTTATCCTCTGCGGGAAGACGGGATCCTGCTGCCTATCTTGTTTTTCTTTCAGGCCAGCTGGTCCCCTCTTGTTTAGTCTTTCCCCTCCTGCTCATATTCTTCACAAAGGGTGAGATCACTGACCGTTTCCTTGGTTTGTGGGCGATGTTCTCACCATCTCCAGCCTGCTGGAGAAATGTTGCATCAAAGCTCTGTGTTTTTCCAAGAAATGCATTTCTATCAGCCCGATGGGCAGTAGCATTGCTGCTAATTCACATGTTCCTGCCGAGGTTATGCGCAAGCAATGCAAGAAGATGCTTTGTAAGCCTGGCATAGCTGGCTTCTTGTTAAAAGTCCAGGATCTGGATGATTCTAACACCCCTAGTACATGAAGGTGTTGGGGTTTTTTTCACTGTCTCTCAGTGGAAGTAAGCCTGATGCAGTTAACCAGCCCTGGAGAAAACTTTAGTTTAGTTGGGGGGCTGGGGACATGTAAAGTGGTTGTGTGGGGGTCAGCAGGAATTACAGCAGGAAATAATACAGTAGATTTGACAAACACTTGTGCTCTTACAGTATCCTATTTATACCAAAGCACATGATAGCGTGCCAATTTTTGAGGATTTCTGGCTTCTTGACATATGTCCTACTTACTCCTTACAATAAGTATGTATTTTTCCTAGCACCACCTGAAATGATCATAGCATCCTAGAGAGCCAAAACACTAAAATGATGCAAAGTTGCTAAGTGGAGAACCCTGCATTTTGGAAACAATATTTATTTGTGATATAACAGGGCCTATAGAGATGCCACAACATAAATGTGATAAGACAGCAAAAGATGTACAGCGTCCCAAGAAATTTACAATTAAATCAAAGAGGTGGGAAGAAAGATGAGAGTAAGTTGGTAAGAGCAGCAGGGTGGGCCCAGGGCAGTTATGATCGGTTTAGGTAGATGTACATACAACTATATTGTAGATGCCTGCTTTTAGGAGTGGGAAGGTTTGATTTAGTCTTTATCAAGCTTTCTGGCTCAGCACTGACTCTATAGAGATACCTCCAAAGATTAAATCTCACTCATCTAATTTTGATATCCACCTTTCTCTGGCTGTGGTGGGTCCTAAAACATTTGCCTATTCCTTTCTTCTGTCCCACCTACCCCAAATACCAGCAAGAAGAGCAGAGGTGTGGCATCTCCTTTTTCTCCCTCTATATAATAACCTAACGGCTAGCACAATTGTTAAGGAAGCTAAAGGCCTGATTTCTGGTCAGAAATGCACCCTGAAAAAAATGCAAGTGGAAATACATAACACAGCCTCCACAGCCTATTTGTTTATTCTTATACTTAGAGATTGAAATAATGAGCGTGATTAGACCCTCAAAGGATCTCAATTACTGACTCTCCCATTTATGGCATGCTTTGAGGGAAATTATAATGAACGTGCTATTAAACTAAACATGAACCCTCAGGCTATCTGGGCTACAGCAGATCCTCTGCTCCTTGGAGTGTGCACAAGCCTCCCTCCCTGCTCCCCTGTGTGAGCCAGGATCCTAAAAGGACTTTCTGGCCCTTCCTTGCTCCTGCACCCCAGAGTCGAGGTCTCCAGCCACCACGTCTGGGAGGGCAGGAAAGGGAGAAGAGGGGAGTCTGGTGCTTTTGCTGTCCCTCCACATATGCCAAGACGTGAGGCACTGCTGTTCTCAAACGCGGTGTCATCCAAGCTAGTAGTCTTTTTTATTATTATTTTTATTTATTTTTTTTCTTCCTTTTCTTTCCCCTCATCCCAGGGGAGTCAAAGTCTGAAGAGAGTCTCAGCATAAACCTCTGAACACAGAAAATTAACTGTAGTCCATCCTGTGCACGATAGGAAAATGAATAGCAAAGAAACTTTGCCTGGAGCTGCAGGGAAAGGTGGAGGAGAAGGATTTGCTGTTGCAGATGCCTTAAGTAGATAGAATGTGGTGGAGTTTAGGGCCTGGTTCAATATATCATAAAATAAATGTGGGCTCTACCACCATCTGTAATGTGTGCGCAGCAGCAAACCACTCCAGACACAGCTAGAAGTGTAATGGCCCAAAGGCGGGGAAAGCAAAGGAGAAACAAAAGGGAAGGAGGAAACACATATTGCAGGAGAGAACAAGGAGTGGGGTTGCATTGGGCGTGCAAGGAGAAACCTGTGCCACCGTTCTGGAGATGCCTGTCACCATGGGTCACAAATCAGGGTGGTGATATCTCTCTTGGGCTCTGCCAGCAACCTCTCTCTAAGTTGTAAACGTTTCAAGATATAATGGTTCCCTCCCTTTCACTGTAACAAAGTAGGGAGGAAAAAGCACCTATAAACAAATCCTTGGTAGCCCCAGAAACAGCCTGATGGCCCCCACAATCACCGCTCCCCACAGACAGGGTTCCTTTTCCCACATGAAACAAGCCATGTACTAGGTTTTACCACAAAACCAAAGACACTTTAGCACTGAAGTGAGAAAACTTTACCCCCTTCCCCAAAGCAAGTTCAGCACCACTTAAACTTCTGCAATCCAGGAAAGAAAGAGATGAACTTTTGAGCGAAGATCTGGTACACAAAACCCCTGCATCTATTGGACTTGGCCTCTGAACTGCGGGTGAAGAGGAACTCGTTTTCAGAAAAAAACAAATTCCAAGGCAGGCAGTTAGAGCATGCAACCCTTTTGGGGTTAGCTTTTTGTAACCCTCCAAATGCAACAGCATCCATCTGGTCTGTTGTTTGTTGGGGTTTTTTTAGTGTTAAAATGTTAAATGTTAAAAATATACATTGCTCTGCGCATGTAAATGATAAACACAATTTCAGGACAGAGGGCTCAAGGGCATGTAGCATATTTCTTTGATTTTGCAGGGCCAATAAAACTTGTGTACCATGTTCCTGTGGGCATCTTTTTACAGAAGCTTTTAATACTTCCTTTCCCTCCACATGAAAAGCCACACACAGTCATGGCTATTATACCATGTAGGATTAAGCATTGAGCTTGCAAAGGTTTGGGGTTTTGAGCTTTCTGCACAGTCTGCTACCTAAGTGTTTAAGCACTCTTCTCATTTACATAATCTAATTGTTACATTTGTTAACAGTTATTCTCTCTTCTAAATCCTACATCTCATCTCCACTAGACAAATGTTGTCAGAGCAATTAAATAGAAAAGCGTTAGATGTAGACGGGAAGAAAAAGAAAGCGAAAAGATGATCACCAGTTTCTCAGCAGGGTTTGCGACCCTTTGACCACAGTTCAGAGCCGATGTGGTTGCTGATTCTACCTCCTTATTCAATTTTGTTCCTAATAGCCAGGGAAAGAAAGAAATGTCAGTAAAAGTAACCGTTTCACTCAGTTCCTTTCTGACCGCAGCCTGCACTAAAAGCTTCGTTATTTGCTCTGCACGCTGGAGGGAAAGGAGGGAGAAAGCAAGGTGGCTCACGGAGGGCAAGAATCACTCCAGGTGTCGCAGGGAGGGATAGAGCAGCAGGGCGCCAGGCTGAGATGGTGACCTGGGTGACTGAGAAGCTCTGTTCTCTCTCTTCAGAAAAAACAAGACCATCTCAGTGTGCCTTCCCTGCCCGTCTCTTACCCCTGCTCCCTATGCTTCAGCCCAGAAACCTAAAGTGAAGGGGCAGATGCAGGTGGTGGTAGAGCAAACCAGCAGCAGCAGAGCGAGCTCCACGGAGGATTGCAGACAGCAAAGGTGAGGTGGACTCTTTGGGGGCTGAGGAGTGGTCTTCCTTTTTTTTTTTTCACCAACCTCTTAGCAAACCCCCGATGAAGGCTGAGATAGGGCTGGGAAGCAGGAGCGGGTGGCTCAAAGCAAAAGGAGCATAGGGACTATGAGGGCTGAGGGAGGAGAAGACTTGGGGAGGGCAGTTGTCATCAGTGTGGGAAATAGGCAGGAGGCAGTTGGGGACATTAAGCTGTGAGAAAGGAGAACAACTTATCTTTTAAAAAAATGGGTGGAGGAGGCAAAAAATAGAATTGGGGAAGTGTACATGTGGGTTGCAGAGGTGATGTCAAACAGGACATCATCAGTGTTTCCCAGATGAAGGCTGTGCAATGATGCCCTGGCTGGAGTGTGAGGTTCAGCAGGCTATACTAAGAATAAAAATTTCAAAAAAAAGAAAGAAAAAGATGGTCATATCTGACAACCACCAGCAGTGTCAGGCTATGAATAGGAGTACTTGAAGGTGGTGATTAAAATGTCTACTGCTCTTTTTTGCAAAATGCTCAACTGTGAGGGAACTTGGTAGAAACAGTCAAAACTGTTAGTCATTCTCTATTTTGTTTCTATCTCCCAAATAGAAAAATAGCACCCAAAAAATTCAATCTGCAGAATTTTATTCATTCCTCTAACAGAGAGTTATGGGTACTTGCTGCTAGGTTTTGGGAGACTGAAAAGACTAATGAATCTGTAAATTTGCAAAACATACACAATGATAAGCTTTTATAGAACTTTTTTTTAATCTTTGAAATTAGTTTAATCACAGTGCTATTGGTTGTAGGATCTAATTATTATCATCTTGATTTCCAGATAAATTCTTTCCAGAGACTCTCACTGAATGGAGATACCCACACAAACCTGGATTTGCCCTACATACTCGTGAGCTGTCACCTCAATAGTGCCACTGAGGTTATTCACTAGAAACTGATGACTGGGAGCTAACATTCATGAGGATTATTTGAGTATTGAGTCATGACTCAACTTTTTTAAATCCAAAGGAGCCTGGGTGTACGTAAAGAATGATTGCTGCTAGAAACAGGATTGAAAGTACTGTATTAAACATATACTTAAATGTTTCACAAAATGCTTAATAGAATATATACTTATACTACTTATACTGGAAGAGGATAGTCTCCTTCTGGAATAGTTAGGTAGGGCTAGAAATCTTGGCTGTGTCTTGGATGCCCTTCAAAGCACTGCAAAAGAGAAAGTTTCATCTCAAATCTAAGGAAAGGTGGTGGGTTGGGCGACAATTATTGCCCAGCTTTACCCCACAACATGAGGCACTTATTTGAGTGTTGCTATGCGCTGTGCAGGAGGGGGAGGAGTGGGAGACCTCCAGAGGATAATCCAGACCTTATGCTAACTTTCAAGTAATTTAGTCTGTCTGAGACTGGAATTACTCTCCGGGGGGTCCTCTCTTGTTTCGCTGACTTTTGAGGAAGTGTTAAATTAATTGGGTGTGCCTAACTTAGTTGGGTAAACCTAGGCCTAAATGATGGGATTTCCCTTTTGTTGAAATGGTGCTATCGTTGCGTGCCATGTCCTGGCTGGTGAGCACCTCTCGTGTCACATAGTACCCCAAAGGGTGAAATGTCTGCCTGTAACCCACCTTACTTGGACCTACTAGCAGAGCACAGGCATGTGGCGGAGGTGTTAGGCCAGAGACCACCTGCTCCTCAGGGCAGAGCCTGAATGTGGAGACCCTTGATTGTTCAAGGGACTATCACTAAAACGGCCAGACGCGTAGGACCAAGTTGCAGCCAGCCCAGCACCAGCGTCGCAGGTTGTTTCAGTGTCGAGTCCTGCTGGAGATGAGAAGATTCAACCCCAGCCAGGACTGACGCTGATAACGTGGTTGCACTGGGAAATGGCGATGAAACACCTTTGTGCTCTTGCCATGCATCAGCAGCAGATGACAGCAACAGATCTACTGTACCTGCTCAGTGGTGGTTACCTTGACGTCGGTTTTCTGTACATATGGATGCCAGTAGGTCGAATTTGCTGACAGTTTTACAAGTGCCCCTAAACCTTGGCTGTGCATGACTCCTCCATGTTGAAAGTCTTCTCAAGCTCTTGGCTCTCCTCAGTTCTCATCGCTGATGGCGGGTTTTGGTTCTGCATAGTTTTACCCCAGAGCAAATTAACAATTCCCACCAAACTTCTCCTTGGATAACTAAATGAAAGGGTATGAGTGCAAGAAGTATTAGCAAAATCCCACCCATCGGAGTTAAATCTCTGCTTCTGTCACCGAATTTCTGTTGGCTCTGAATAGTGGCATTTACCTGTGCTGTTCAACACAGCTGGAGACAACAGAGGAAATACTGCAATGAGGAGGAATGCCAATATATTACACATACATTTTTTAAAGGTATCTGCTCTATTACTATAGGTTATTTAAATGAGATTTTCTTGTTGTGGAGCCTGAAAACAGCATAACAAAATGTTAATGTTGGGGGGCTTTTTACTTATTTTTTTTCTGTAACTTTAATTATCTTTCTGTATTTCAGGGCTGGAATGTAATCATAAAAGTTAACATGGCTCTTCAAATTGTTCTTCTTTCTGTAAGCATGGCTTCATAATGGAGATTTAGTGGGCTGTAAACAGGATGTCGTATGGTGCTCTCTGTCAAAAATTAATGATGGCAATGAAGATTAAATTATTCTTCCATGAAAATACAGCACATACACAGGGAGATGTTTGCAAGCAGGCTTAAAATAGGCCATTCCCTGAGGACAGCCTGGGGAGTTTACTGCCTGCCCCCTGTGCCTGGTGAGAGCCTGGGTCTGCCACAAAGGGGAGCTGTGTTTAATTCCTGCAAAACCCTGGGACACAAAGGGAGGCTTTTGTTTCTTTTCCTTCCAGGTGGAATCTGTGGGCTGTGGTGCCTGGATAATCTGATATTCAGCTACCTGCAGGGTACTCCCATTGCTCCAATTTGCACTGCTGGCCTCCTTTCGCTGCCCTTCGTTGTCGGAGCTCAGAGCGTTTCGGTCTGCGGGGATTCATTGTGAATTCGACTGTGCATGTTGAGGGGGGTGGAGGGAGAGGGAGAAGGGATTTTCCACAAATGGAAACCGAAAACCTGCAGCATATCTATATGGAAAAGGCTTCCACTCCATCATCTGCTTCTGATTTTTTCTCCCCTAGATGCAGCACGAACATGTCAGTGGGAGAAAAAATATTATGTTTCCTGAGACAGGTTTGTCCTGATGCTGGCTAGTATGGATTGCCTGGTGTGCCAAGCAAAGCTGTTTCATGTGAGGCATGGTTTCTGTAATGCAGCTCTCTGGAAGCCTGTGTGGCTGCTTTCTATTTCATTTTTTGGCAGTAGGTGGCTGTCTGCCTCTGCAGAGGCTCAGCCCAGGCCAGAGTATTCCCCAAGCTGCCTGCTTCTACATTCCCCAAACCTGTTTTCCATATTACCGCGCGGTAAAGATGTAAATATTAAGCAGAAGATTTCACGCCTTCCACAAGGGCACGGCTTTCTCAGTGAATTCATTCCGGGTACGGGGGAGAAAATTAGGAAACTACATCTTGGAGGGAAGACGTCATTGTGGTCTTTTATTCTCCTTGTGGAATAAGTACTACCAATATTCCAGCTCAATGATCTTTATCTTCTCACAGCTTCAGCAGTTACTGGTTAGGATCCTGAGAAGCATCAGGTTTAGGGATTTTTACATTTTTGAACACCTTCTTTTTTTCTTAGTACTGTGAGCTTTACTTTTTGGTTTTGTTTTTTTAATTATTCCCCCCATCATATCGTCTGTGTCTCCTCATGTGAATCCCGTTGTGGGTAGATCTTTGTAGCTGTATAATCCTTTAAGCCATCCAGACCTGGAAAAACACATCCTTCCCCTTGTTTTTGAAGCCTGTTTTCTAAGAAGACAACGCATTTGTGTATGCTTAGAATATATGAGCTGATAGAAGCAAAAAGGGAAAAAGAGATGACAACGCTACCGACTCCGTCCCCTTGCATGGGGATCCACGGTACTTTGTGGTGGAAAGCAGCTCATTTCAAACAGGTACTGCGCTGGACCTCTGACACGTGTGGATGTGTAAACTGAAGCACACCTGACATTTTAACTCTCCTTTGAAGCTCCATCATGATAGTGAAGCTAAAATGTATTTGATACATAAAAACCCAGCTCTTCCTGTCTCTTGGAAAAGATCTCTGCTCCTTCAATTACTTGCGTATTTCATGGGGAAAATTACTACCCTGATAGAGTTAGCCTTTCAGTGAGCAGTGAATTTCGTTGTTGTTGTTGCTCAGAAATTGGCTGAATAACATAAATTATTCTGGTAAAGTTAACCCAACCGGTATGCAAGGCATGTCTTTCTGTTCCGACCTGTCAGTTGAACATTGCCAGCGCTGGCTCCTGCTTTGGGGTAGGGATGACCTCTCCTGCTGTACGCAAGGGAACCTGGCAGGGCTTCTCAGGTTTGCCTTTCAAATATGCCCTCTGTATCTGGGTAGGTGCGTCACATTTTTGATGTTGCTGTTCTTTGATACGAGGAATGGTGTCTTTAATGAGATTTTTTTTTTTCCTCAGAAAAGTAGCTTTTACTTTACATACTAACACATGATCCCTGCTCTTCCAGTTGTACTGGGGAGAACTGCTAACTGGGAAGCAGCCACCTAGCATGGACCGTCTGGAAGACAGACCTGAGGTCAACATAACCCCCCGTGCCTCCATGACTATTGCTCAGTACGCTGCATACTCCTGTGCTATGTGATGGGCAGCTGCCTGCACTAATTTTCACCCTCTGCCGCACACATACTTTCACATTTTCCTATTCTAGTCACTGTATTGAGATCTCTGCCATGCCTCCAAAGTATGCATTTTGCATCTCTGGATTCAGCACAGCGGGTCTGATTAAGTCCTCTAAGCTGTGTTGCCACTTCTGTCTCTGCAGGATGAACGCAGGTAAGGTCTAAAGCACCTTAACAATAAAGTCTTCTCAGCCCTGGCACAGATCAGGGATTTGCCACCTGCTCTGTATATCCAAGCAATTTGCAGCTGCTGTTGCAGCCCAGGGATGAGTATCTGTGGGCCTGGGACAGAGACCAGACTTGTGGGCAGCCTGTGGAGAGAGGATGGCAACGTGCTCCACATGGCAGAGTGAGCTGGAGGAGTCTGCCGTGGGTTTCCGCAAGGCTGCCTCCGCATGTTGCTTCAGTCTGGTGGGGGAAAGGACAAGGGATGAGGAAAGGTGTCATTTGTGGATCACACCTACTTATCCGGGCCCCTTGTCTCCAGCTGTGGTATATCTTATTTTAAAAAAAACCCCACCTACAATTTGTATAGAGGGATGCCTGCGAGAGGACCTTTTGGTTTAAATCTCACCGACATATAAGTGCCGATCCAAGCATCCCTTTACTGTAGCTGGCTACTTCTGACTAAAAAATCCAAACTGCATGGACTGTTTGAGCAAGGTATTGACACTTTTTGTGATGCCTGTCACTCACGTTAAGTGCAGATAGTAACAGTGATAGATAGGGAACACTTCTACATTTTCCGATAACTCATCTGTATTTCTTCACCCATCAGCTGAATTGACTTGAGTTAGGGGTTCTTGCCACCAAATCACCAAGAATGGTCTTTAAGCCTCAAAGTACAAGACCAGCTGAAGTTTTATAAATACTTCCTAGTCTTTCCTCTACCTGCAAACTGTTCAAGAAGTACAATTTAGGGGGTAGTATAGCTACTGCTCACACTGGCCTCAGGATGCGGTTGTTCGTATTACCTCCTGGATTTTCCAGATCATCAATGGAGAAGTCAGTTCTGAAACATGATTAAGCCAAATAACATTTTATTTAATAAATCATCTTCCTTCTGGCATAAGTTAATTAAGTGGTCATGTCTAGACTTGTAATGAAATCTCTCCGGAATTTGGCCAAGGAAAGGCATTAGCCATACTGAAAGGCAACGACTTTGCACCTAAGCAATGTGCAGCTCAGCTGAATCTACAAACATGGAGTTGTGGACTCCTTAACAAGAAAAGGTATTATTTTCAGATAAACGATGTTCTTTTCATTTCTTGGACATGGTTATCAGTGAAATAGAATGCTAACTACTGCTTCAAACCTGACCTACCCTGAAGGGAGAGTAGCAGAAAATATGAAATTAATTGCTTGTAACATAACGAAGGGGAGACTGCTGTCCTTCACCTACCGTGTGGTAAAACAGAGGTGAAAACAGTCAAGAGTGAATGGCTTTCATTACATTTCTGTTAAAAAAAAAAAAAAAGTGCTCTGTAATGGTAGCAATGAGCATAAATAAGGATGTCTCTCTGCAGAGAGTCTGCCTAGACATGACAACAAGAGTGAGTCTTGAAATTGTTGGGGGGGTTGTGTATATTTCAGGAATTTTTCAGATATTATAGTGTGTATTTCAAATAAGCCAGAAAAAATATGGATGTTTATTTGAATAAAACACCCAACTTTTGTCTTCTGTTCATCATTAGTATTTGATATTTCTAGCCCCATCATGCTGAACTTTAAGTAAACTAGTCAACATCAGAGGTTATCTCAAGGTCTAGGAGAAAGTAGTTCAAAGGAGATACTTTCTTTCTGCACTGATCATTATCTCTGAGGAAAACACCATGAATAATTTTACAAGCTTCTAATACATTGGACTGCCAAGACATATACAGAGGAAAACATCTTGATGCTGTTGTATATTTTCAAATATGTATTTTTTGAAAGTTCTTAATTGAATAAAAGCCAAAATATCTCTTGCTTTAATCCAATCTCTTTCCCCAGTTCAGTTAAAAAAATCTTTATCTGGGTTCCTGTGTTCAGCAGTGTAAACCTAGTCAATAAATTCAACTCCATGTATTCAGCTGCACTATAGAAAGGCTAATACAGCTGGGACATCACTCCTAATAACCTCTACTCTTTGTATCTGTTGTGGTCTTAGAGGAGTACAAAGGGAGATAAATATATCTCATCTCATCAGTACAGGCTATATTTGGAAGATCTCATGTGATGTAGATTTCCATTCTTAAAGCATTGCAGGGAAGAAACCACAACAAAAGCCACCGAAAAACCTTCCAAGCTCTCAATCCCTGCAACGTTGATGGAAAGTCATGGTGTCCCACTCCGGTCTGTGGGTCAATGTGTCATTCAGGAAATTACAGGTACCTTTGTGCAGCACTTGCAACACCACTGAGAAACTAAATGAGGGCTCCCTTTCACATTTGAGTTACTCTTGAACCTCAATGAACCTGATATAATAAGCAGGTCTACATACAGGGCAGAACAGGCTGTCAAACGAACTAGCAGATACATGCTGCAATAACGGAAAATGTGTAACAGAAAATGTCAAAGGGAAACGGACCAGAAGAATGGTGCCTCGAACGTAACTGGCTGGTCTTGCTTGGTCCATTTCTCAGGTTTTACCGCAGAAATGAAAGTTGTGAGCTTTTTTTAAATGAAGCTTGCTCATAAAAGGGGCATCTCCTCGTAGTGGAAATTCTCTAAAATCTCCTTCTCTTTATTCTGGAGCTGACAGGCAGCACAGCTGGTGTGTCTGGGTCTTTGTTCTTTCTTTAAAATGCTGCAGTTTCATTCACTGCTTCTTCCCCTGCAAAGACCTAGATAAAGTGTGATTGATCACCTGCTTGCATCTACAGAAAATTATCTCATTTAAAATGTTAATTTGGACCCATTCATGCTCAGGTGAGAGAGTACAATTTAAAAGGCTTTTTTAAATGCCTCTTTCAGCTTCTAAGTTCATTATGAGCATTGAGGGACTTTAATAAACTTGAGGTTTTTCCCCAAGCATCGTATTGTCCCACCTTGTCAGGTCTATAAGATACATCACAGGTGGCTGTGACAAGGACAATCACCTGAAAGACACGTTCATACTTCTATAAGACCCAGTGTGGATGTGCCACAATGGCTCACCATGGACCTTATCCAATGTCCACAGAACTCCATGTCACTGTTAGTCCCGAATTTGACTTTTTGTTGAAATTCAACTCATAGAAGAAGAGCAAAGCCACAAAAAACATCTCACTGGAAAAACAGGTATCACCTTAACAGATGGCCTTGCTTTTTTTAGGGGTCACAAGTAAGACACCTATTTATTACTGAGTCATCAGTATACCGAAAATAAGCCTGGACAAGCTGGCTCCATTACATATTTCTTTGAGGGGCCAGAGTGTTTCACTTCATAGGTTAAGTTTTCAATTCCTGACAATTCAACAGTTTCTTCAAAAGGTGATTCTAAATGTAGTTCATTATTCAGGATTGCATTTGCGTTTGGTGATTGGATCGAGTCCCGCAAATGTTGCGCACAAACACAAAAGAGAATGTTAACTTCTAAACCGACTATAAGAATGATCATAGGGTTGGTATGAAAGAGTTAAAATATTTTCAGCATCTGAATTTGAACAAATTAATCCCACCCTAGTGATGTGATTGCCAATCATTATAATAACATCCAGATTTTTGTGGACTGGGAAGCTCTTTATAGAGGAGGTCGGTATTGTTAGCCCTGTTTAAGCTGAGGAAACTGGGGTATAGCAAAGTAACTGGCCCAGCATCACTCAGCCAGTGATGGAAGTGACAAGAACAGAGTCCAGATCCCCTTTATCCCAACCCAGTGAACTTTACATAGGTCACTAAACATCACTATCCTCATTTTGTGAGGAGCAAAAACTGACCCTAAGCAGAATGGAAAGGCATGGGACCTGTCCTAGCTGGCATCCCAAACTTGGGTGTCTCACTTGGGGCATCACCACCTCAGCTCCATTCCTCGTATTGTTACTCCTCCTGAATTCTACATTGTCTTTTCTGGCATTTGTAGAAGAAAGAAAAAAAAACCACCAAACACCGCTTGGTTTTTCTTTTCTGAATTCCAACCAGACCATTATGCTGAGCTGAGCATTTCTGAATTGAAGCAAATCCAACCTCAGTGGCCTTGCCATAGGCACACCCTAATTAACAGCAAAAAATTCCATATGTTCCACCCTTCACACAGGCATGACTGTTCTGTGACCTAAATGCTCTGCTTTGTCTTGTGTAGGAGAGTTTTCACACTGGGGGCAACTTTGACTTGTGTCATTGCCTACATCTGCTTACCTTTCCGGTGCTTTGTCTTCTTTTTCCCTTGAGCTACTTTTCAAAGGCGTTTGTTTGCTTCACCAGGTATTTTTAACCCCACAGCCTGTTTTCTCTTTCTTCATCCCACAGTAAAGTTAAAATGCTGAATTTATGACACGGCAATTATTTTCATGGCAACAGACTGTGGCATCATAAAACAGGATTATGATGACTTCACTGCAGGATCAAGCAGAAGCAGGCAGACTCTGCATAGGGAAAGCTCTTTTTTTTAACAAAACATTAATATCTTCAGAAACAATAGGAGGAAAATTGTTGTTAAAGTCAAATTGCTAGTTGTATAAACAAGCTTTGTTATCTTTCTCCTGGTGAGCAAAGCCTTCCAGTGACGCACAGTAAATCTTTGAGAAATTCTCAAATCCTGGAAACTCTTTTAATGCTTATTTGTAGTTTACTCTGATGTATTTAGACTTTTTTTTTTTTTTTAACTGAGTAGGGATGGGTCTTGAAATCTCCAAAGAGGAAACTTTCACAAGAGCTTTTCATTGCTGCTATTATAACTATTAATATTCTACTGCATATATGGGGCAAGAGGTGTGCGTGGTACTTTACAGATAAAGAAAATGACAAGTCTTTGCCTCCGGCTGCCATGAACCATCTAAACAAAGGAGAAAGTGAAGCTTGGGTTAGGCTGGAAATAAACTCTCCTGTGGTCGTTCTGTACTTTGAACTTCTAAATGCGGGCAGTTAATGATTTTTACTATTTGCTCTGGGTTTTTAGCCAGTTTCTCAAAACAGTCATGCTCTTTTTTTAAGGCTTGTCAAATTTCAGGCAACTCCTGATGTGAATCCTACTCTTACCAGAATTGATTATTTAATCTTTTCTGCATTTCTTCTCTTTGGAAGTCATCTCTAGGCAGTTATTACAGCTTCGTCAGGGCAATCGATGCATTCAGATGGGTTGAGCCTGGTGCTCCAGAGCACTGGAGCTAAGATCGCAAGCGCAGGCTGGAGCAGGCGGTGAGCCAGTGCAGGCAGTGGGGAGCCAGAGCGGGGCTGAAGCAAAGGCATTAGGCTAAATGGCGGGGGGGGGTGTGTGTTTTGAAATATTGTAAGCCATTTTGATTCAGTAAAAAACTTCTTTCGACCGAGGCACGACATGCCTTACTCTAGCATGGGAGCAGCCCAGGGCAGGGGTGGTGGGAGCTTGGTAAAGCTCCTCTTCCCCCTTTCTTTCATGCGGGAATTGTACACATCTCTGAGATGCCCAGGCTTTTGACAAGATGTGACACGTAGAGTATCATAAAGAAATAACCAACAGGAAAGAATAAGGCCTGATAATGTTGTTTTTGTGAACATATGAACATGCAGTGAACAAATCACACAAAAGTGGAGGATTCTTGTAGCTGGACTTCTAGTGCAGAAATTCATCACTTCTATAGCCCTTGTATTCCTGACCAATAATGGCTGTTCCTGTGTAGGAGAAAATTGCTATGATATCTCTATCTATCTCTATCTCCCCTTCCAGGTTCTAGTGATAGCTGCATCTTACGTACTTGAGGATGGTATTAGTGTATGCTGACACTGCATCGTATCTTCTTGGAGTCAGTTGGAAATGCTGTGGGCTTCCAAGCCAGGCTGCTCTTTTTTAATGGGGGTATTTGTTCTGTGCAAAGGATCTGCCTTAGCTGTGGGGTGCATAATGCAATCTGTCAGGGTTTAATGGGGTGTTTCATGGGACTCAAGCTAGCTCTCTGCACGGGGCTGAATTTCACTCTGATCCCGTTTTTGTTAAAACCTATGCAAATACTGCATTCAACGTTTTCCTCCTCCCGGCTCCGCACCACCTATCTTTATTTTTCGCTAACTCCCCAAAGCCCTAATTTGCAGTGCTAGTATGAAAAAATCTGACAGGAACGTATGACAGCTCTGTCCAATCTCTCCCCTTAGATGTAAGTAAGACAGTTAATAACCTTTTTAGAAGGATGAGGCAGAAAGCCTGTATATATCATCTCTCTGTATTAATAGGCTACATATGTGGCCCATCCACCACATCTGTCTGGGGAAAACACAGGTTTCTGATGTTGCTATAGGTTGTTATTTTCACAGCATGGCTGAAGAAGATGTCAGTGCCGTCTTAGCTGGTTGTGTCAATCAGTCACCTGAAGCACCTCCGTGACCCACGCCACTCAGCCATCCCAGCTAGCAGGAACTCGCTCGCTACAGTCTTCAGAATTTGGATTTAAAACAGAGGGTATAAAGATGTTCTTCAGATTGCAGATGTTCTTAATTTTCTGTGTATTTGGGGGGGAAAGACAACCCTTAGTATTTAAAATAGTTATAATGGCCTTTTTTCTTAAAAGTTAAATTTACCACAGATGTTTCACAAGTATATTCTAATGTGTTTTAATGGACTCTGTATTCAGTGACTAACCCTGAAAGGCCTTCCTAAGACTGCAGAGCTGTACGGGGTTTTGTGCGCACCAGCCAAAGGAAAGGCAGATTCTTGGGAATGTAAATCCAGAGGCATTTGACACCGGTCTCTCCCTGGCCAAACTAAGGTAAGACGCCTGTCTTTCAGCCTCCCTTAGGATAAAACAGGAGTCAGGGGCAACCAGGATGCAGCACAGAGGTTTAACATCAGCCTCAGAACTGCTGCAACCTCGGAGAGGCAGAACACTGCGCGATGCTATGTTCTCATCAAACTCCGCTGTCTTTCTTCCAAGGATCTGGCAAGGAGTGCCACAGAGTGAAACAAAAAGTGTTTCATTCAAGGAACACAAAGCCAAACTGCAACTCAGATTTAGCTGGATAGCAAAAAAATATTAGCTCACAAATGAGGATGGAAACAGTCCCCCAACAGAGTTCAAAATTCTTTGGCAGCCCTGCTCAGTCCAGGGTTGCCGATACCACAAATTAACAGAAATCAGTGCAAAGGCTTGTATCTGTGCGTGCTTGCTGGCTGTCGACCAAACGGGCCGCAACCGACAGGTTTGCTGCAAATCCACCGAGGTCTCAGCTGCTGTACCGCGGGGCCACGGTGTGCAAATTAACTGCTGGGGCTCCGCCGGCAAGCAGTGAGGATGCGATGTGCAATCTGTTATCCTGTCTCGATATCTGTGGTATCAACAACCGCTTTATAATGATTACAGTTATGTGATTCCCCCGATTTAATTGTGTTATATGAATCTATTTCTTACGTGGCTGCCTGGTTTCTGAGGGTGGTGCAACAAAAGACTTGGCATGGCCTCTGTGGTTGTCAGTAATTTGCAAGGCTTGCCAACCGAGTGCTAATTTCGGTAGGGTGCGAGAGGACCGCCAGCAGACAGTATCTTTGTTAAGTGAGCAACATCAGCAGTGTGAGGGTGCTTGCGGTGAGCATGCCGGCTCAAAAGAAGGGAACAAAAGGAGGCAGAAATGCACATCCTAATCCGAGGGAGCCGGGGAAACTGCTCGGCTGCCCATTTGCTGCGCATGATGGAGGCAGGAGTGGAAGGGAGACTTTAAATCCGACTCGGCTGCCTCCTCCTGGGGCTGGAGACTGGTTGCCATGGATATCTGCTGATGGGAGGGCACCGGCAGCATCGCCGGGGACTGTCTGGGGTGAAGGATGAAGTGGAGGATGCCCGTGGGTGGGGTGGGCAGCAGCGGGGATGTTTCCAGTGGTGGAGAAGCCAAATGGATTTTTGGGGTTGGGCAAGGCCTTGCCAAGAGTGGGGCATTCCCCCCATGGGGGTGGTGGCGGGGTGACTGTCACAGCACCTAGCCTTGGGATGAATTAGTTGTGCCCCAGGAGTTCAGCGCATCATTTCTGAGCCATACCTTTAACATTTCTCTGTGTGTGTGTGTGCGTGCGCACACAAAATTTGGCTGGGTTGTGCTTTGAAACCTCTGGTTCTGCTCTCCAGCTGTGAGGCAGATGCAGAGCCAGTGCTGGCAATAAAATTGGCATTGCAGACGTGTGTGTGCTCAGTGCCATGCTGGAGGTTACGGTGTGTGGGATTGTTGTTGTTGGCTTTTTTCTCTCTTAAACAAAGAACCTAGTTCTACAACTTTATTTTTGAGACCTTGGCTGCTGATTTCAACAGAGTCTATTTGGGTGGATACAACTATTTCTTGTACAAGTGAAAACATTGTGATTGCCTGAACCCGTGTATTTCTTGCTCTGCTGCTCACGTGCTGCAGTCCCAATGCTCCCCTGTTTTACTGATCCTCTGAAATGGTAAATGCCCGTGTGAAGAATAATAAACTGCAGTTATTCTTCTGTTTTGCTGAATTAGCAGGAATGAACTTTAAGTATGCTCTTCTGCAAAGATGTTTAATAATGATATGTGACTAATGTTTTTTACAGCCCTGATCCTTTCAAACCCTGTACTCATTGGGTTGTCTGCTACCACAGTAGTTTAATTCAAACTTCCCTGTTTAAGCTCCATCCCAGTATGACCCTATAAAAATAGGATGGAATTTACCTGAAATACATAAAACACATAGATTGGAACTTGTAATCATGTTGTCCACTAAGTAAGTCCCGACAAGGTGCTGTTAAAGGCTGTATTTTCTGTGGGTAGAAACCAGCATAGGACATGGAAGAGAGGTCTGAGGAGGCAGGGCTCGCCTTAACTGACTTGTGACTCATTTAGCTGTGATGTACTGGTGATAAACTAGTCTTGCTGAGGACACAGGCTGGATTTATTTTCATTAAAAGAAAAGAAATACATACATCATTGATTCTTTATGCACTGTGCATGGAAGCACATCAATGAAAATTTATTCCCAGAGGTATACTCATCTCTAGGCAATGTTCCTGCTTCAAGATGCTTAGGAGCTAAGGAGTGATCCGGTGGACATGAATATGCTTAACCTTAGAAGCTTGAGTAATAGCCACATTCAAGTGTCATCGAAGTCAAGCATTTGCAGAATCAGGGACTTAAAGGGTGCAGTCTTGTAGAAACACTCCACGCAT
This sequence comes from Grus americana, assembly GCF_028858705.1. Lineage (NCBI taxonomy): Eukaryota > Metazoa > Chordata > Aves > Gruiformes > Gruidae > Grus > Grus americana. The sequence goes on from NC_072852.1 coordinate 173,809,649, forward strand.
TCTGCTTTTGATGAAGTATTTGCAAATGGCACTATCTTATGGCTAAGGACATTTTATGATATAAAACACTAGTGAAGCTAATATGTAAAATACTGAAGGCAGCAACTGCCCCAAGTATATTTTTTTAATTGTTTTCTACAGAGGTGATTATGGGTACTGGTGGATTTCCACTGAAAGACTTTGAGATAGTCAAAGATGTGATTGTCAGGTTACATTAACGGGTACCCACATATACCCTTGGTGAGGGCAACATGTGTCTTAAATGTCACAAGACAAATTAATCTCTGGTGTAATATTGTTAATTGGTAGGGTTGTGTGAACAATTAGTCTATTATGAATCACTATAAATCCATTCTAGCAATTGGACAGATTTTCTTGTTTATAGGAATAAAAGGAAGCAGCAATCATGCTTCCAATCTGCTTTCATGGTCTAAGTAATAAGGTTAGTACTGAATCCTGATTTTCGGAATTTAATAGGAAAGGGTTCTATACAAAGGCCAAGAAAAAGGGAGATAATCCATTTAATATGCTAATTTCCTAGAACTAAGGACACCAGAGTTATCATTAGAACAATTTGAACCCAGAAGTAGCTACAAACACATTCAAGTGAGTGTTAAGAGTGGGAAACTACGTATTTTGAGAGAGTAACATATTTACATTGACGTAACTGAACAGAATTCAGGTTATTAACTGCAATGTCCCTACTGAAGAGAAAATTCTGTCATGAATGCACAGTCTAACTACTTAAAAAATGTTTCAGCTATTAGAAAGCAAGGAATTCTGGGTAACAGATAAAATTAAAGGGTTTTAAAGGTAAAATGTGGGTTCTCATCAGGCACCATCCCAATATAACTTGTCAGGATGGGAAAGGGCCTGGCTTTGAGAAAAAGAGGAGGTCCACAGCTAAGATCCGCTGAACATTGGAACCCACCTCATATCTGGAGTCTCCTTCATGTGTTAATGTGCTACCTGTCATTGCACATGGAAAAGCAGGTAACAGTCACGGGAAAACTGATTATCTTACGCCATAATTCACTAATATAAACTTATCAGTGTTTTGGGAAATGTCCTTAATCTGGTCTGTAGACACTTGTCTGTAGGAAAATGACATATTCATCATGAGGTTTAGATTGGATATTAGGAAAAATTTTTTCACCAGAAGGGTTGTCAATCATTGGAACAGGCTGCCCAGGAAGTGGTTGAGTCGCCATCCCTGGAGGTATTTAAAAGACGTGTAGATGCAGTGCTTAGGGATGTGGTTTAGTGGTGGGACTTGGCAGTGCTAGGCTAAGGGTTGGACTTGATCTTAAAGGTCTTTTACAACCTAAACGATTCCGTGGGTCTATGACTCTATGATTGTTTGCAGTGAAACTTTCCTCACTGTCTCTTACTTTCCAAATAGGTCCACAGCCTCTTGCCCTGCTGCATTGCTCATTACTATGTCATTATCCTGCCTACTTTTGCCATATTCTAGTTCTTTGTTCTGCCTATCTGCCATTTGTAGTATTATATCTTACTACCCACAGGCCAGCACACACAAAACAGTTTTGCAGTGATTTAAGCATTTTACATAATTCTTAATCTGCAAGGAAATTTAATATTGAGTGTGGACAAAATGTAGATGAAGCCATGCTAATCTCTTTGGCATTCTTCATCAGCTGAAGTGGACGTTTAACTCATAAGCAGTAGTGTCCTTTCTCAACAGCAAGGACAAGTTAATGAGCCAAAGAAGCAAATCATTTAGGTCTTCATTGCAGAAGCATAGTTTAAGAAGCATAACATTCCTTGTCCAAGAGAATAGACCTATCTAATACAGAAATCAAGGGAGACAGTGCTAGCTGATAAGTAATCCTCCAATCTACAAAAGATATAAGACAATCAAAATACTGAAATCACATTGATGTTTCTCTATACTTTGACCAGATAATGTTGAAAGATGTGGAAAGCAATTGGACAGAATGACTCAGTCTCTCCTCACAGTGCCTACAGAACAGACTCTGGCAGTGTTTGCTCTGTGCACTGTCCTGTCATATCCGTCGAACTGACTTTTGGAGTAAAGGGAGTATTCAATCATTAGCTGTGTGCTGAGACCACCGGGAGTGTCGTCTGGGGTGATTTTTGAAATGGAGGCTAGCCCACTTTGGTCTGGACTCAGACTGTTGGGTCACTGCACTGGAGAATGAATTCCTCTTGAGCTGGATGAAGGGAAAAATTTTCCCTCTCTCCCAGTGCCATTGCATAAGTGTGACACTGAAGGCAAGAAAGCTGCAGACAAACAACAGCATCTGTGTAATGTTTGGAAGTGCACCCAAGGGCTCTTTCCTCAGTTCTGGTGTCTACGATGAGGCTGGTTTTGAGAAAGTAAGTCCTGTGCTTTGTTGGGGAAATGTGGCTGCCATGAATTTCACAGTAGAAAACATCAGCATGACATAATAGCATTATTTTCCTATTTTCTCATTGCATTTCATGGTGGCATGCTGTTGCACGCTATGATTTGAATGTTGTGACACTATGGTGCAGGTAGCTGCGAAGCCATACAGAGATGCGTCTCACAAGACAACTACACGGCAGTCAATGCCTTACTAGAGACTTGCACATGAAAGGTATAGATTTGATAAACTGAACGCTCACATGCATAATTAAGCAGCTACATGGTGTTGTGTGTTGTACCAATTTGATGATCAAGATGAAGTGCAATAATTTTCAAAAGTAATAAGGAAAATATAAAGCAGCAATAATATAACCATGTACAGCAGGAACAAGACAGGACTGGCATTAGTCTTTGTTAGAACAAGGGAATGTCTTTGTAGATCCACAAACAATATGATCTCAATAATTTCTGAACTTGGAAACAGATGTACAGTATATTCCCTCCAGCAGTAAGATTTTGATTTTCAGCTCATCTGGCAGAGAAATTACAAACAATGAGAAAGTGGGTGGGAAGGGAAGGAAATTAAGAAATCCCCATATCTCCAAGTGTCCTGCTGTGGCAGTACGTTTTCAAAAGCCACATTAGCTGAGTCACTCAGTACTCTGAGACTTTTCCCATTAAAACGAAGCAAACCAAAAATCTTTCCTTGTATCGTAACTGCTTTAATACCGCAAGCTACATAGAATATATAAGAAATCTAAGCAGAAGAAGGTATTGCGAACCTATTATATGTCCACTTTTAGGGAATCCTTTATTACAACCAATAAAACAGTCCTCTACTTGACAAGACAAACTTGCAATTCATTATGGGGTAGCTTTTCAGGCCTTACTATCAGCTACTGAGCACTGTTAAATATCTGGCCCATGGTAGACTTTAAACTGGTGAAGAATGACGTGCCAAGTGCATGGGGAGTGTAGCGCAGTGTATTACTTGTGTCACTGAAGTGGCAGAAGAGAGAGAAAGAAAGACATGCCGGTAGACTGGGCTCCTGCATCTTCTGAAACCTGAAGGACCGAAAGCTGCAGGAAAATCATCTGGAAATTCCTGACGTACATACAGGCACAGATGATGCCATTCAAAAGCAAAACTTCCTCTTTTCAGAAGGACAGAGAGTCCTTCTTTATAGCAGCAGTTCACTACCATCAGGAGCGAGGGAACGTCCTTGAGGCAGGAAATCTATAGTCCTCTTGTCTTTAGGTTTAATCCTCATGACAGGCACACGTATGCTGCAAAGTGTAGCTACTCACGATGAATAGCTCTGTTGCAGATGGCAGCGTCTCAGGAAAGTGGGCAGAGTGTGTGTGATGCTCTGCATTGCAAACCCTGGTCCTTTGCCTGGAGAAACCACTGGCCGACGCAGGAACCGTGCAGAGAATGGCCAGCATGTCTCTATTTCGGTCACTTGAAGAAGGTCCAAGGTCAGCTTGCCAAATACTGTTCAGACTTATGTTTCTATATGGCTCTTGCTGGTAGGTTGTTCATGTTCCCTCCTAAACCGGAAGAAGCTGCATTTATCTGCTCATCCATAAAATGTGGATAAAGACTTGAAGACCATTGTTGAAATACATTGAAATATGTTGAAATACAAAATACCTTTCATATTTCCAGACACCTGGCAGAGTCGGGACACATCATGAAGCTCTTGTAGCCACTTTCAGCCAGCCAACTCCTCTGCTTTGACTCAGCCCATTTCTCTCCCCTCGTTGGAGTGCTGGCGTTGGCCATAAGACATCCAGACCCTTCAGACAGAGAGGACATATGTCAGGAGGAGTGTGCTGGTGCTAAAAGATTTCAGATTATTGTCTGTGGAATATCTGCAATGTGTCTTGCCACAGGTGAAGCTGTTCCCCATGTGCACACCAAGTTTTCTTCCAGGTGAGACTGGCAGGGACCACTGGATGGTATTTTTGATCATAGCATAGGAGCTAGGACAACTTTTTAAGAATTTCTGTATGCTCTTTTATTGTAGGGATCTTGACCACTGCTGATGTTTGTGAGCTGTCCTGCTTTTTTTCCATGGCTCATTATAGCTGTGGTTTTAGTCTTTTACTGTAAACTGAAAGCTTGGTAACAGATATTAAAGATATTCTGTGATCTGAGAGGGAACTTGGAGAAGAGTTTCTATGAACTCTTATGTATTTATCTGCCCTAAGCTGAGCATCTAACATAGCGCCAAAAGCCTGTCCAAAAGCTAGCCCCCCCATAGTTCATTTAGGAGTAGGACTCCTCAGAGGATGATTCATCTCACTCTAATGCAGCTGTCTAGCTAGGCTAGATGTAATGCCTATGCTCTCCGCTGTATATAAAATGACCTTATGGGATCTGGGCAAACTGAGATGGCCAGTGAATCCTATCCTAAATGCCTATGACCTGATTTTCTATGAATGCGGTTGGGGCAGCTATTTCCATCTGTACGTCCCACTTTTAAGCAGTTGCCAGGTTGTCCTAAGTGAAGATATTTTAGTGGACATTTGGCCGTGGCTGTTTCGTGCACTGCTTGCACCACAGGCGGCAGGGGAAGGAAAAGAGGGCAGTGGCAGCTGTGAGGTGAGGACACAGGATCCAGCTGCAGCACAGGGGGAGAGTCTCCTTTTCACTTACTCGTTACAATGAGGAGTGAAAATGGATGAGGTGGTCTAGTTCATGAAGAGCTAAAATGCCAGAAGATGCTCAGAGTGGATGAAGGAAGGTGTTTATCTTCTTATTTAGAGATTTTTTCTTCCTGTTGCATAGTGAATATTTATCTTGTGCCTTACAGGGCTTGCTGCTCCACCTTCCTTTTCAATATTTTGCATTACCAAGAAGGACAAAGGAAATTAATTTTACCGACTTTGAAACACTACTGTATTTGGGGTTTCCAAATACTGCAGCTATTGTTTCTGACCCACAGTGCTCAGGAACAGGAATGACTGAAATGAGGAAATTTTTCCCACTCGCAAACCTAGTTTTTACTTACTCCGAAGTCTGTGGAAAGAGACAAGCAAAGGTGTACTTCAGTTTGCAAGGAGGACATTAACAAGCAGCACAGGCATTCACCCTTCTGTGTTTGAAAATTCGTTTCCCATGGGCTAGAACTTTCTTGTGGTTAAAGATGTTGCTGGATTCCTGATTCCCTTCTCTGCCTGAAAATGCAGCACATCGAGTGCTGACAGTCAGCTGTACCGATGCTGATATTCAGTGGATAACCCCTGAAAGCTGGCCAGAAGTGTTTCAGCCATGTGTGCCTCCTTTTCCACAGTTTCATTCTGAATAGTGAGTCAAAGCAGTTCTGGGTCTGATCAGGAGATACGTCCACCCACATGCTCGCATGGCGTAGGCTATTAGTGTTTATTAGCATTCTCTAACACAAGTCTAGTCTATCAAACATGCCTTTCCTATTAAAAAAAAAATTTACTATGACATACCAATCATAATAATTCAGCACTTGATGGGCTAGTCTAAGGCTACACATCATGTTTAGCAAGCTTTTTTCTGTCTCTCGTTTGGGTTTTGGTGTGGTTTTTTTCGTTTTGTTTTGGTTTGGTTTTAATATCAGTCAGGGAATGTGAGGCAATTGAAAAGAACTTGGAGCTTTACGATTTTGTCCAGCGCTTGTCTTTAAATAATGCAGTCCTGTGTCCAAGGAATGGGTAGATGTGTAGAGTCGTAACAGCGAAAAACCTGATTACCTAGTATTTATAGCCTTTCGCTCCTTCATATAATAACTTGTTAAGCTTTCTTCCATTGTGTGTATCTGTGCCCCTGACAGACACTCTGGCAAATCTTTTATCTACCTCAACTTCCCAGTCTTCAGCTACTACAAAGAGGAACATTTTCCTTCACTCCATCACCTTGAAGGTGATGCCCATGTAAGGAATTGTAAAATGATTTAAGTCAGAGATAAAAAAAAATACCTCTTACCTCACCTGGTCTGTCATACTATCTAAGTATTTTTCCAATGAATTTCCGTTCTAATTTTAAGCAGTAGAAACTTCAAATACGATTTAAAATACCCACTGATTTCTCAAACAGCCAGCCTCAACTATATGGAAATAATTCTCTACCCGCTTTTGATGGTGATCAGCTTTTGTAAAAATGGCTCTGTCCTCATGACTGCAAGGAACAGCAAGTATTGCTGTCTTGCCAGGAGCCCCGTACCTGTGAAGGCAGTTCTCAGCCATCTTTAAGACATATGGGGAGTGCACTAATAACTAACCAAGGACTTTCTTCTCTGAACTCCAAGCCGGCATCAGGGATTGTACTTCAGAGTCATGTTATTACAGCAGCAGATGATCTATTGCCAACTACCTAACTAGGAAGAAAACTTGCTGCAGCTAGGAAGTGCCCACTAGAGACCAGCGCTTCCCTGCAGCACTTCATCTTTTTTAAACAAGGGATAAATACATTTCTTTAAGTTCTCACTCACGGACTTTCCTTTTCATAATTCTCCCAGTGGGAAATGGCTCCTGCTAAAAAAAATTGTCTGGGGATTCAGCTCCTGGAATGCTTGTATTCTCCGAGACGTGGTGAAGGTTGTAGGCAACCTTGCAGGGGCTCTTTGCATCTAAACTGCAGCTCGTGCTCCTTCTGCTGCCTTCACTAGCCGTCGCTTGCAGCGTAGCCCACCCTGGCACAGGGGGTCACAATGCAAGGGGACACGAGCTACTGCTGACGTTGCTTCAGAGCCAGAGGTGGATTGGAAGCAATTTTCTTGTCTGGAGGAGAATCTGTGAGGCTTTTCCTAGCCTTTGTCAGGATGAAAGGATGAAAAGCTGGGTGGGGAAAGGGATCAACTTGAAAGTAAAAAAAAAACCCACATAAATTGGACAAGGCCATTTGGAAATTTTTGTTCCAGGTATTTAGGCTTTGTTACTATAAATGAACTTTAAAGAACAGTTATTTTGATCTCCAAAAAGCAGCTATATCTACTATAAAAAAATAGGTAAAACCTGGCACGTATTAATAATGAAAAACTCACCATTTCAAATCATAGAGAACAGTCCAATATTCAGCAAACTAACACTTTCCAAGAAAAAAAAAAAAACAACAAAACAAACAGAGAAAAATTCTCAGTTAGAAATACTCAGTAGTGCTGCGCAAAAAATTCCAAGCCCATCGTTTCACAAACATGCCTGCTGGTGTAACTAGGAGAGCCCCTGGGAGAAGCAGCCCCTCTCTGCCATCCCCACCTCCTCACTCCTGCCCTGCGCCCATCCTTTCTGCTGGGGCCGCGTCACGTAGGCGAGGAGGAGGATGCTCCAGAGTAAGGTTAAGGAGTGTGCGTGGTGGCTGGGCGCAATGTGCGGTTAATTATTGGTGTGCTGATGAACTGCACCACCAGGAGCTGCCGCAGGGAGAGATCTTGCTTTTTCCTACCTTCCCATCCCACTGCTCCCTTACACCGGCACAGAAAGCTTTGCTGATCTCGTGGTGTGCCGGTTCAGGGAGTTCATCTGTCAGCAAAGCAACTACTAAAATAGCAAGAGGAATATTTTCCTGCTGGTTTAGGTCTCTTCACCTAGAGACATGCCGGCCCAGCAGAGGAGGATGGATGATGTGCTTTGGATGAGGGAGAGTCAGGACTAGCCTTGCAGCAGCCACCTGGGTCAGCTCAGCTGTGTCCCAAAATCACACTTTGAATTTGGTCAGGATCAGTTCCCCCCTCTGATTCATTGTTTGGCCACACAGATGTTTGTGCTGGGCTCAGGGGAGCCAGTGCGGCTGTGGGAATTAGGGGCTTGGGGCATGGAGAGGAGGATGGAAGGGGTTGGGGTGAGTCCCCCAGCGATGCTGGTGTGAACAGCCGGTGAAACTGCAACCGGCTCAGCTGCTGGAGAAGCACTGAGCTCACAGGGGCACCAGAGCTTTAACTTGCTTATTGAAACCATCGTTAGGGCTCAAATGAGGTGACAAGAGCTCCCACAGCTTGAGCTACATCAAAACCTTGTCCTTGCTGGCACATCCCACCGCTCAGCACCAGCAGTGTCTCTGCTGAGCACTTCCAGCTCGGGATGCAGAAGCAACACTGTGGTGGGAACAGGTAGAGTCGTGTGTCTAGGCAAAGGGACATAAACCAGGTAGAGGGTGTAACTCTTTGATGGATGTGGGCAGGGAGCTGAGGAGATTGCTTGGAGAGACACGAGTAAATATGTGTTGTGGGGAGGTGGGGGTGGTCAAGAGTTTCAGCTCACTGGAAGTTGGTCTTTTAGAGGAGGTAGAAATAAGGGGACGGAGACATTTTTCCTTTAAAAGAGAGAAATGGGAAGAACCTCCTCTTCTGCCTACTTCATGCTGTTCCTCCCTAGCTCTCAGGTCCCCAGGCGACATGGTGTGCATCCCTGCTGAGCCCCGTGCCCTCCAGCAGGAGCCCAGCCTGGCTGTGTGGGGAGGCTGGGTCCTGGTCCTGCACCAGCACTGACCTGTCCTGCCACAGTGCAGGTTTGCACCTTAAATGCTCCGTGGAGAGAGGCAGGAATGAACCCTTGAAGGACTGTTTGTGAGAGGATGGAGAGGAAGGAGCAGGCTAAAGTTGAGCGCCTGTGTCAGCTGGATGGAGCCTGTAGGATAGAAGTGCAGAGGTTTTCTTAAAGTCTTTGTTGCCTAAGGTCCAGCTAAAAACCTGGTGTTTTCACTCACCTTCATAGAAGTGAGAAATCAGAGCTGATGCTAAATATAGGGGAAACAAAGACAGTGGAGAATAACAGTACTTTCTTTAGCTTCTTGAACTAAGATGTGTGATAGCATCTTGTACCACTCTGTCATATAATATTTGTTTTTTTCCTGTCTATTATAACATGAAGTAGGTATAATTCATCATGTGCTATGGCCCAAAATGTGCTTTTACTGTGAGAAGCAATAGTATGAATAGCACGAGAGCGATCCATGCTTTTGTCTCATTAGTTTTCAAGTCAAATGTGTTTGTTTGGGCTTCCCAGCTGCCCAAATTACAATTTCAGCCTGAGCTTTGAAAGATAGACTGTACTCTTTTTTATTTGCATATCAGCACTGATCTTTTTTCTCTAAGTAACAGGCAAATTTTTCCACCGGTGACATTTGTCCAGCCTGGTTGTCTTCAGTGGATTCTCACAAAATGGAGGTATTTTATAAATGTTTTTTCAAATACTTGACGAATTAGGCTACTGGGGAAACTAAGTAATGAAGGGATGATATGATTTGTTTCACAAGCACTCAGCAGATGAGTAGAAGAGGTCTCTCTTGTGTCCTACCTTGGTATTCTCTCAGCTAGGCGATACTACCAAATGTTGGGGGTTTTTTTGGAAGGCGATGAATAATTATTTTGATAACCAATAAAAAGCAGGTTCAACTCTTTCTCCCTCTGATAAATTCACTACAGAAAAAAAAAAAAAAGGCAGTTATCACCAGAGGGAAAAAAATGTTTCTACAGAGTCAGCACATTTACTAATCTTGTACCTTCTTTATGATAACACCTTTGCAAAATGGAGCCCAACTTCATCAAAGCAAAAATGAAATAAAAAAATTAAATGCTAGAAGGTGCATTTAACAGCTCTTGCTCACTTCATGTTCTAGTTGGTTTTGTAGCTGTCTGCCTTAATTTGTCCAATTAAAAAAAAAAAATCTAAGAGTGTTCATGTAAGAGTTGACCGTAGCTTATATTGATTTAAAAACAGTTTAGTTTAAATGATACAGTCCTGAACTGCTGAACAACCTGAGAAATAATCACTTTCACTGTTTCTTAGAAGGAAAAAAATCACCACCTTCTTTCATTTTGTTTAGTGTCCTCTTTGTTCCCCTCCCTTCTGTTGAATGCGCATCCCCAAGCATGAAAAAAACCATTCTGGCAAGAATTTTAATAGCTGTTGTTAGCAGTTCTGGCACTAATTAATAATTTCAAAGGCTTCTCTGCTTCCCTGTCAGTGGCTGAGCAAGGAGTGGAAGCAGCTGCTTCTTTCTGCAGCCCCGCTGGAGAGAGATAATACAGCAGTCCTGGGCTGCATCTGCATGGACCAGAGCAGACAGATACCGGCTTGTTCCGTCCAAACTGAAGCTCAACCCCAGCTCCAGCCCAGGAGCTATACATCCCGTGGTGTAAAACACTATCCTATATGCTCCCATATGCAGTACTAAACCATCTGTGATGCTTTGGGATTGCAGCTGGTACTTTCTGCATGTTGATGCTGCATTGCAACAGTATAGATATACTACTAAATTTATTAGTGCAGTGGGAAAAAGGAGGTACTGAGACTGGCTGTACCTACGCTGCTTCCCTAAAAGCCAGGGCTGGGCAGTGAGCTCAAACCTGGCATTTTCCCTGAATCTCGCGCACACGCTCTGCCGCTTGGCTGCTGCCGGTGCCTGTGCGTCGGGCAGTGCGGGTACCCTTCTGGAAGGAGACCCACGAGGATGTGATCTTGCTGGCCGGCACACGGCTGGCTGATGAGAGATGCTACGCTCAGCCTGTTGCCAGTGCGAGTAGCTCCGTGTCTGAGCTAGTGCAAAGGTGTAGCACAGGGCTGAGTTTTCTCATGCCGGCACAGGATTTGAAGGGAAATCTGAACCTGAGGCTGGTCTTGGACCTTTGCTTGAAATACACTGCAGATGTGCCTACTGAGACAAAAAGAGTCAATCACTGTGACCAAAGCCTAGCTCCCCAGAGGAAAATTGGCAAAAATGATTACTAGAAAGTTGTGTTAAAGAGTGTAAGCTTATAAACTATGGTAAACATTGGATATCTCCTTATTTGTAGTGTAGAAGAGGATAAAATAAGATTATTTTTCTGTCAAAAGGCATAACCTACTAGGAAGAAGTCAATGAATAAAAAAGTTAATTTTCTGCCTTAATATGGTTTCAAGCTTAAACAAGACACGATGGAGTACTATCCCTCTGTCTCTCTCGTGGAGACATATTCCAGGTTTGACATATTTGCCACAATCATTTTGCTCTGTAGGATCCTTTGATCAACTGTTTGTGGCTTTAACATTACTCAGGGCAGCAGGAAGAAAATGACACTGTAGCCTTTTGTTTTGAGAGTCCAGGAAACAAAGTCTAAGGAAAATAGAGTCGTTGCTGATGCTAAGGATTAATTTACTTTAGCTGAAAATCTATTATACAAATAATATTTGATTTAAATTAAATTGGCCTTCTTTCCCTCCCCCATTCCTACAGTTTTTCCAGCATTAGGCTTTCAGTTATCTTATTACACCGTGCTTAAAACTTTATTGACCATACTGTGTAAGCTAAAAAGATAACCAGCTATGCCTGCATACAGAGAGAACAAATGGAATCATATCAAACAAATTTTTCTGTGTAAAACATTTAAAATGTAGACCTTTTTATTATTTTAAGCTAGTTTGAATCAAAAGAAATCTTAAGACCATATTGTTATGTATATAATGTGCGTGTATACATGATACATATGAATTTATTAAATTAGATGTAAATTCGCCTCTTCCCTGTGTTCTCTGTTATGTGCAAACTTTTGTGTAATAACATTAAGCCTAATCTCCCAAAACTGAAAGGAGAGCTATATATTTAGGCACACATACTTACATACAACTTGAGAACCTAAAGACACCTATATTGTGCTACCCACCTCGTGCTTCACCTCACTTTAGGTGGTGTCAACACATTTGTCTTCAGCAGTGATAGACTGACTAGCGCTACGTGTCACCGAGGTAGAGGTGGTAGATGCTTACAGGTGTACCAGTCTCAGCTCTGTACCATCCATGGCCTCCTCACCCCTGGCTCTTCCTCTAAACTTCCGAGTAGCTTCAGACTGTAATCTGCCGTTACAACTAAAACAAAATAAATAAGTCTACCGCAAGTACGTTTCATTCATCCATCTAAATACAGACATATATTGACTGGGGATGCAGGCTGGGCAAAATTCAACTTTTGATCGGTGGATGATTTCCATTTGCAGTCTCAATAAAGCTAAAATAGGAGCTTTATCCCACTGGAAAGGATAATTGCTGAGCCCTCCTGTGGACTTCAGGGAGCTACAGAAGTGCTGCGTAAAAGAAAGCTCTGTGAATATAAAACTGTTGCGCATAGAACCAAACAGTATAATTTCACTAAAATTATTTAAATTACTGAAATCAAGAACCTCAAAGTTAGGAAATGCCAATTGTCTTGTTTATATTTGATTAGTCTCCGTTAATTACATAGTTGTCTGCAGGAGAAGTAGAAGCTGTTCATATCATGTGGGTTACGTACTTAGGTGTGCTTCAGTATTTACGGGTTCTCTCAGCTCGCTCCAGAGTCGGGGCAGAGCTTTATCACATGGACAGGCAGCGTGAGCTCAAGCCAATATGTGACAGGTGAAGCATGACATAACAAACTATTTATCTGACAGAGATGGGCCCTGCGCTAGTGATTCATCACTCTCCATCACATGTTCTAGCCATTGGATTAGCTGTTAGATTAACCATTAATTTCTATTTCATTACTCCTACAAGTAGAAATACAACACGCTTTACAGAAAGGCAAATTTTAAGCACTTTGATGCTAAGTGAACTTTTTTCAAACCATAAGGTAGAGACATGAACTTTTGACTGAGTAGCAACACTTCGGCCCTAGGTCAGTCTGATTCAACCTGTTATACTGATATAAATCAGAAGAAACTTTGCTAGTGCTAAAAAACCCGTGCTAGCATAAACTTGTCTGAGAGCGGACCTGGACCTCGTGGGACTGGGATGGTGGTGAGTGCTTTTGATGGGCTATTCAATAGGTTACCCAGATCATCTCTGAGGTATATAGGAACAATTGAACTGGTTGAATCTGGACGTGAGAAGGAAACTTCACAGATTTCAGCTTTCTTTGCGTGGGTTGAAAGCGATTCTCCAGGGTGCATCCACTGCTTATAACTGCTCAGCTGTAAATCTGAATGAAGGCTGGAGAAACAAAAAGCTGCCTGTGTAGACAAACCACTTGGCTCGATGCCCTCTTCAGTGTTTACCCAGGCTGCAGACTGTTTTAGCAAAAGACATCAAAGAATAAATATGCTCTAAGGTCTAAAGATTCTCTCAACTATGTAAAATCCAAAATAGGGGCTGAGAAGGGCAGCTGCTCATTTGCATTCCTGGCATCCGGTGCTAATGACTGGAAGAAACTGTAAGAAATTCTGGTTTTGAGATGCATTAATATTTAAAGGAAAACCACACCTAACAGAACACCATCCTTTTTTTTTTTTTTGCATTTTTGCACTTTCTGTGCTCTTTAAACACATAGTTGAGATGCCCTCATACCAGACATTTTTTTATATAGCGTGTGTGTTTGTTTTTGTTACTATGCTGACCTCTCCAGAGACTTTTCTAGACTGAGCTCTGTTTTCCCACTTGTCCCACCGCAGCTTCCTTGAGACGTCTCTTCTGCAGGGCTGGCTCTTCCTTTGGCCCAGGGTTTTCCTCTCTGAGCAGCTTCCCAGGGTGACTTGCTCTGGAGATTGTAATGGAAATACCTTTAAATTGTTGCAGCCCATGATGTGAGTTGCATGTTATGGGGTTTACTGTAGCAGGAGCCACCTGAACCGATGGAGAAGCAGCCTCACAAGAAGCAGCGCAAGTGCAGCAGTGACCCGACCTGAGCTGGCTTTGGTGCCCAGTAACTCCACGCAACACACCACCTCTCCTGTCCTGAGTGACCACCATGACAGATGGAGCCCAAAGTCATGGGCTAAATGAACTCAATGGACATTTTGTGGACATTTTAGAAGGGTGGTCCATAGACTAAAGGAACGATATCTGCATATTTTATCAAAGGATGAGAAGGGCTGGGGTGGTTAATCAGGATGTATTAGATAGTGTAGGACCTGAGCATGACGTAAATGGTATGGAATAAGGGGTCGAGAATGTCCTGGTTTCAGCTGAGATAATTTTCTTCATAGTAGCTAGTATGGGGCTATGTTTTGGATTTGTGCTGAAAGCAGTGTTGATAATATAGATGATATTGATAATCTAGAGATGCTTTTGTTATTGCTGAGCAGTGCTTACACAGAGCCAAGGCCTTTTCTAGTTCTCACACCACCCCACTAGAGAATAGGCTGGGGGTGCACAAGAAGTTGGGAGGGTTGTTTGTCTTCCCAAGTAACTGTTACACGTGATGGAGCCCTGCTTTCCTGGAGATGGCTGAACACCTGCCTGCCCATGGGAAGTGGTGAATGAATTCCTTGGTTTGCTTTGCTTGTGTGTGCGGCTTTTGCTTTACCTATTAAACTGCCTTTATCTCAACCCACGAGTTTTCTCACTTTCAGTCTTCTGATTCTCTCCCCCATCCTGCCAGGGGGGAGTGAGTGAGTAGTTGTGTGGTGTTTAGCTGCTGGCCGGGGCTAAACCATGACACCCTCTCATTTGATTTCCCAGTTTATGATAGTTATTCCTCTCTCCTTTCTTTCTTAAAATTGGAAAAAAATGTAAATTACAAAGGTTTCCTTGCAGTAAAACATATCTGTTGAACTATGTACCACAGCAATTTTCCTTTTCAGATTTGCAAAGCTTCTGAACAAAGCTGGGCTGTAAACCTCAATACTTGGAGACCATTCGTGTTTACTAGAGGAAGTTTGGTTTGGGGCATTGAGCACAGAACTGGAAGTATGAGTTTCTAAGCTTTCCCCATCTCTGCTTGTGGTGATTTCTAAGCATATTTTGCCCTAACAGGACTTGCTGACGTTTATAATATCTTCCAGCATTCGAATGGGTGGAAGACAATGGTATGCAGCTCATCTCTTTTGGATGAGTCCCCAGTTAGATCACTGAAAAAAAATGGAAAGATGAACAGCCTTTTGGCTGTGTTGGCAAAGGAGAGCCTGTGTCACATTTACACAAATGGCTTTGCTCTAACAACTGGTCCACACCGCCAAATACAATCCTTCCTGTACACCTCACTACGGCAACAAGATGGAAATTCCCATTCTCTGCTACTTTAGTGGAAAGCAAGAGGCTTGTATTACAAAAATCATTACTCTTGTTTTCTATACTGAGGTGCTTTTGAGATATAATGAAAAACTCAGAACAAAAACTGTGCTTTTATTTTCCCTGCAATTTGTGCACCCGTTGTCATCACCTCAACCTATACAGAATAGGTGTTTGAGTTATCACCTGATGCAGCTGTGCTTACGTATAGTTCCTTCCCTGTATTGTTTTTGTGGTGGCATTTCTCTGGCCCTGTTTCCTCCAGCAAGCCTCCGTCTCCGGTAGCAAGACCGAGAAGATGAAATCCCAGCCCACTTGAAGTTAATGGCAAAACAATCATTGCCTTTAACAGGGCCATAATTTCAGCACCTAACACCATGAAGCAGCTTTCGGTACAACTGATTTCCTGAATTGCATTCACTGATGTCCTGGTTTTAGCTGAGAGGGTTGATTTTCTTCATAGTAGCTAGTGTGAGGATATGTTTTGGATTTGTGCTGGAGACAGTGTTGATAATACAGAGATGTTTTTGTTCTATGGACTTATTGTTGAGCAGTGTTTACACAGGGCCAAGGCCTTTTCTGCTTCTTGCACTGCCCTGCCAGCGGGATGGCTGGGAGTGCACAAGAAGTTGGGAGGAGACACAGACAGGACAGGTGACCCAAACTGACCAAAGGGATATTCCATACCATATGACGTCATGCTCAGTTTATAAGGAGCTTGGGGGGAAGAGAAGGGGGGGGCGGCGGCGTTCGGAGTGATGGCGTTTGTGTTCCCAAGTCACCATTACACGTGACAGGGCCCTGCTTCCCTGGAGATGGCTGAACACCTGCCTGCCCGTGGGGAGTGGTGAATGAATTCCTTGTTTTGCTTTGCTTGTGTGCGCAGCTTTTGCTTTACCTATTAAAATGTCTTTATCTCAACCTACGAGTTTTCTCACTTTAACTTTTCCAATTCTCTCCCCCATCCCGATGCGGGGGGAGTGAGTGAGCGGCTGCGTGGTGCTCAGCTGCCGGCTGGGGTAAAACCACGACAACTGAATATGAGGTTTATTCTAAGGGTTTCCAAATGTTGCTTAATCAGAAAGTACCCACAGCAGCTTCTGGCTTCTCTTTTCTTTCCTCTGTAACAAAAAATGTCATTGTTAGAATTTAACAAAATAATTTAAGGGTTTACCTGAATAAAGGATGAGATAATAATCTGTCTAAACTCACAACGGCACAAAATCACCAGTACTAAGATCGCATAGGATTATCAACACATTAGCAGCTGAAATTTCACAATCGTGAAAAAAACAACCCCACGTCCCAAAAGCAGGGCACAGAACTGTCTTCCTTAGTAGAAGTGGGTTTTAGGATCAAGGAGCTGAGTCAACACCAAGCTAAAAACCCTTACCAACTGCTTCAGGCATCAGGACTGACCCTGAACCTGAGCCTTTTTTTCCTGAAGTTTCATTAAACTTGAACTGGAATTGAATCAGGACAAGCTCAGTCTCAGCTGGCCGCACCTCTGAACTGAGTAACAAATTTTGCTGGTTTGATTTCCTCCATGAAAATCGGATAGATGCATCTCAAGATATTTTATCAGCAATGCCTCAAGCTGGAGATGCTGTGGTTAGTGTCAAGACAGGAAGCTGATTTATGGTTAGAGGGGGGATAGAGAAAATTAAGACTTCTTTAGAATCAGAGTAGAAGACACCATTTTTACATGTACTGAGTGGGAAGGATGGCACAGGGAGATGAGCAACATGAGGCAGAGATGGTGTGACCATGGTGTTCAGGAGCACATAGTAAGTGACTAGGACTCAGCTGCACCAAAATGAATTTCCAGCTACAGTTATGACCCTCCAGATCCTGCCCTTTACCCAAAAACCTAGAACACTTTATCTAATACCGCTGGCTTTTTTAGCAGTCTCACAATGGTAAATATTTAGCATGTTATTGCATAATTACATATCACAACATGGAATTGCATATTGCAATATTATCATGGTTTAACCCCAGCTGGTGACTGAGGACCATGCAGCCACTTGCTCACCCCTCCCTCCCTTAAGGAGATGGGGAGAAGAATGGAAAAAAACATCGTAGGTTGAGATAAAGACAGTTTAATAGGATAACAAAGGAAGATGATGATGATAATAACAACAACAACAATGACAATGATAATGATAATAAAACAAGTGATGTCCAAATGCTATTGCACATCATACGCGGAAAGAAAAACAACCCAACAATATGATGCCCAGTCTGTTTCCGAGCAGTGAAACTGCCTCCTGGCCAGCTTCCCCAGTTAGATATGGAGCATGACGTCATATGGTAGGGAATATCCCTTTGGCCAGTCTGGGTCAGCTGTCCTGGCTGTGCTCTCCCAATTTCTTGTGCACCTGGCAGGGCGTGAGAAGCTGAAAAGTCCTTGACTTAGTGTGGACACTACAACTACCTAGCTACAACTAAAACCATCGGTGTGTTATCAATATTATTCTCATACTAAATCCAAAACACAGCAGGCTACTAGAAAGAAAATTAACTCCATCTCAGCCCAAACCAGGACAAATATGTGATGCTGCATATTACATAGGATGCAGTTATCCTGTGTGGTGTGTAATTCATCTAGGTAGCAAGAAAATGTGTTTAAGAGTCAATAATTTCTATGTGGAATGTAAATTCATCTAATATGAATCAGTAGTAAAATCAGCATGACTTATATTCAGAGGAAAATGGGTTTGACAAACAAGGTCAATAAATTTTTTTATCTGTAAATCACCCAGAGTAGAACCAATATTGTTGTTTGTGTCTGTATAGTCAAAGAAGGAATCAGAAAATGAACTGAGTAAGCAATGAAAATCAATTAGCATCTTGGCTGAAAGTACTAATGGAGCAAACACAAATTTTCTTCAGAATCGTAAAAATATGCAAAAGATAAACGTCTCACCTGATGTCCGCAAAGCTGTCTAGACATGAAAAGTGATGTTGCTGTTAGTAAATGCATATACCCCTTAATCAAACTACTGCAGGTAGAAGCCCAAAATTTCGTAAGAAAACATCAAATAAAATTACAGTGCAGTTTATCAACAGGCATTCTCTGTGTATCTTTGATTATATTTATTGCAGGCTTATTCTGCTGAGATGAATCCCACTTAATAACATTAGGGGAAATATCTCTTTGCTTGATTTGTGATAGTAGTCATTTTTATTTGACTTCCAGCTTCTTGATTGCAGTTGAAGCTTTATTCAATGAAACCTAATAAGAGCACAGAAAGGGACCTCTTCCCTGCCTGACAGCACGTTGTAGTTTTTGTCTCACGATGTGCATCACAGGTATGTACAGACAGGGTGGCGTATGCCGATGGATTTGGTGGCTTTTGTGTATTAGAGACAAGGTTTTATAATGTTGAGCTTTCAATTCCAGGCGGTGGCCGGCTTTCTAGAAAGCAAATTGGAAGTCAGCTGTGCTCTGAGCCAAGCTACACGAGGTTTCACATGGACAGGTTAGGAGCTTGTGCCAGATCTAAAGCTGCTAGCTGATTTATCCATCTTGTTGGTAGGCTATTAGAAGAGAACATATGTTTATTAGACCCCTGGCTGAGCTAAACACGGTAGTTTCTGGAATATATGATGCGGTTATTCTTGAAAGAACCAAATTAAATGAAATTAGCTGAACTGCAATTAATTTGGTTTCTTCTGGTCTTACTTCATAGATTGTGAAACAAGGTAAAAAAGAAGAGGCAGTTGCAGAGAGCTCATGACCCGGTCTCAGCTCTGGCGATCAGTCAAGCATTTCCATATGATTGATGTATGGCGAGTGTTTCCTGAAGCTTTAATGGAGCACAACCATGGCTAAGGTGGCATTTACATGGAGAATCGGTGCGGCCACTAGAACCATCCCCGGACCCGCACTTCTCCAAGCCTAGCCTTGTCAGCAGCTCACCCTTGGCACGAGGGCACAGGGCTCTGCCGACCTGGTGGCTGCGCTGAGCGGAGACGGCACATCCAGCTCTTGAAATGGCCCTGGTGCAGGCTGCTAAACTGCGAGATGTTTATAGGCTGGGGGAGCTTTATGATGATGTGTTTGTAATTTATGAGGGTTTTTTTCTTTTTTTTTTCCTCTCTTTTTTTTTTTTTTTCCATCCACCGGCTACATTTTAAATCATTGATGTGATTCTCAGTCACTCTTGTTCAAGGATATAAATCACTCACCTCCCAACAGCTATTCATGTGTCTGCAGCAAAGTGCTTTCTGTGCGGTAATTTGAAAGGCAATGAGGGAAAACTGGTACAGATCAATAATGCAGGATTTTTGGGGTGTTTAGTGCAGAAAATGGAATTAAGGATATTCTTTGAGGATAAAACATCTGTTACAGCCCATTACAAATAGGAGAACTGGGATTTAATGGTAAGCCTGGCACGTGGCACTGTTATTGTCCTAACCAAATAAAGAATATGTGTTTACAAGGAATACTTTAATACTTGATGAGGCATGGATAGCACCATAAAATATCAGTTGTTTCATGTATTTATGAGGTGAACAGTGACTATTACTGATTTTGTAGAAAAGTCTATCTTGCATTAAAAGGCTCGTGATGAGGAATTTTATAGCCACAAACACCAATGACATTAAAGAAGGCAGCACTAGATGCTGCTGAGTGCATAAGGAAATGCGTTGTCTGAAAAAACGCTCTTATTTCTGTGCTGGGCTTCGAACTTTTTATTTCCCCTCTGTGGGGTTGAGGTGAGCAGACATAAATTTGGCCTCCCCAGGAGAGCCGAGCCGAGCAGCAGCAGCGCTCTCTCCTTCGCCGCAGTGGTGACCCTTTCTATCTCTGAACCCTGTGATCTGTCCCCTTGCAACCCAAGCCGCAGTACCCCTCCTGCCACCGCCACCGCCCTAGTTAAAACCCACCGAAATCTTCCTGGTTCCCTTCCGCAAGAGGTGACCCCTGAGATGCCTCCTGGGAGTGCTACGGGAAAAGGTAGTGTGGTTTACAGGATGCTTTTAGAAGAAATAACTGACATTCAGAACATCTATGAGCTAGTGTAAAGGTTGTTTCTGCTTTTAGGGTGCAATGGTGTTAAGTTTTTAAAACGAGCTAAGTATAAAGCTTTCTTATGACAACATTTCTTAAATGGGCTATCAGGAAACATCAGATTGCATCTCCACCTGACCTACAAAGAGAAACCCTTTATGCAATTACTTCTATTTTTTTGTGTTTTCTGGGGCGGACAGGGATGTGGAGGTGTTAGCATCAGAAGATGGATTTTGAAAAGAATAATTTTGGCAGTTTTGTGCTTTCTGTTTCCACAACAGTCTAACAGCGGAGTGCCCTGCGTTTGCTTTTTTTTTTGTGGAAGTATGGTGTATTGTTGTAACCCTTTTCTTACTCTAAGAAATAGGTCCCCTAAGCTGGCATGGCATGTAGTTTCTAGAAGACTGTTGAAGAAGAGATACAAAATATTTTACTTGACACTTCATATTGCTTCTGATTGCCAGCTTGAAAATTACACCAGCAGTGACAAAAGCTGAAAGAGCCGTTCTGCTGGCCTGATTCGTAGGAAAACAATATATTTTTGTGCAAGCTGTCACAGCGAAATCCCCTTGAAACGTTACTCAACATGACTAGATTGCAGAGTCAGGTCCTCTTTGAATAAAAGTCTTTAACTTTCAGAAGAACTGAAGGAGTATGGTTTCATCATTATAGCAAAAATAGATGCCAATGAAGAAAAGATTAATTTTCCCGTCTCTTGCTGAATCCTTGAAGACTTTTATATGATTCAGTGTGTTTTATGAGCTGCGTTTCCAGGAATGCTGGCAAGAAAACAGGGTAATCACTATTTCACCATCATGTCAGCTTTATTTTAACCGGCCTCCACTGACTTTTGGAAAAATGAGGAGCAATAAGAGCCATCAACCAGCTAGTTCTGTTTGTGTACACCTCTGTCTGGTTACCCCACCTCGCCAGCCCGCCTGCTTTATCGAATTTACAGCACACACGGGCCCCATGAAATTAGTCTGTGAGGGAGGAGCAGGGCAAAGCGTGGAACAACTTAGTCCTCCGAGCGAAGCAGGAGCCCTCCCAGCAGCCCGGCCGTTCCCAAATCCCCAGCTTGCTGTGTTTTCTGGCAAGCTGGGGTGCGGTATCGCCGCAAAGCCGGCTGTCTGGATTGTAAGCTGGGAGTGAAAACCTGCCCCTTCCTCTCCCTCCCCTCCTGCACCTGCCCTGTTTTATATGCTTTTATAGGATGGTGAGATAAAATATAATTTTTTTTTTTAGGCTGGCCAAGCTGGAATCTGCTATCCAGCTCATCCCATAGGAGTGCTGCATGTGTGTACTCTTTGCATATGTACCCCGTGCTCTTTGGGAGTGATGCAGGTGCACAAATACAAATCTCCAGTGCCCTCTTAAATGCCTTATACAGCCAAGCTGTCCCCAGGGGGCTGGCAGAAAGGACCAAGAGATTAAAAGAAGCCTCTGCCCTCCAGAGTGGTTGCTGGGTTATTCTTCCCTCTGTGTTCAGTCACTTTACAGCAAAATAATCTCACCAGTGTTCAAGAGAATATACATTCTGAGTCAAACACTGCTGTTTGGGTCAGTCTAGAAATCTCTCCTGCTGTCTCTGATCACGACCTGTGGCAGATGCTGAGGAGAAGGGTGACAGGAGAAGGATGTGTAGAGAGTGCCCTTGAATTTGCTGTACTCCTCAGGTCCCAGAAATCAGCTGCTTTGGGGTTTTGGAGGTGAGGGTTGCACGCAGATGATCATACTGAGGTGCCACCTCTCCGCTGCTCACTCAGTCAATCACTTTCTAAACTCTTCTTCCTGCGGGTGCCTCTCACCACAGGCTGTCAGTGAGTACTGTGATACTGCTACCATGATACCATGATACTACTCCATGCCATATATAAAAAAGGACTTACATCTGCTTGCTTTTAAAATTGCTCTGGATAAATTCACTGGGAACTCTTTAGTTCTTATATTATGAGAAATAATAAGAATCATGACCCATTTCACCTGCTCGATAGTACTTAGGATCTTACAGATCTTTGTCATATGCTTCTGGATATGCTTCTCTCCAGGCTAAAGAGTCAATAGTCTACAGGGGTGACCCTTAATATGGGAGCTACTTCATCCTCCCGATGATCCCTATTGCCCTTCTCCTTACCTGTCACAGCTGTGTTAGGCTGATCTGGAAGTGGGGTGATAAGAGCTGCATGAGGTATCTGAAGGGTGATTGCCCTATGAAATTACACAGCGGCATAATGACGTTTTTCCACGCTCTTCTCTTTTTGACCACTGCTGAATGTTGCAATGCAGACTATGTATCTGAGCAGACTTGCTTAGTACCAGGTATCCAGCCAAACAGGTTTCAAAGACTTTCTAGTAATTATTTAAATTATGCTAGTTTTTCCATACAAAATCAAATCTGGTTTTTAATATTCTTTAGCTTATACCTAATATATAGCACTGGGAAGAGGGGAAAAAAAAATATTTAGATCCTTTCTAATTGTGATTCCTGGTTTTCTAATGGGACAGAGCTTACATTTGCAGCCTGGATGAGTTGTACTGTGTTGGATTTTATACCTGCAACTGTTCCAGAACTAAGTATTACTCATCTCAGCCCTCAGGAAAGTGTGATTATATGGAATAAAGCCCACATTTGAAGGGGGAGCTGGAAAATGTGCTCTTAAACCATTTGTTGAAAGGTGGGTAGAGTTTGAAACATTAAGAGGTAATCCCAGGGAAGATGGATTAGTAACCAGAATTCAAGAAAAGCAGTCAGATGTGTATAATAAATTGCATTTGTTACAAGACTCTGTGGTTTCTCACCTGGGCACTTACATGGTACATATAAAACTATACATATGAGGTATAGTTTCCAGACCCTTTTTCTTTACTTTTTGTAACTTTATGTTACAGGCAGAATGAATGTCATGTGTTTTGTCCACCTGAGCACATCTGTATATTACAGCACAGCTCCAAGTGTCATGGACAATGTATATTGTAATATTTATAGCCAATATGCAAAACACTAATGCAATGGCCATCGACCCTGACGGGGCCCATGGACAGCAATGCTGAGCAAGTAACCACACTGCTAGTGACATTACACTTCGCTCTGCCCGTCAGTCTGGGCAGTAGCATGGCGGATCAGTGTTTTACTTTTTGAATTGTTCGTTGCCAGGAGCAACATCACAGGGGCATTGCTGCCTGCAGGCTGGCACGGGGACCATAAGTCAGGGAGCTGTAATCTTTGTGCTCATGAATAATAAGGTGTGTGCCTGCACACTGAAAAAGATCACATTTGCAAACTATGTTTTCCTTTCCTTTTCCATGCCACCGAGGACTAAAGGGATACATTGCAGTGGTCCCAGGAATGAAGTTTTGGAGACTGTATATGATCCACCTGTTTCAGGTGGATGGATTCTGGGGTCTTGCTGCTTAGAAAGAGTATCAGGAGGCAGGTCTGCCCCTGGGACGTGTACTTTTGGGATCCAGAGATAAGACACCAGTTCCAGACCTAGAAAGTTTGAAAATACGCGGGATTTGAAAATTGGATGCAAAGCAACAGCAATTCAAACAAACTACTTGCAATTGTTTTATTTTTCTGTGAAATTTATAGGCTTCTTTCAGTACACAATTGTTATTGGATAAAACTTTAATGAAAAATGTATACTTCACATGGAAAACATTGATATTTTATTTTAAAGACCCTCCTGTGCCTGAAATTCATGAAGGTTTTATGGAAGAGAACAGTATTTTTAAAAGGTTTTTCAAAGAAAGATGAAAACAATCCAAAAACCTATCCAGTTTTCTGACCAGCACTAACCCACGCATTTTGATGGCACTGGTGGGCTCTTTGAGAATACCCCACATATTTCCCCCTGTTTTCTCTGTTGCTCCTATGTAGGATGAGGACTATTTTGTTTGAACTCTTCCCTTGTACTAGGTGACATTTCTTTATGTATCCTCAATGTGAATTCAAGCAAACAGAGACCAAAGCTCTGAAAGCTTTTCCACTTCCTGGTGTCCTGTGTGCTCATGAATAGATGCATTTTCTTCTCTCTCTCATCACATTTCTGTGTCAGTGGCAGTTACTACAACAGGGTCAAAAGGCTTAGTAAATCTAGGTCATACAACTAGTAGAAATTGTGTCATGCGACCTACCCAGTATTTTTTTTTTTTTGTTACCTGTTACGTTACTGCAGTCTCCTGCAAGCCTGCAGGCTCAAACTCTATATGCTTGCCAGCATTTCCATTCCCTTACTTGGCCCATTCTATGCTACTCTCCAGAGTTCTGGGCTTATTCTCTTCTCCTCAGAGCCAAGTCCAGCGTAGGTAAAATAGCAATCCTCTCTGCAGGCTCCCTGAGGTCATCCTTTGTCCACCTTAAAATGGAAAAAACTGATATTAAACTCAAAGATGTCTCTACACAGCTTCCACAACCACTTAGCAGTGCAAAGACCCGAGCATCTCCAGGAATTGACTGGGTGTGTGTGCCGCTGCAGTGTAAGGATCTTACAAACTTGACCTCACATAAATATTTTTGTGTGTATATCTGCAGTGCCTACAGATAGGCACTTCGCAGAAGACATGTTCCTTTCCTCAGGGATCCTCTTAATATTTGGTTCATCAAGGGTAACTCACCATAAATACATGAAGGAGATGGGTTGCTGGGGGACAGAAAAAATCATTACACGATTTAGGCAAGTTCCTGTCCTATAGTCATCCCTATCGCTACACAGTCTGAAGCTGGTTGACAGCAAATTGAATATAGGGAAACTCGATTAATAATTATATTACAGTGTATAAGATTATCAAGTATGGTTTGTTATACTGGTCATATACTGCTAGTTGTGCTGTTCAGGCTCAGAGGTGTGAACGTGGCTAACCAATAAATTTCTTCTTAACAATATAAATCATAAAATAGATTAGCTAGGAATAACATCTGCCAACTATTGAGCCACGCTCTCAGGTGAAGGTGGCCTTGCCTTTTAGTCCAGCCATACACAAGTCATATTCTGATATGAAATTTGAGGTATTTCAGGGTAGATCACTGTGGTTTTGTAATCAGTACAGATAGCAATTCTTTGTTGATTTCAGCTGTTCTAACACAAGGTTTGATAGAAAATTCTGCAGATTATCTTTATCTTATGTTCCTGAGGATATTTCTGTTCACCTTGGTTGAAGATAGACCACTGCAATTTCTGTAGCTATGTCGCTATAGAGCTCATCACTGAATATACCATCGTTTTTTGTAAGACTTTGATGTTTTGCATAAAGTATCCTAATATTTTGGCCATTCTGTTTCCTTCTGTTTCCCTTCCCTCTGGATGGGACTAAAATATGTCAGATAAAAAGTTCTAAAGACGACACTAAAGAATTTTGTACTGATAAAGACAGAAAATGTGGTTTGTCTTTCTGATTTCCTTACTTAATATCTATATCTCTCTTCCCAAATGCCATGAAATGTTAATAATGCCAAAAATCTTGCTGTGATAACTTGATTTGAAATCTCTCTATATTTTGGCCCTGGCTGTGATCTGAAGCTCTGAACTCTTTAGATTAGTAAAATCCAGAGGTGGAGCACATGTGGAGATAACATCTGTTGCAGCCAATGTCGTCTTTTAAAGGGTAATCTCTTATGCATGGAGCTGAGTGGGGCTGTATTTCACTGCATCCCTTGCTGTGATTGCTGATCATGTAGACATACCTCAAGCTAACTTTAAATGGCTCATTTGGGTAGGGATACCAGCAAAACAGAATCACAGAATCACAGAATGGTTGGGGTTGGAAGGGACCTTAAAGATCATCTAGTTCCAACCCCCCTGCCATGGGCAGGGACACCCTCCACTAGACCATGTTGCCCAAAGCCCCATCCAGCCTGGCCTTGAACACTTCCAGGGAGGGGGCATCCACAGCTTCTCTGGGCAATCTGTTCCAGTGCCTCACCCCCCTCACAGGGAAGGATTTCTTCCTAATAGCTAATCTAAATCGACCCTCCTTTAGCTTAAACCCATTACCCCTTGTCCTGTCACTACACTCCCTCATAAACAGTCCCTCTCCAGCTTTCCTGTAGGCCCGCTTCAGGTACTGGAAGGCTGCTATATGGTCTCCCTGGAGCCTGCTCTTCTCCAGGCTGAACAACCCCAACTCTCTCAGCCTGTCCTCATAGGGGAGGTGCTCCATCCCTCCGATCAGCTTCGTGGCCCTCCTCTGGACTCTCTCCAACAACTCCATGTCTCTCTTGTACTGGAACCCCCAGAGCTGGACGCAGTACTCCAGGTGGGGTCTCACAAGAGCGGAGTAGAGGGGCAGGATCACCTCCCTTGACCTGCTGGTCACACCTCTTTTGATGCAGCCCAGGACATGGTTGGCTTTCTGGGCTGCAAGCGCACACTGCCAGCTCATGTGGACCTTCTCATCAATCGATACCCCCAAGTCCTTCTCCTTGGGGCTGCTTTCAATCCATTCCTCACCCAGCCTATAGTCGTGTTTGGGATTGCACCGACCCACGTGCAGGACCTTGCACTTGGCCTTGTTGAACCTCATGCAGTTCGCATCGGCCCACCTCTCCAGCCTGTCAAGGTCCCTCTGGATGGCATCCCTTCCCTCCAGTGTGTTGACCACACCACACAGCTTGGTGTCGTCAGCAAACTTGCTGAGGTTGCACTCGATCCCACTGTCCACAAGAAGACACTTGGGATTCAGCACAGGGAACTACCTGAACATTTTTCTCGGTGTCTGGGTGGATTTTGTTACCAGACAGAGGTAGTTTAAAACAAGGTTGAGCATGTCTGTATGTGTTTCAGTCACGGCTTTGACCACTGCAAATATGGATCCTGACTAGCACAAAAGTAAATTAAGAAAATCTGTAAATATAAAACTTGTCTTTATATATTGCTCTTGTAGAAATACTATATTACTACACCGATGTCCAAAATACCAATTTTACTACCTGTCTCCCAGCAGTACATTAGCGATCTGATTCTTCATTCCTTTATACCGCTTAGTGGAGTTGCTCATGATTTACTTTTGCATACAGGAGGTAAGAACCAGGCATCAGCCCTCTTGGCTTGTGGCTGCATAGGGTGCCCCAGGATTCCATCCTTTACTAACTGCTCTTTTCCAACTGACCTTGAAAGAAAGCTCATTTTAATGAGTGTAGCAAAATACATATGACAGAGCCGAGTGGCTTTTCTTGACAAATTTGCCGCATGTGATTACACCAGCTGAAAAATAGTATTTTGTTGTTCCTCTTTTTTTTTCCATCTTTTTTTTTTTTTTTTTTTTTCTCCAGAATGATCTTTAACCAAAAATGCTTCCTGAGAAGCCAAGGAAGCTTCATGCCTTTTTACAGGCTTTGAGGCCCCATTTCTTTTGCTGCTTATAGTGCCTTCTCTGGAGCCGGTTGTTTCAGGACTGCCTCCTTCTTTTTCCACCTTATCTTTGCAGAAAAATGAAGGGGCAACTTCTATCTTGCTGCCCTCTCAATGCTCTTGCCAGAACTTGTGTTTATCAGTTCTCCTTCCTGCCTACAGGTCCAGCACTGTAGGGGAGAGGAAAGAAGCTGAGGGGAAGATTGCTTCTCCTTCCCTCACATACTCAGGGGTAGCTCTGCATGCGTGGGTTCTCTCTCTGTCTTTGGCTTCATATAGCAGAATCACAGGAAAAAATAAAAAAAAAAAAGAGAAAAAAACCTCATGTTGGAAGGGACATCCACCTCTAGTCCAGCCTTTTGCTCAAAGCAGGGCCAACTTCAAAGACCACCTTCAAAGATCTCTGTACTCTCCCATGAGGTAGTTCCAGACAGCAACGATATCTTTTTCTTAAAGCTAGTCTCAAGTCTCACAGCCTTTCCTTGCATGCTGTGTGCTCCAGCCCCCAGCCAGGCTGGTGGCCCCCTCTATGCTCACTCTAGTATGTCCTTGTCTCCCTTGCACTAGCCAGCCCAGAACTAGACCCAGCACTCCAGATGTTTCTCACCTGAGCTGAGTAGAGAGGAAGGATCACCTCCTGAGACATGCTGGCCAATGCTCCCACTAATGTAGCCCAAGATGATGCTGGACTTCTTTGCCACAAGAGTGGATTAGTGGCCCATGAACAACACAGTGTCCAAAAAGATTCCCTTATCCTTCTCTGCAAATTGTTTTCCAGCTGGTGGCTCCCCAATGTATACTAGTGCATGGGGTTATTCCTCCCCAGTGTACAGCTTTGCTTTTCCCTCTGTTGAATTTAATGAGGTTCCCGCCTGACTATTTTTCCAACTTGCTGAGATCCCTCTGACTGGTAGTCTTGCCTCACAGTATACTGACCACTTCCCCAGGTGCCCAACTTTGGTGTCATCTGTGAACTCCGGACTTTTCCTTTGGGATTATTATTATTATTATTATTATTAAGATTCAAGTACTTTGGCCATATCTACACTACTAAATTAGACATGGCCTTTACTGTGCATGGTGGTCAGCTGGCACAGAAAGGGCTCCTAAAAAGGGTGATTGCATTTGTGTACAGTAGTCATCCTTGGACCAGATTACACCTTAAGCTATGCCTGGGAATTGTCTAGGAGTATTTTAGCTGGCCTGGCCCAAAGTCACACCAAGGACGACAGCAACAATTTAGCAGTGTAGGTGACTGAGCTGGAATGCCCAGAGACACTGCCTGGAGATGTTTAGTTCACTAAGCGTCCAAGTTCAGTCACATTTATTAACTGGACAATCTTCTTGTGTTAGCAAGAACAGAAGCTTGTCATCTTGGAAGCTAATTAGCTGTAAAGTGGCAAAAAATTAATAATTTAGATGCATCCTCATCTGAGTGCAGCAAGGTCAGATGAAGAGTTTAGTGTTTTCAGGCCTGTTGTTAGGGCCATGAAAGAGAAGGTTTTGTGTGTTAATTCTCCCCTTGTAGGCAAAGCATGGAACAGTGAGTACTTGGTGATATGCAGTAGTTATGGCTGGTCTAGACTTAGTTCTTGATGAACCAGCCAAGTGAGCTCGATACACGCTAAATCCGAAGGCTTACTTCACTAAGAACCAATTGCTGCTGTAGATTTTATCTCCATTCTGACTTTCTTCTCTTTCCCATCCTTTCCTTTTCCCTCCCAAATGGCCTGGGAACTCCTCCCAACAACACACACCCCAGGCCCATAGTCGCTCACCACACATATGCAAAGTCCTACTGCAGGTGACTTAGGACATCCTAAATTTCCCCCAGAGATGACTCCTAGCTTTACAGCCTTAATCTCTTCTTTGCTGCTCTTGCTTTAGTTTATGGTCCACCTCATGTTTTCCAGTATAGATGTATGTGATATCTTTCTAGCATTAGCCAAAATAAGCCAATTTCCTTCCAGAAGAACCGGCACAGTATTTCTCTTGGAACCTGGCATCAATTTGATGGAAACAGTTAAGGAAGTAATAAGGAAAGTAGATCTGCAGCCAGATAGGAGGGAGCAGTCACTCTTGATTGGTGTGTATGGGAAGAGGAAATAGCCAGAAAAACAGAGGAAGGGGGGTTGGGAGTAGTAACGTCTTTGGCTGGCAAATCTCTGGGAGAAGGGTCTGTGGGTCTTTGTCTACAGTCTCATTAGTTCTGTGTTTGCATCACAGCTCTGAGGCAAACAGGAGGCATCCCCCCAGTTGTATCACTCTCCCAGTAGCTACTGTCCTTCTTCCATTCAGTAAAAGTGACCTTCTCTATCCTCACGTGTTGCACTTCCAAATTTTTCAGCTCTTTGTCCACAGCAAGCGCTAAATGAAATTAAAACAGAATCATAAGCTAAACTGCACCCTGTTGCATTACAACCGTGTGTCCTATAACCACAATAAAATATTACTGTGATAAATCTTTAAGTAGGGGTCAATAAAGCAATAATACTGTACAGTGGAAACTGATCATTTAACATAACGACTGATTTATTATACCATTAACTTGTCCTTAGCTTTGTCTTAGGGCAGTTTACTAAGTGAATGCTTGTTAACTACTGTAATAAACTGTTTCTTGGGGAAAATACTTAAATAAGAGTCTGTAAGTTATTGACAGGTGTAAGATCTGTCCTTCAGTCTACCAGAATAGGGAAGTCCATAGAGCAAAAGAAAAACATGTATAATTTGATCATTTTCTATCATTATGGTATCAAAGACAACATTCAAATGTATGAAAGTAAATACAATGAGTAAATAATAGGCTATAGTAACTGATGTTAAAAAAAAATTAAGCCTTTGGGAGATGAATTATTTTTGTTTTGTTTACCTGCAGCAGGTAGGAAGTTAGTATGGTGGCAAAATCCTGGCAGACAATGCCTTGGCCAGTGGATACCTGTCATGGCACTTCTTTTGATTGTGTCACTGCAGACATGTTGCAGGAGGGTAGAGGATGGGGCATGTCAAGGGTGATAAGAACTTGAAATCTTTATGAAAGGAGGGAATATGATTGTGGTAGCAGAGGAGCACAGGACTCAGAGACCCAGTAGCTGCTGTCCCAGAGTCCCATACTTTCCTCTGGGTGGTCAGGAGGAACCAGACCCTGACTTTTGCCCTCCCCAGCTGGAAAGTGGTCCCTTCACCAGTACCTATCCTGTCTTTGTCACTGACATTGGACCACTTCAAAATGTTCTTTGGCTGAAGAAGTGTGGGCTACCACATACTCAAGACTGGACATAGACCTCGGGGTGGATTTTCCTGCACTGAGATGTGCTTACCAAGACAACTGTGTATTTGCTCCAGAGTGGAGTCTTAGTGAACTAACACATGTGCAGTAGAGATGGGACCTTAGTGTGGACCCGTGGGCTGACATATACGCAAGGGAATGAAATGCGTTTGTGACAGTTTTCTGACATGAAGACCAGCTGGCGTGGAACGGCCTTTGACCGTGCAATTAAACCTTTTAGCTTACAAACCAGGTGTCAGCATTCAAACTGAGCATGGTCCCTGGCTTGTGCTCAGGAGAGAACTATTTTGGGAGAGTGCTATTTTGTGTTGAAACCATGCCAGAGGTCTGCTCCAACAGTACTGGGAGATGATTGAATTCTATTGCCCTGAAACATTTCCTGACACAAACTAATTTATTTTATGTATGTAGTTTTAGAGATTTAGAGGGCTGAGGCAAGTTATCTGGGATCTGTACAACCATTGTGATACTTTTATTTCATGCTAGTGTAGCTCCACTGACTTCAGTGAGGTTACTCTAGATTCACCCTGGTGTGATCAAGATAAAAAATTTTCTCCCATGGTTTTGGAAGTAAAAACGTCCACTTTCTCCTGCTTATAACTCTGTCTTCTACACTTTAATGCATGGGTAAAGCCCAGCTTGCTAATAAGCTGGTTAAATGATGAACATATCCCTACATAGGAGAATTATCTATAATTTGGATGTCAGCAGAAATGGGCTGTTTACAGAGAAAGTTTTTTAGTAGTGATATAGAAATCAGCAAAGATTAATATGGGAGAGGAAATATCAAAAGGAGTAAGAGAATAAGTATCTCGCAAGAGAGGTGTGTGGAGAGGTAGGAAAGAGCAGAAACGTGGAACAGGAAACAGTGATACTGGAAGAAAAAATGCACATGGAAAGAGTAGAGATCGAGCAGAAATCCAACAAAGATTGAGACAGCATAGATGTTCTTACGGGTGGTAGATAGGAGACCTGGAAATAAAGATATGTTAATGGACAGGGAGATAAAGTAAGTGAGCATATAAGGGAGAAGCTGAGGTGCTAGGAGAAGGAATAAAGTGTGTGTGTGGTTTGGAGCAGGCACTCGAGGCTTGGGAGTGGGGAGACAGAGAAGAAATCTGGATCCAGTGAGGGGAATGGAGAGGCTGAGATGTGGGGCTCAGATGAGGAACTGGAGGGGTCAGAGTGCTTGGGAAACGCGAAGGAAAGGGAAAGAGACCTTGACACTGAAGAAAAGGTTGCCAGAAAACAGCCTGGCATGAGGATAATGGAGCATTGATGGAAGTTCTGGTGTATGCATGAGTCAGCCATGTTGGGGGGGAGAGGAAGATGGATCATCTACCATTGCAGAGTGCATGAGAGGGTGCTCTGAAATGACGAGAGAGGGGAAGGGAGCAGGTAGGCTCTGCTGGAGGGGAGAAGGAGAGGAAACTTAAACAGAGTCCCAGTTGGATGCAATGAAGGGTGTGATGCACTAGGCTTTAAAACCCTTATAAATCAGTGTCAGGAACAAGTCTGCCAACAAATGCAGGATGAGCAAAATAGAAACTGAAAACCTCACTATCATCCTGGGAAAAAACACATTTTTAAATGCTGCCTGCCTCCTACATGAAGCTGAAAACATCTGAAAATATCCCCTAATTTGCATACAAATAGCTACATGAATTGGACTTGATCTTGCTTTTGGTTGTAAACAGAGGCATGGGAACAGGAGGCAGCACAGTGCAGTAAACGTTGTGCTGGACTTTGCAGCTCTGCTCCAGCTTCACTCTCTGACCTTGGGTGGGAGGCCCTTTGGACAAAAAATGGCAGAAGGAATCTTTCATGTTCAAGAGGAGTGTCGGAGCAGCTCATGGGGACAGGGAGACCATATCCTTGAGAGAGCTGAGTTTTTCTGGGATATTTAGAGTAGGACTGTCTTCCTCAATTTTGGATATTGAAAAGTTATGCTCCTAAGTCTGAGACAACTACCTTAGGCTTGATTGATACTGAATGGAGGAAAACAGGTAGAAAGCCATTTTTCTGACCTATTATAAATGCCTGTCTTAGCATAAGATGAATTACCCTTGGGAGATGGGATCCACTAACATTTATAAAAGCAACATAGTGCAAGTTCATTGGATTCAAATGTCCAAATGGTAGGCAGCCGAATTACAGCAGATGACTCCAACCTAAATTGTCTTTCATTCAGGAATTTGTCTGAAAATACATACTGGCAATACTGAACATTCCCTGGAAATGTTTTTGAGAGCTTGAAATGTGACATGTAAACATACATACTATTATTATTAAGAATATCCCCAAATTTCACATTTTCAGCACTTGAAAGATCAGATTTTGTGATAATAAAACATTGAAATGTCAACATTTCAAAGTGTTTTTCTCACTCCTCCTCCAACTTTAATAATTGAAAACAAAAATATTTATGTGTAACTTCTATGCAGGCCAAATCACACTGCATGCAGTTGATGAAGTTTTCTTCTAGGAATATTAAGTCTATTATTAGAAAGTAGCTTCTTTGGCACAGTTATTCAAAATCTCAAATAGAAATAAAATCTCTTTATAAATATAAGCTCTCACATATACTGGAAATGAACATTTTTTGGATTAAGTTATTTCCCAGCCACCACTTGGAAATTGTTTTACTGAAAGACGACATCATGTGTGGGATTCATGTCAGTTTTGTTTATCCATCTACAATTTCTTGGCTAAATCTAAACTGTTTGGTTCCCTCTATGGCTGATAGTGAAGTGTCTCTGAAAAGGCAATTCATCCCATACTAAAATGGGCACCCAAGACAGATGAGATGATAAATTATTCTTTGTAGGTGTATCTTTTCCCCACTGACTACCGAGCGAGCACAGTTTAGACTAAAAGGATATTTGCATGTCTACAGTGAAGACAAACGTCTCGTGCAGCGTGCTCTACTTGCAAAATCATTGCCATTGATTTCAAAAGACCTTAGGATCACAAGTGTTACGCCTGTCTCCACAGCATCTTCTCCAGGAATTTGGAAGTAGTGGGACTGCTGTCATCACTGATTCCACTCCTGCACCGCAAGCAGTGATGACAAAAAACTATGTCTTCAGACCCTTTCATAAACTGAGCCAGGCTCTGTATCTCCTCATTCCTGCAGTATACTCCTCCTTTTGGGAGGCTGTTCAATAACATCAGTTTCATTTGGTTTTAATTTTGCCAGTATTGCTTGTTCTGGCATGAAGAATGATTGGCAGATCTTTGCTGCTCCTTCCCTGGTCCTTTCCTGCTTGAGGCCCACATTACACACCTGTCCTCTTGGGAGACTGCACAGCCCCCTCTGCTCTGGATGTGCTCAGGTGACAAACCTGATGGATCTCCTTAGCAAGAGCCTACAATCATGTTCAGACTCTTTTTTTTTTTCTGATACTGATATGCATGTGTTGTCCTTTCTCTTCCTCTCTGCCTTTTGGCTGTATATCTCTCTATCTTCTGTTCTGATGCTGAATAGTCTGCATTGCAGTTCATTTTCTTCTTCAGTTTCTGGTTCTCAAATATCTCAATCATCTCCCATTGCTTTACCACAGCGCTAGTTTCTCTCATACTCATTGTCAGCTCACCGCCTTTTTTTTCTCCCTATTTACCCTTTGTATTCTCCAGTGCAGCGAACCTGTCCTTCAGCACTATCTCTCTGTATAGTGTGCTCCTTTTTCTGGTTTGTTAGTATGCTTATGCTCCCATTTGTGGGCAAACATCTTCATGTAAATTATGCCTGTGTCTTTGTGTCCTCCTGTGCTTTTCCTGCTTCTCAAACAGATACTTCCACTAAAACATGTCTAAAAGCCCCTTTCCCTAGACAAATATCCGAATAACCTGTCAATGCAGTGTTTGTGAGGAGGTCTCTGATGTCTGAGTAGAACAGTTCCATAAAGTACCATAGCAGTTTCTTAAGTTATCTCCATTGAAGGGTGGTTGTTACACCCGTCAGTTCCCAGGAGGTCCAGCCCTATCCATAACAATAAATATTTCCCTTGCTAGAACTCATATGTTGTCATTCCTTTGTTAGAGCCGAGCTGTATCAAAACCACAGGAAGTCAAAGCCTTTTAACCATGCTCAACATTAAACTGTTGCAGGTGGTTACATGTTTTGCCCGGATAGTGTTATAGACTTGGAATCAGCTATCACAAATACAACCCTGTCATCAGCTGTAGACACAGAGAGCAAGGCCACTTCCGTGCCTTTGATGTTCACATCATAATGCATGTAGATATTCATGTCACAGTTCAAAAAACAGGAACAAACCAGGAAGCACACAGGAAAGCCCACGCTGAAAAAAATCAGGGAGAAATACCTAAAGGAGGTGGGCAGAAACCACTCTTGCTAAGTTCATTTGAGAGGATTGGATCTTTCCTACAGGACCTCTCTGATGGTCTGGATGTTGTGCTGCCCCTTTCCCTGGCAGCAGACACTGACTCTGAGGATTGCCTCAGCCTCGTGGAGATTTCTTAGGATCATAGAATCACAGAATGGTTGGGGTTGGAAGGGACCTCAAAGATCATCTAGTTCCAACCCCCCTGCCATGGGCAGGGACACCCTGCACTAGACCACGTTGCCCAAAGCCCCATCCAACCTGGCCTTGAACACTTCCAGGGAGGGGGCATCCACAGCTTCTCTGGGCAACCTGTTCCAGTGCCTCACCACCCTCACAGTAAAGAATTTCTTTCTAACATCTAATCTAAACCTACCCTTCTTCAGCTTAAACCCATTCCCCCTTGTCCTATCACTACATGCCCTTGTAAAAAGTCCTTCTCCCTCTTTCTTCTGATATTACAGAGCCTGCAGGGCTGTGGCAGCAGAGCAACCTTCTTTGCTCACTTTGTGAGATGGCGTCGGGTTGAGAGTTAAGGGAGTTTGCACACAAGGGGCTCAAGACTATGTGTGAAAGCTTTTACAGAACATCATGGCAAATTTGCCAAAAGGTTAGCAGCTTTAGACTAAATTAATTTTCCTTAACCTCCCATGGTGAGATGAAATCAACTTTCTGATAGTGGCATCCACTGAAAGATGATGCAGACCTGTGGCTCTAGCAGAGTAGTAGGAGATTGGTATGGAGAGTAAATGAGCAGGGGGTGTTTGGGCTGAGAGGCAGAGGTACTGTGAGACCAGTGCTGACTGCAGCTAGCTACTTTATTTTTCTAGCAAGCTATTTATGACTTGAAAACATTCAAGTTGAAACTAGTGGCAAATTCAGGTCAAATTGAAAGAACAACTCTGGCTGAAGAAAAGCAATCAAAGAAAAAAAACCAAAAAAGTGTTGGCAATGTCAAAAAGATTAGTTTCAGCATTTTCCAAAACACATTTTTTTTTTTTTTTTAGTTGGATTCAGAAAGAGCATATGCTGAAGGAATTCCAGATCTCATAATCCTTGTGATTAGGGCACTAGCCCAACACGCTGAAGACCCCAAAGCCCATTCCTATCTGATTCTGAAAGGAAACTGGATATCTACTTTCTCCTTCTAAGGAGACCTTTCCCACTGAGCAATCAAGTATTGCATCTTTAGTTATTCTTTCTCTCTGTTGGACCTGTTCCACTTTGAAATCAAATTGTTATAAACATTCACTGGGAAGGAGAGAGTCTCCATCAGCTGCGAGTCTAGAGGAGGGAAACCTGAGCTCAACTCTTTCTTCCAAGTTGCTCAGCAGGGGGGAGTTGGACCCAGATGAGCGCTTTAATCATCTCACTCTGGAGAGAGGCAACAAATGCTGCTGCATCCTCTTCGTGGTTTTTTGAATAGCTCCACAGACTGGCTTTTCATGCACACTATTTTTTTTTTTTAATGCTACAATATCTGGAAATGAAAAGAAACCTATTCTTTCCAGCTAAATGAAAATTTTCATGTTCTGTTCAATCCAAACATTGTTTTATTCGTTTTGTGACACTTTTTTTCCTCCAGATTTTCATTTTGCTTCCTCAACTTTTCAGTTCACATGCTGAATCAAATTATAAGTCATTCTTGTGGCACTTATTCAGCTTCCTACTGGACCTCCAATCCAGTGGAAATTTATAAAGAGGAAACATATATTTTCTTTTCTCTATAGGAGTGGGTGACTGAATCTTCCTTTTTTTTAGGTCCTTGTTTAATAGCACTCCACTGATTTTGTAAAATCATCATTTCTGCTTCAGAAATAATGACCTCATGGTCTGGCCCATTAAAAATAACTCATGAAAGACACAAACCCCACAGATTATATTACTTTCCCATTATTTCATTTTTCTGGGAACTTTTTCTTTCCGTCATGCTTTATTGTATGAGACAGAGAATAAAATAGTTTTGCATTCATTTCTAGGCTGTTTTGCATAGTGTGTTGTGCATCATTTTTTAATGTTTCAAATCCCTTAATCCTTCAAGTAAGAAACATATCCTAACTTTACAGCATTGGCCATCCAGGAACTTATGGGAATGAAGGATTTAGAAAGCCTATGGTAAAGGGATTACTACACATTACTGTTGCTTAATGACTATTACTGTGTGCAAATTCAGATGCCAGTGTGAAATCAACACATTCAGCAAGTAGTAGGGGAGATACAATACAGAGGAGAAATTAGGGTCAGTATTTTTTTTAACTAAGAGCCGAGCTATTTGAAGGAGGATATAATTTCTTTTATTAACATGGGGCAACTCAGATCTCGGGCATGTCAAATCTTCTTCTGGATGCACCAAACTCTTTGCTGACCATTAAGGGGGGGGGGGGGGAAGAGCAATGTGGGTACTTAATTCACTAAATACGGACCGTATTGCCTATTATCTGTTATCTGCATGCTTGATCTGGAGAAGATGTCCAGCAAAGAGGGCTGGGCATGCCCTACTGCTCATTTAGGACCTTCCTTATTGCCATGGTGGTCCTCACTAGTGGACTAAGATACAGGGGCCCAGGGACTGAGGCAGAGTTTTCCATGTGGCTGTACACAGTGTCTCTAGCTTTCGGGCAGCTGGCACTTGTGATGCAGAACCACAGGTCAAAATAGAGGAATAATGATGTAGATGAGGAGGTGGGGCTCTTGAGCTCTGGCTTGCTGAATGATCTCACTTTCCCATGTTTCACATTTTCTCATCTATTAAAATAAAGATGATGGTAATTAACTGCCTACCTTGCATAGGTGGTGTGAAGTTTAATTAGCACATGTACTATTCATTTGCAAGATAGCTTAGTGCTGTACTGCTGTAGTGCCACTTTTTAATCTTGTGTGAGAAACAAGACACATTACTCAGAAGCTGCTTGTACCTGAAAAGTGGGAGGGGCAGAGAAGGGTGAAGAAAGGGAGCTCTTGCTGGCATGGCTTTCAGTGTGTTGATAGTAATGGTCTGGAATGAAAAGGCTAATCAGTACAACCATCCTTGTTAAATCTGTCCATTAAGAATAAAATAATTTTGAACCATTACCAAATGTACACAGATATACTTGCATGTCTAGTGACCTATTGGATGTAATACAGCAAGACTACCTCAACAGCAATAACATTTTTGACAAGAAATGTAATTCTAAAATTTTCTGCTCTTGGTGTAAACAGTGCATTTATAGTCTGCTTGGCAGTGAAGGTAATTATCTCCTAATGAACAGAGAATTGTGGTTAGGGAAAAATCATGATAGAGGAAGAGAAGTAACTGATTTTTTTTAATGTAATTATACATGTCTTGCTCTTATTATCATAATTAACTTTTCTCCTGTTATGCTTTGTTTCTATATTCCAGTTGACTATTAAATCAATAACAGTCTCTACAGTGTCTGAAAAAAAAGTTCAAGGCAAATGAACTTTCCCATATGGATGTAATATTTGCAGCCATAAATAAATTCTTAAGGCTTTTGTCAGGCTTTTCACACACCCACAGATTCTGCTATCAGCCAGTAAATCTTTGTTTAAGACACTATAAGATCAGATTTCCCTGGATGAAGTGTTGTCCAAAACGAGGAGAAAATAACATTGGAGAGAAATTAGTATTTCCAAGTTCTACCTTCCCTTCCACCCCAAGCATAGTATTCTCTTCCTCTCTGCTTTTCTTCAGGGTTTCCTACCATGGTGTCTACTTGGAGTTGGGAAGAAGCAGCAGATAGTGTCCTCAGTGTCCATGTTTTCTCATAGGAGAGAAGCTCTTACTGTTGGACAAATGGAATTTGAAAAGTCAGAAGTGCAGCAGGTCATCTGGAATCGTTGCTGTCTTTTCCTCTTCGAGCGGGACATCTGTTCAGTTAGCTCGGTTTCATAGCTTAGTCCCTGTGCAATAGCATACAAAAAGCCTCCATGATTTCTCCAGCAATTTTTAAGAGTACCTCTTGAGATTCCTCTGCAGCATACACAGGGGTCCTATGAATGCTTTCAAAAAAGGTTTGCTTGCAGCTATTCAGATAATACTTCACGTAATACTGTACTGTCCTACAGACCATAGCTCTTCGTCTCTAAAAACTCTCCCTGGGAGTCAGATATGCAAATACTAAAGCAGTGTGATTGCAGAGAATACTATGGTCTCATCAGAGACTTCGTTGGACAAAATAAAATGGTACCCTTTTTATCAAAGAGAGGAAGAGTATGAAGTATAGAACCTCATCATCTTCCTGGAAGTCAGAGTCATGCTCTGTATGGTGTTTAATCCTGAATAACCCATTTATTTTTTCATGTAGGGATGTTAGTAATTTCTGATTTTTGGGAGATTGCTTCTTTTCCACAAAATACTTCCTTTAGCCTTCTTTCCTTTTGAAGCCATGGCAACTGTAGTCATGGCATTTACCACCTATAAGAATTATTAATGCTCCATAGTTGAGCTGGCTTTAGTACTTAACAGATGAAAGGCAATGGCTCAATAATAATAATAATACCTCTAATCAGTGCACATACCTATATGTGCACTGGACTTTTATACATAAGAAGAATCTGATGATGTCAGCTACCGATTAGTTCCTATACTCACAGCAGAATAAATACCACTGAGGGAGTCTGTAAAGCCCAAACTCATCCTCTTGCCTTGAAGCGGGATAAGTTACAGGATTAGTTATCGCTCTGCTGACATCCTGACTGAATTTTGCACAACCTCTTCTTACAATGTTCCTGTGATGGACATTCCCCCACTTACCTAGGCAGGTTTGACACTCTCATTCCAGTGCTCTGCTACCCTTTTCATCCTGAGGTTCACCTGGAGTCGCACTGGAGTTTGCACCCCTGACTTCTTCTCCTGTCCAACACAGAGATGGAGAACAGCTTCGACACCCTTTCCTTAAGGCAGTCTTCTATGAAATTGAATGTTCTGGGAAAACAGCAAAAATGAGAGGCACATGCCTGCAAACCATCTTTCATATGAATGATTTATTAGCTTCAATGAGCCAACTTATGTGATTCAAGGTCTTGCTCACAAGTAGAGTTTTGCAGCTTGAGTAGCATGGCTAGCTAAATCTCTAGCTGGTGGTTTCTGTGGGACCTATACTCGGCTAATTGCAATAACGTGTGGTGGAATGAAGAAGCACCAAGTGGTACACAGGATTCAACTCCTACACCAAACACTGATGGGACTTTTACCTTACCTGAAGAAAGATAAATCATGGTAGGCCTATTTCCAGATGAAATCTTATATGGACTGTTTTTCAGTGATTTTTAAATAAATCTTCTAATGCATCTTTAGCAGCCGTTTATAGCACTTAGGAATAGGGGCATTATTGAAATTTACCTTTGAAATTTACTTTAATTGAATAAAATATGCCAGTAAGTCTGGAAATAGATGGTATAAATATATTTACTGAATGCCCTTCTGCTCACCTTTTGATCATCATGCTTAGTCTTGATAGAATCACACTGAGTGAATCACTCACAGTGGCGGGATGGACTTTTACCTCTCTGACCTTTCATGTGATGCTGAGTAAACTGTTAATAAAAAAATCCCCCCCCCAAAAAAAAATGTGTTTGCTTTTGAATTCTCAAAACTTAAACCTAATAAATTCAAATTTCAATAACTGCTAAACTTATTTACATACAAGATATTTGTGTGAGTGTATGAAGACTGATTAATCACACTTAAAAGCTCATAAAAAGGAATTCAGATTCAGGAGACGTGAGATTTCCACCAGGAGCATGTAATCACCCCAAATTCACTGACTCACATTAAAGTACTTTTAGTTGTAACACTTAGGTGGGATTCATGATTTTACTCAGGAAGAAAACTACGTCTCTTGAAGTTTAAGCAATGTATGCATGGCAGTGCATCAAGTTCCTTTCAGCACTAGGATTCAAGACACCAGGCCTGTATATTCAACACAGGGTAAATTAATAATTGTCTCAGATATGGTTTTATACATCTGACCTCATGCCCTAACCCCTTGTTCTGTATTTATACAATAGACAGTAGGGCCTAAATTCTGTCCCTCCTTTACCAGTTACATGATATTCAGGACTTGACACTTTCCAAGGTAGCAATGGCTGGAGACGTCTGGTATCCCTGTTTATGTTCAGATCTTGCCTTTGAAAAGCGTCATGACAGATTTGAAAACAGAGACAGTATAACTGGGCATTATCTAGATAATGTGCCAGATGTGCAATTAAGTTTGATGCAATATTAAACTCCCTATTCGTTAATTAACAAATTTGGATATCTCAGCTATATCCTGCTGAAGAATTAGCCAATCAATGCCCCAAAGTGCAGTGCATTGCATGTTTTGAAACTGTCTATTAGCAAAAGCCATTAACAGACAGACATACATTAAAAGATCTGTCACGGGACTGAGCATCCAAATAGCTCTCACAGTCCTATCATAGTTTGGATAAGGCTGTATCTACACAGCAGAATTAAGACAGGATTAGAGCCTGAGCTGGAGTACCTGTGCTAACGTAATTTCAACAGCTTCAGTAACAACCAAGACAAGTGTCAATGTTGTCAAGTTTGTACTGTGGT